>NC_060124.1:291759655-292068997 GCF_021461395.2 Schistocerca americana
TAACTGATATCCTTATATCGCATCTCAAGAGAAAATCACTCACATTATTCAATTGCAATGAAATCATAATATCAAGTGAATTTTGCAGAATACTTCTGTGCCATCAAGGAAGTAACTCGCCTCCCACATAGTTGCCAAACATATTATGCGTTGTTGCAAAGTTTCAGTTATACTACCAGGAAGGATATCAGCTGATGTGTTCTGTGAGTGACCTTCGTCTCAAAGTTGTGGGTGGCAAGGTCCGAAATATCCTCATTATATGTCAATGAGACTTATTCGCATTTCTGTAACTGTGTTCAGAAGCTAAAGTGTAATTACTTGTAATACTTTGAGGCACTGAGTGTAAACGAAACGTCTTAAATTAATAACCGCGACAATTGTGTGTGTTTTACTGTCTTAATCGGACCGAAACCTTGAAAGCGTATTCACCAGACGCGATTCACAATTTTCGAGCTTCTCCAGTGGTTGAGTTGGCAACGTATCTTTGCTCTGCAATATTATTATTGAGATGACTGTCATTGGCACACCCGCCATAAGACAGGCATGACTTGGCTTCTTGTTGTCAGCTTTTCTGACAGATATTCTGCCGTTCATCTACTTCTACGTGATTACTCTGCTATTCACAATTAAGTGCTTGACAGAGGGTTCAATGAAACACCTTCAAGCTGTCTCCACCGTTCAACTCTCGAACGGCGCGCGGGAAAAATTTTTCTGTGCGAGACCTGATTTCTCTTATTTTACCGTGATCATCATTTCTTCCTGTGTAGGTGGGTGCCAACAGGATGTTTTCGCATTCGGAGGAGAAAGTTGGTGATTGAAATTTCATGAGAAATCCCGTCGCAACAAAAACGCCTTTGATTTAGTGACTGCCACTCCAATTCACGTATCATGTTTGTGACACTATCTCCCCTATTTCGCGATAATACAAAACGAGCCGCCCTTGTTTAAACTTTTTCAATATCATCTGTCAGTCCCACTTGATATGGATCGCACATCTCACAGCTATACTCCAGAATAGGGTGGGCAAGTGTAGTGAAAGCAGTCTCTTTAGTAGATCTGTTGCACCTAAGTGTTCTGCCAATGAACCACAGTCCTTCGTTTGCTCTACTCGCAACATTATCTATGTGATCGTTCCAATTTAGGTTATTTGTAATCATAATCCCTAAGTATTTAGTTGAATTTACAGATTTTCAGATTTGTGTGACTTATCACGTAATCGAAATTTAGCTGATTTCTTTTAATACTCGTGTGAATAACTGCACACTTTTCTTTAATCAGGGTCAACTGCCACTTTTCGCACCACACTGATATCTATATCATTTTGCAATTCGTTTTGGTCATCTGATGACTTTACAAGACGGTAAATGACAGCATCATCTGCAAATAATCTAAGAGGGCTACTCAGATTGTCTCCTATGTCGTTAATATAGATCAGGAACAATAGAGGGCCTAAACACTTCCTTGGGGAACGCCGGATATTACTTCTGTTTTACTCTATGACTTCCCGCCTATTACTAGGAACTGTGACCTTTCTGACAGGAAATCACGAATACAGTCGCACAACTGAGGCGATATTCCATAGGCACGCAGTTTGGTTAGAAGACGCTTATGAGGAACGGCGTCGAAAGCCTTCTGAAAATCTAAAGATATGGAGTCAATCTGACATCCCCTATCGATAGCACTCATTACTTCACGATATTTTCTGAATTCGTGTTGAATATGTGTCAGTAATTCGTTTTCTTCGAGGTACTTCATAATGTTCGAATACAGTATATGTTCCAAAACCCTACTGCAAATCGACATTAGTGATATGGGCCTGTAATTCAGAGGATTACTCCTATTTCCCTTTTTGAGTATTGGTGTGACTTGAGCAACTTCCTGTGAGCGAACGGTTGTATATAATTGCTAAATACGGAGCTATTGCATCGGCATACTCTGAAAGAAACGTGACTGGTAGGCTATACCATCTGGACGGGAAGCCTTGCCTTTATTAAGTGACTTAAGCTGCTTCCCTACACCGAGGATATGTACTTCTATGTTTCTCATCTTCGCAGTTGTTCTTGATTGGAATTCTGGAATATTTACTTCGTCTTATCTGGTGAAGGAGTTTCGGAAACCCGTGTTTAATAACTCTGCTTTGGCGGCACTATTATCAGTGACTTCGCCGCTGCTATCGCGCAATGAAGATATAGACTGCGTCTTGCCACTGGTGTGCTTTATAGATGACCAGAATCTCTTTGGGTTTTCTGCCAGATTCCGAGACAGAGTTTCGCTGTGGAAATTATTAAAAGCGTACGCATTGAAGCACGCACTATATTTAGAACTTCTGCAAAACTTTGCCGATCTTAGGGAGTTTGCGTTCATTTAAATTTGGCATGCCTTTTTTTTTTTTGCTCTAAATGTGAAGACATAAAGTGCATTCGAATATTCCATACGGCCAAAATCTGATGATTCTATTTCTCCAACTCTACCATTCAAAAAATAGTTACAATAAGCGGCAGAGAAGCGCCTGTGAACCAACAATTAATAATGCAGTCATAATTAGTGGAATCTGATGAACTCCATCCGTTATCTGATAATTGTGAGAAACTACTTTTTTCATCAGTAGGAACTCAAGGGTTTCGTATGATTCCTATACTTAATTTCGTTATGATCGTTTCCAACGACAGTAGAGGAGGAGTAAAACAATCTGACTTGAAATATAATTATCCAGCTGGATTTGAATCTTTGGCTACAGTTTCAGTAGCACATCCAGTCAGTTATCAAGAATCTGAGCATTCAATCATTGCTGTGGTGTAGGCTAGGGCAGAAAGAAGCAAGTTTAAGCGAAGTAAACGATAAGAGACACCGTAATTAACGTATAAAGCAACCATCTCGCAAACGTAAATATTCCAAATCGCAGTCACTTGTTGAACATGAATTGTTCAGAAAATTACAACTATATCTACTGAAATCAGTAGGTTAATGCATCACCATTCCGTCACTATCACTGAGTTGCCAAACATTTTCCAAATAGCACTTAAGATAGAAAGGGGTGTGTGTGTGTGTGTGTGTGTGTGTGTGTGTGTGTGTGTGTGTGGTTTATGTTCATTCGGACATGTCCGAAAGAACATATACCACACATATATGCATACAGGGTGTTACAAAAAGGTACGGCCAAACTTTCAGGAAGCATTCCTCACACACAAATAAAGAAAAGATGTTATGTGGACATGTGTTCGGAAACGCTTAATTTCCATGTTAGAGCTCATTTTAGTTGCGTCAGTATGTACTGTACTTCCTCGATTCACCACCAGTTGGCCCAATTGAAGGAAGGTAATGCTGGCTTCGGTGCTTGTGTTGACATGCGACTCATTGCTCTACAGTACTAGCATCAAGCACATCAGTATGTAGCATCAACAGGTTAGTGTTCATCACGAACGTGGTTTTGCAGTCAGTGCAATGTTTACAAATGCGGAGTTGGCAGATGAATGGATTAGCACGGGGCAATAGCCGTGGCGCGGTAAGTTCGTATCGAGACAGATTTCCAGAACGAAGGTGTCCCGACAGGAAGACGTTCGAAGAAATTGATCGGCGTCTTAGGGAGCAAGGAACATTCCAGCCTATGACTCGCGACTGGGAAAGACCTAGAACGACGAGGACACCTGCAATGGACGAGGCAATTCTTCGTGCAGTTGACGATAACCCTAATGTCAGCGTCAGAGAAGGTGCTGCTGTACAAGGTAACGTTGACCACGTCAATGTATGGAGAGTGCTACGGGAGAACCAGTTGTTTCCGTACCATGTACAGCGTGTGCAGGCACTATCAGCAGCTGATTGGCCTCCACGGGTACACTTCTGCGAATGGTTCATCCAACAATGTGTCAATCCTCATTTCAGTGCAGATGTTCTCTTTACGGATGAGGCTTCATTCTAACGTAATCAGATTGTAAATTTTCACAAACATCATGTGTGAGCTGACGAGAATCCGCACGCAATTCTGCAATCACGTCATCAACACAGATTTTCTGTGAACGTTTGGGCAGGCATTGTTGGTGATGTCTTGACTGGGCCCCATGTTCTTCCACCTAAGCTCAATGGAGCACGTTATCATGATTTCATACGGGATACTCTACCTGTGCTGCTAGAACATGTGCCTTTACAAGTACGAAACAACGTGTGGTTAATGCACGATGGAGCTCCTGTACATTTCAGTCGAATTGTTCGTACGCTTCTCAACAACGGATTCGGTGACCGATGGATTGGTAGAGGCGGACCAATTCCATGGCCTCCACGCTCTCCTGACCTCAACCCTCTTGACTTTCATTTATGGGGGCATTTGAAAGCTCTTGTCTACGGAACCCCGGTACCAAATGTAGAGACTCTTCGTGCTCGTATTGTGGACGGCTGTGATACAATACGCCATTCTCCAGGGCTGCATCAGCGCATCAGGGATTCCATGCGACGGAGGGTGGATGCATGTATCCTCGCTAACGGAGGACATTTTGAACATTTCTTGTAACAAAGTGTTTGAAGTCACGCTGGTGCGTTCTGTTTTTCTTTCTTTGTGTGTGAGGAATGTTTCCTGAAAGTTTGGCCGTACCTTTTTGTAACACCCCGTATACAGGGTGTTTCAGGAGGAATAGTAGACATGTTAGCAGGTGGCAGTATAAACGAATAGCTTAAAAAATTCCATATAAATGTGTCCACTTTTTACTGAATGGAGAGAAACAGCTGTTAGTACGCAACCCTAACAAACTCAAAGCAAAAGCAAATGACTTTAAAATATTCCCCCACCAACTTCCATCCACTTTTGACTTTCTCTTAATGACACCATGTGTAGCTCTTCTAAGGTCGTCTTTGCGTCTCTTCTATGATGGCTGCACTAAGCATTTTTTCTGCAATTTGTCTATACTACCACTTCCTACAATATTTAGTATTCCTCCTGAAACATCCTGTGTAATTATTCAGGCTCAAAAATGGCTCAAATGGCTCTGAGCACTATGGAACTCAACATCTGAGGTCATCAGTCCCCTAGAACTTAGAACTACTTAAACCTAACTAACCTAAGGACATCACACACACATGCCCGAGGCAGGATTCGAACCTGCGACCGTAGCGGTCGCGCGGTTCCAGACTGTAACGCCCAGAACCTCTCGGCCACACCGGCCGGCTCTCGACGGGCCGTCGAAAGCTTTCAGTGCTAGACTCACGTCATAGTCCGAACCCTCGCGGGAATACAGTGTAGCAGCGGGCGAGTGGAATAATGGACAGGGGGGTAGCGCGTATGTGGTATGCGGAAAATATGGGAATTTGTGGCCGGCCGTTGTGGCCGAGCGATTCTAGGAGCTTCAGTCTGGAACAGCGCTGCTGCTACGGTCGCAGTTTCGAATCCTGCCTCGGGCATGACGTGTGTGATGTCCTTAAGTTAGTTAGGTTTAAGCAGTTCTAAGTGCAAATGACTGGTGACCTCGGATGTTAAGTCCCATAGTGATCAGATCCATTTGAACCATTTGTGTCTGACGAGGAGCGTGGGTAGATAGGTTCTGCAGGCAGGTTGGCCGCTGTGTACTGATAGTGTAATGGACAGCGCGGCTGTCTAGTGAAGAAGAAGCCTCGAGCATATTGACCCTCTACTATCGGAATAGGGTGAACCCCTCCCAATAGACGAGAAGACGGCTACGGCAGTTTAGGGCCTTTTTTATTGAAACAAAAATAAATCCATAAATGCAATTAAAGAAATTTAAAAATTATAAAAATTGAACAAATAAATAGGTAGAACAATATAGACAATCCCGCTACATCCTCTCCCTGTTGCCTCGACCCTAGAACACGTTGCTTGGGCATGTTGGCGGGATGGCCAGGCCTCGGGTGTCGACCCCTGCCCTACCCGTCGTCGTGCCCCTGCAGCGGTTCCTTTTTTAAAAAAAGAAAAGAAGGGCAAGCAGGAGATCGAGGTTCGAATCCCGGTCAGACACAAATTTTCATTTGCCGCCTTTTCTGTATTTCAACGCCCTGTGACAGTGTGGTCCTCTGTCCTTCGATATTTAAGATGCAATTGTTTCTTTGAGGCAACAGAGGTGATTTGCGAACATCTGTCTTGCATCAATGTAACGGGACGTCAATGGCATCCATTCCTTAGTCATTGCTTTGTGATGGCGCTAGCCCATGTCATATAAATGCAAATCAGAGTGTAGCGCATATTTAGTAAAATAAAGAATGGTCCTAGTCAAATGAAGAATGGTCCGTATACAAGTATTTACGAACAGTAGAAGCAGTATTGCAGCGAGCTGATTACTTAACCAAGTGCAACACAGAGCACCTGCGTAGTGAGTCATTTCAGCTGCATAGCTGACAGTAATGTTTGTCAAGCTGAAAGTAATATTTGTAATACTCGATCTATGTAGTCATACTGTATTATTAGCAGCTCGTGAATTGAGTGCTATGTTCGTTAAATCAGATTATTCAAGCTGATGCCAAATAAAGAGAACCGTCGATGCCACCACGCTAATTTTGCTTAGGTAGTCGGCGCTACATTGTGTGCGCCACCATTAACGTTACTGTAAGCAGTTTGACAGCATATCACCACCACACCCACTGACAACCTGTATCATTATCATCACATAGTTGTTACTAGCAGTGATTACAAGTTGCTGATGTTTGTCAGTAATAGCGGAAAGCGCCCCATGAATATGAAGTTCCATTTGCATTAAGCCTAGAACAGAGAGAATCCTAAATAACAGTTAAGAGGTTACCCAGAGAAGAGAAGCGTCCTCGTATTGTCTCGTGTTCTTGTTTGATATTAATGTAGTTCCCGATGGTTTCACACTAACGGGTTCTTTTGGCTATCGGAATACTCATGTGGGAATAATCAAAGTGTAATTGCTAGAACACTCAACTACCTTAATAACACCTCATTTTGGATTGAATATGACTCGGAAATCGAAGTTAATTTGACATTTTCGTCCGTCTCCTAACGACTTACTGAATGAAGACTGAAATGGAGTCACAGTTGTGTTGCCTGCAACATGAAATCTGTAAAGCATTGTGGCAGCTGGCAGTCACTGCTGAATACAGACACGTGCAGATATTTTCACTGCTCTAGGGGAACTCGTCTTTGTTGCATTTTTCCATACCGTAATTAGCACAATAACGTAAGGCTCATTCTGCTGAAGAACTTGAAACCCGCAAGTCCTTCAATAAGAATCTGCGAGCGGTAGTAAAGCATGATAAGAAACAGGTTGTGGGACAAAAGAATGGAGACCTCTCTACTTTTTGCGTTTTCCGATGAGGCATACGATAATAATCTGCCGTCATATTATGCTTCAGAACCGTAAACTGTTTATTTTTCACTCCATACTGAGACAAAAGCCATGATATGAGAAGAGAAAATGACTTACATGCTTCTCAGAAACTTTAGCTTTTGTGCTTATTTTCTCACTTCATACTAAAACAAGAGCGTTGATATAAGAGGAAGAAATGAAGTGTACACATCCAAGAATTTACTTGTGTGCTACTACAGCGTGCATGAAAGCTCTGCAGTTAATTTTTGTGTGTTGGATAAATTTTAACATCACCTCATATTACTTTGCGAGAAGGTTCCTATTTTGTTGGGGTTCAAAGTGAGTGGTCATTTCATCACTGGTTCTGATGACTAATAACGTGATACTCATTCCAATCGCTCCATGGCGTAGAGTCTCACGTTGATTACTATAGTCAGTTGATTACTGTAGTCAGAGCCAAGGTGATTTCTTTCTGTTTATGGCGAAATGTCTGCTGCGATATCCAGGCTCAACCAACATAAACAAATCGCGGCGGCATTGGGCACTGCTAATCGCTGCACTCGTCGCGAGCCGCGACAACAAGAGCGCACTGTCTCTGCTAACGTAGCCAGCACGGTAGCTCAGCGTGTTCGGTCAGAGGGTTAGCTGCACTCTGTAATAAAAAAACTGAGTCAATCGACCAACAACGAACATAAAAGGATGTCTTACGACGTCCGCCCCGAGCAGATGCAACGAACAGAAGCGTCTTTGATTCATAATCAAAACGTCTTCGGTCACGGGTTCGGTCCCCGCCACTGCCTAAATTTTGATAAATCATCAGCATTGGCGGCCGAAGACTTCCGGCATAAGAAGTCAGCCTCATTCTGCCAACGGCCTTGTCAAAGAGGGCGGAGGAGCGGATAGAGGTTCAGGACACTCTCTTGTCCTAGGGGTGGGAAATTGCCCCTAAAGGCGGAAGAATCAGCAATGATGAACGACATGAGGATGCAGAAGGCAATGGAAACCACTGCATTAAAGACACGTAACGTGTATCCACAGGACATGGGGCCTGTAATTGAAGAAGTGTCATTATGATCTCTCCATTGGCAAAAGATTCCGGAATAGTCCCCCATTCGGATCTCCGGGAGCGGACTGCCAAGGGGGAGGTTACCATGAGAAAAAGATTGAATAATCAACGAAAGGATTACGTTCTACGAGTCGGGGCGTGGAATGTCAGAAGCTTGAACGTGGTAGGGTAACTAGAAAATCTGAAAAGGGAAATGCAAAGGCTCACTCTAGATATAGTAGGGGTCAGTGAAGTAAAGTGGAAGGAAGACATGGATTTCTGGTCAGATGAGTATCGGGTAATAACAGGTGTAGGATTCGTTATGAATAGGAAGGTAGGGCAGAGGGTGTGTTACTGTGAACAGTTCAGTGACCGGGTTGTTCTAATCAGAATCGACAGCAGACCAACACCGACAACGGTAGTTCAGGTATACATGCCGACGTCGCAAGCTGAAGATGAACAGATAGAGAGAGCGTATGAGGATATTGAAAGGGTAATGCAGTATGTAAAGGGGGACGAAAATCTAATAGTCATGAGCGACTGGAATGCAGTTGTAAGGGAAGGAGTAGAAGAAAAGTTTACAGGAGAATATGGGCTTGGGACAAGGAATGAAAGAGGAGAAAGACTAATTGAGTTCTGTAACAAGTTTCAGCTAGTAATAGCGAATACCCTGTTCAAGAATCACAAGAGGAGGAGGTATACTTGGAAAAGGCCGGGAGATACGGGAAGATTTCAATTAGATTATATCATGGTCAGACAGAGATTCCGAAATCAGATACTGGATTGTAAGGCGTACCCAGGAGCAGATATAGACTCAGATCACAATATAGTAGTGACGAAGAGTAGGCTGAAGTTCAAGACATTAGTCAGGAAGAATCAATACGCAAAGAAGTGGGATACGGAAGTACTAAGGAATGACGAGATACGTTTGAAGTTCTCTAAAGCTCTAGATACAGTAATAAGGAATAGCACATTAGGCAGTACAGTTGAAGAGGAATGGACGTCTCTAAAAAGGGCCATCACAGAAGTTGGGAAGGAAAACATAGGTACAAAGAAGATAGCTGCGAAGAAACCATGGGTAACAGAAGAAATACTTCAGTTGATTGATGAAAGGAGGAAGTACAAACATGTTCCGGGAAAATTAGGAATACAGAAATACAAGTCGCTGAGGAATGAAATAAATAGGAAGTGCAGGGAAGCTAAGACGAAATGGCTGCAGGAAAAATGTGAAGACATCGAAAAAGATATGATTGTCGGAAGGACAGACTCAGCATACAGGAAAGTCAAAACAACCTTTGGTGACATTAAAAGCAACGGTGGTAACATTAAGAGTGCAACGGGAATTCCACTGTTAAATGCAGAGGAGAGAGCAGATTGGTGGAAAGAATACATTGAAAGCCTCTATGAGGGTGAAGATTTGTCTGATGTGATAGAAGAAGAAACAGGAGTGGATTTAGAAGAGATAGGGGATCCAGTATTAGAATCGGAATTTAAAAGAGCTTTGGAGGACTTACGGTCAAATAAGGCAGAAGGGATAGATAACATTCCATCGGAATTTCTAAAATCATTGGGGGAAGTGGCAACAAAACGACTATTCACGTTGGTGTGTAGAATATATGAGTCTGGCGACATACCATCTGACTTTCGGAAAAGCATCATCCACACAATTCCGAAGACGGCAAGAGCTGACATGTGCGAGAATTATCGCACAATCAGCTTAACAGCTCATGCATCGAAGCTGCTTACAAGAATAATATACAGAAGAATGGAAAAGAAAATTGAGAATGCGCTAGGTGACGATCAGTTTGGCTTTAGGAAAAGTAAAGGGACGAGAGAGGCAATTCTGACGTTACGGCTAATAATGGAAGCAAAGCTAAAGAAAAATCAAGACACTTTCATAGGATTTGTCGACTTGGAAGAAGCGTTCGACAATATAAAATGGTGCAAGCTGTTCGAGATTCTGAAAAAAGTAGGGGTAAGCTATAGGGAGAGACGGGTCATATACAATATGTACAACAACCAAGAGGGAATAATAAGAGTGGACGATTAAGAACGAAGTGCTCGTATTAAGAAGGGTGTAAGACAAGTCTGTAGCCTTTCGCCCCTACTCTTCAATCTGTACATCGAGGAAGCAATGATGGAAATAAAAGAAAGGTTCAGGAGTGGAATTAAAATACAAGGTGAAAGAATATCAATGATACGATTCGCTGATGACATTGCTATCCTGAGTGAAAGTGAAGAAGAATTAAATGATCTGCTGAACGGAATGAACAGTCTAATGAGACACAGTATGGTTTGAGAGTAAATCGCGGAAAGACGAAGGTAATGAGAAGTAGTAGAAATGAGAACAGCGAGAAACTTAACATCAGGATTGATGGTCACGAAGTCAATGAAGTTAAGCAATTCTGCTACCTAGGCAGTAAAATGACCGATGACGGACGGAGCAATGAGGACATCAAAAGCAGACTCGCTATGGCAAAAAAGGCATTTCTGGCCAAGAGAAGTCTACTAATATCAAATACCGGCCTTAATTTGAGGAACAAATTTATGAGGATGTACGTCTGGAGTACAGCATTGTATGGTAGTGAAACATGGTCTGTGGGAAAACCGGAACAGAAGAGAATCGAAGCATTTGAGATGTGGTGCTATAGACGAATGTTGGAAATTAGGTGGACTGATAAGGTAAGGAATGAGGAGGTTCTACGCAGAATCGGAGAGGAAAGGAATATGTGGAAAACACTGATAAGGAGAAGGGACAGGATGATAGGACATCTGCTAAGACATGAGGGAATGACTTCCATGGTCCTAGAGGGAGCTGTAGAGGGCAAAAATTGTAGAGGAAGACAGAGATTGGAATACGTCAAGCAAATAACTGAGGACGTAAGTTGCAAGTGCTACTCTGAGATGAAGAGGTTAGCACAGGAAAGGAATTCGTGGCCGGCCGCATCAAACCAGTCAGAAGACTGATGACAACAAAAAAAAAAAAACAAAAAAAAAAAACAAACAAAATCTTACTTACTTAACGTAATATGCAGGACATGGGTTGGATAAAAATTCAGTTTGTTGTAACTAGCCATTGCATTAAAATACTTTACAGATATATTTGATGCAATATTTATTGTTGCTTGTCTCTCTGATGTTAATAGCATTGAGTCAGATTGTGTGTGAACATGTAAAGACAGACACACACACACACACACACACACACACACACACAGTCATTGATTCCAGTGAGAATGACGACTGCTGTCTGTTGGACAACACATGCGTCAATTAGTTACGCAGATACACTACGACCGAAAGGTGTATAAGTTGTTGGCAACAAATTCAAGCTGTGATGGACACATACTTGGAGAAGATTTCGTAGTGCAAAACACAGTTTTGGAGCTATCAGATGGAAAATATTATGTACACACTACTCTTTGTTCCAGTTTACGTCTTTTGGTAGGGATCGGCCTTTCATTTCTTAGGAAGTTAACGATAAAAGAATCATAACACGTAACCAGTAACAGTATTGGATAGGAATGGTCGATGAGCGACCTGATGACGTTGAAGCAAAACTGCAATAATAGTCACTCCGTTGATTTTTGTTGTTTCGAATTAGAGCAGACTTCTGAATATGGCTTGTTGAATGAAAATGTCGCATGATGGTTAAATGGTAATGCATCACTTATGTCTGTAGTCGAGACTTCCTAAATGTGGAAAGTCATTTACGCTAGACGATCTTTATTGAAAAAAATAATACCTTTTTCTGGTGTATTTTTCCCAAAAGCACTCGTTCTACACACAGTTCAAATCTTTCGAACTGCCTCCTCTGCATTCACCCCTCTATTATACCAAAAGTAAATAGTATTGTGTTGCAGATGTTACACCTTTTTCCACTAGCGACCCAATTCTACAACGCTTAACTGTAGTTCATAATTTTCAAGTATGCAAAATCCAATACTAAACTGCAAGATGATAACTAGAACTTCAAATTCGAAACTGGCATTTGATACATACAATGACAGCGTCGCGCCCCGTTCACCTGGGCGGCGCCGGATTTCAGGCGGTGGGTGGCGTCCTGCCGGTGGCCGGTAGCCGCTGCAGCGCGACGAAACGCTCGAGCGTAAGCTGTTATGATCGCGACGCAGCCACGGCTGTCCGGCGGAATTCTTTCTGGAAGTATTTGTGCAGACAATGCAGGACACGGAGGCAAGAGATAACCGATTTTATATGCAGCTGATGCAAAGGAACACTATGTATTCACCCATGTTTTGAAAAATTTCATGAAAATATGACGGTGTGAACACATATACTGAGGTGACAAAATTCCTGGGATAGCGATATGCACAAATACAAATGGCCGTAATCTACATCTACATCTACATGACTACTCTGCAATTCACATTTAAGTGCTTGGCAGAGGGTTCGTCGAACCACAATCATACTATCTCTCTACCATTCCACTCCCGAACAGCGCGCGGGAAAAACGAACACCTAAACCTTTCTGTTCGAGCTCTGATTTCTCTTATTTTATTTTGACGATCATTCCTACCTATGTAGGTTGGACTCAACAAAATATTTTTGCATTCGGAATAGAAAGTTGGTGGCTGAAATTTCGTAAGTAGATCTCGCCGCGACGAAAACCGTCTTTGCTTTGATGACTTCCATCCCAATTTGCGTATCATATCTGCCACACTCTCTCCCCTACTACGTGGTAATACAAAACGAGCTGCCCTTTTTTGCACCCTTTCGATGTCCTCCGTCAATCCCACCTGGTAAGGATCCCACACCGCGCAGCAATATTCTAACAGAGGACGAACGAGTGTAGTGTAAGCTGTCTCTTTAGTGGACTTGTTGCATCTTCTAAGTGTCCTGCCTATGAAACGCAACCTTTGGCTCGCCTTCCCCACAATATTATGTATGTGGTCTTTCCAACTGAAGTTGTTCGTAATTTTAACACCCAGGTACTTAGTTGAATTGACAGCCTTGAGAATTGTACTATTTATCGAGTAATCGAATTCCAACGGATTTCTTTTGGAACTCATGTGGATCACCTCACACTTGTCGTTATTTAGCCACCTGCCACACCATACAGCAATCTTTTCTAAATCGCTTTGCAACTGATACTGGTCTTCGGATGACCTTACTAGACGGTAAATTACAGCATCATCTGCGAACAACCTAAGAGAACTGCTCAGATTGTCAACCAGGTTATTTATATAGATCAGGAACAGCAGAGGTCCCAGGACGCTTCCCTGGGGAACACCCGATATCACTTCAGTTTTACTCGATGATTTGCCGTCTATTACTACGAACTGCGACCTTCCTGACAGGAAATCACGAATCCAGTCGCACAACTGAGACGATACCCCATAGGCCCGCAGCTTGATTAGAAGTCGCTTGTGAGGAACGGTGTCAAAAGCTTTCCGGAAATCTAGAAATACGGAATCAACTTGAGATCCCCTGTCGATAACGGCCATTACTTCGTGCAAATAAAGAGCTAGCTGCGTTGCACAAGAACGATGTTTTCTGAAACCATGCTGATTACGTATCAATAGATCGTTCCCTTCGAGGTGATTCATAATGTTTGAATACAGTATATGCTCCAAACCCCTACTGCAAGGCCGGCCGAAGTGGCCGTGCGGTTAAAGGCGCTGCAGTCTGGAACCGCAAGACCGCTACGGTCGCAGGTTCGAATCCTGCCTCGGGCATGGATGTTTGTGATGTCCTTAGGTTAGTTAGGTTTAACTAGTTCTAAGTTCTAGGGGACTAATGACCTCAGCAGTTGAGTCCCATAGTGCTCAGAGCCATTTGAACCCTACTGCAAACCGACGTCAATGATATAGGTCTGTAGTTCGATGGATTACACCTACTACCCTTCTTAAACACTGGTGCGACCTGCACAAATTTCCAATCTGTAGGTACAGATCTATCGGTGAGCGAGCGGTTGTATATGAGTGCTAAGTAGGGAGCTATTGAATCAGCGTAATCTGAAAGGAACCTAATCTGTATACAATCTGGACGTGAAGATTTGCCCGTATCAAGCGATTTGAGTTGCTTCGCAATCCCTAAGGTATCTACTTCTAAAAAACTCATGCTAGCAGCTGTTCGTGTTTCAAATTCTGGAATATTCCATTCATCTTCCCTGGTGAAGGAATTTCGGAAAACTGCGTTCAATAACTCCGCTTTAGCGGCACAGTCGTCGGTAACAGTACCATCGGCACTGCGCAGCGAAGGTATTGACTGCGTCTTGCCGCTTGTGTACTTTACATACGACCAGAATTTCTTCGGATTTTCTACCAAATTTCGAGACAATGTTTCGTTGTGGAACCTATTAAAGCCATCTCGCATTGAAGTCCGTGCCAAATTTCGCGCGTCTGTAAATTTTAGCCAATCTTCGGGATTTCGCGTTCTTCTGAACTTCGCATGCTTTTTCCGTTGCCTCTGCAACAGCGATCGGACCTGTTTTGTGTACCATGGGGGATCAGTTCCATCTCTTACCAATTTATGAGGTATGAATCTCTCAATTGCTGTTGCTACTATATCTTTGAATTTGAGCCACATCTCGTCTACATTTGCATAGTCAGTTTGGAAGGAATGGAGATTGTCTCTTAGGGATGCTTCTAGTGACACTTTATCCGCTTTTTTAAATAAAATTATTTTGCGTTTGTTTCTTCTGGATTTGGAAGAAACGGTATTGAGCCTAGCTACAACGACCCTGTGATCACTAATCCCTGTATCAGTCATGATGCTCTCTATCAGCTCTGGATTGTTTGTGGTTAAGAGGTCAAGTGTGTTTTCGCAACCATTTACAATTCGCATGGGTTCGTGGACTAACTGCTCGAAATAATTTTCGGAGAAAGCATTTAGGACAATCTCGGAAGATGTTTTCTGCCTACCACCGGTTTTGAACAAGTATTTTTGCCAGCATATCGACGGAAGGTTGAAGTCCCCACCAACTATAACCGTATGAGTGGGGTATTTATTTGTTACGAGACTCAAATTTTCTCTGAACTGTTCCGCAACTATATCATCGGAGTCTGGGGGTCGGTAGAAGGAGCCAATTATTTACTTAGTTCGGCTGTTAAGTATAACCTCCACCCATACCAATTCGCACGGAGTATCTACTTCGACTTCACTTAAAAGATAAACCACTACTGACAGACACAAACACTCCACCACCAATTCTGCCTAATCTATCTTTCCTGATCACCGTCTGAGACTTCGTAAAAATTTCTGCAGAACTTATTTCAGGCTTTAGCCAGCTTTCTGTACCTATAACGATTTCAGCTTCTGTGCTTTCTATTAGCGCTTGAAGCTCAGGGACTCTCCCAGCACAACTACAACAATTTACAACTGCAATTCCGACTGTTCCTTGATTCAAGCACGTCCTGTATTTTCCATGCACCCTTTGAGATTGCAGCCCACCCCGTACTTTCCCGAGGCCTTCTAACCTAAAAACCGCCCAGTCCACGCCACACAGCCTCCGCTATCCGTGTAGCCGCCAGCTGAGTGTAGTGAACTCCTGACCTATTCAGCGGAACCCGAAACCCCACCACCCTATGGCGCAAGTCAAGGAATCTGCAGCCAACACGGTCGCAAAACCGTCTGAGCCTCTGATTCAGACCCTCCACCCGGCTCTGCACCAAAGGTCCGCAGTCGGTTCTGTCAACGATGCTGCAGATGGTGAGGTCTGCCTTCATCTCGTAAGCAAGACCGGCAGCCTTCACCAAATCAGATAGCCGCTGGAATCCAGAGAGAATTTCCTCAGATCCAAAGCGACACACGTCATTAGTGCCGACATGTGCCACCACCTGCAGCTGGCTGCACCCTGTGCTCTTCATGGCATCCGGAAGGACCCTTTCCACATCAGGAATGACTCCACCCGTAATGCACACGGAGTGCACACTGGATTTCTTCCCCTCCTTAGCCGCCATATCCCTAAGGGGCCCCATTACGCGCCTAACATTGGAGCTCCCAACTACCAATAAGCCCACCCTCTGTGATTGCCCGGACCTTGAAGACTGAGAATCATCCTCTGAAACAGGGCAGGCAGCTGCATCTGGCTCAGCCAGAGACAGTGCCTGAAACCTGTTTGTCAGACGCACCGGGGAGGCTTCCTGATCAGCCTCCGGGGACGTCTTTCGCTGCCTGCCACGACTTGGAACGACCTCCCAATCAACCACAGGCGAGGGCTCAGCCCCACTGCGGGTAGCAACCGGGGCAACCACAGCGGCAGACCGATCTGGGGACAGACGTGACGAGGTTGATATCCTCGTGATACCCAAGTCCGGCTCCCCACAGTGGTGCCCATTGGCAACAGCCTCAAGCTGCGCGACCGAAGTCAGCGCCGCTTGCAGCTGTGAGCGAAGGGATGCCACCTCAGCCCTCATCCGAACACAGCAATCACAGTCCCTGTACATTCTAATCGATGTTGAACAACAGCTACTGAAACACGAGTCAGTGCCTAGATAACGCAAGGGAAACACGCAAAGAATGTATTAACTAACCTGTACAAATGCCTAACGACTGCGCTACAATCTGCCTGAATTTACGATTACAGTAACTAAAACTCGAAATTACAGCTCCTATACGAAACTCACACGCAATTTAAGTAAGAATCTACGAAGTAAACACTAAAGCGCGATGCTACAACTCTCAAATACTATAATACGCCCGAAATTTATGAATTAAACAATGCAAGTACCCAAAAACACGCAAAGAAGCTAAGAATTAAACTATGTAACAAATAAGTAAGCTAGGGGTATACGACTTGCTGCTGCAGCTGCTTATCCAACGGCGGCAGGGAGCACACTCGCATACACAAGGTATAAAAAGGCAATGCATTGTCGGAGCTGTCATTTGTACTCAGTTGATTCATGTGATAATGTGTCCGACGTGATTATGGTCGCACAACGGGAATTAACAGACTCTGAACGTGGGCTGGTGGTTAGAGCTAGATGCGTGGGACATTCCATTTCGGAAATCGTTAGCCAATTCAACATTCCGAGCTCGACGGTGTCAACAGTGTGGCCAGAATACCGAATATCAGGTATTACCTCCCACCACCGACAGTTCAGTGGGCGTCGGCCTTCACTTAACGACCGAGAGCAGCGGCGTTTGCATGGAGCTGCCAGTGTTAACAGACAAGCAATATCACATGAAACAATCGCAGAAAACAATGTGGGACGTACGACGGATGTGTAAGTTGGGACAGTGTGGCGAAATGTGGCGTTAATGGGCTATGCCGGCAGACGACCGACGCTAGTTGCTTTGCTAACAGCACGATATCGCCTGCAGTGCCTCTCCTGGACTTGTGACAATATCGGTTGGACCCAAGACGTCTGGAAAACCGTGGCCTGGTCAGATGAGTCTCGATTTTAGCTGACATGATCTGATGGTAGGTTTCGATTATGGAGCAGACTTCACGAAACAGTGAACCCAAATTGTCAACAAGGCACTGTGCAAGCTTGTGGTGGCTCCATAATAGTGTGGGCTGCCTTTAGATGGAGTCGACTGGGTCCTCTGTTCCAACGGAACTGATCATTGACTGTTCGGCTACTAGGAGACCATTTGCAGCCGATTATGGAATACATCTCTCCAAACAACGATGGAATTTTTATGGATGACAATGCGTCATGTCACCGTACGACAGTTGTTCGCATTTAGTTTGAAGAACATTCTGGACAGTTCGAGCGAATTATTTGGCCATCCAGATCGCCCGACATGAATCCCACATACATAAAAGGTAGGTCAATTCGTGCACAAAATCCTACACCGGCAACACTTTCGCAATTATCGCAATTATGGACGGCTGTAGAGGCAGCGTAGCTCAATATTTCTGCAAGAGACTTCGAACGACTTGGTGATTCCACGCCACGTCGAATTGCCGCAATATGCCGGACACAAGAAGGTCCGACACGATATTAGGTACTGTTCCATGACTTATGTCACTCCAGTGTAAATTTGTTTGAAGTAATAGTAGACTTATTTTCTTCTTTTTATAGATCCTAATGCCTAGTAAAACAATTATTTTTAATGGGATATATACGTGTCGCTGTACTCGCGGAGGAATAAATTTAGGGAACCATATCTTCCTTCTGGGCCCGCAGCTCGTGGTCGTGCGGTAGCGTTCTCGCTTCCCGCGCCCGGGTTCCCGGGTTCGATACCCGGCGGGGTCAGGGATTTTCTCTGCCTCGTGATGGCTGGGTGTTGTGTGATGTCCTTAGGTTAGTTAGGTTTAAGTAGTTCTAAGTTCTAGGGGACTGATGACCATAGATGTTAAGTCCCATAGTGCTCAGAGCCATTTTTTTTTCTTCCTTCTGGAGTCCAGCAGCTGATGCATCAAATTTTTCTGAGTGCAAGTTGGTTTTATTCAGAATTCCAATATACAATATTATTTCCCACACTTGTGGCTACAACATAATCTCCGTTCGAGGCGACGGCCTTTCGCCACATTACTGGGAGGGCCCGTGGACCCGCACGGTATCACTTTATTGGTCGATGTGGGAGCCAACATCTTGCTGCATCACTAACCTCCCCATCTTCCAATAATGCTTCCCACGGATTGCAATCGTCATTGGGTCAGACAGATGGAAGTAGAAAAGTGCGAGGCACAGGCTGTATGGTGGATGGAGAAGAACAGTCCAGTGAAGTTACTGAGTTCCTCTCGGGTGTGCAGACTTGTGAGAGGCCTTGCCTTGTCATGGAGAAGGAGAAGCTCGTTTTTGTGACGACGAATACACTGAAGTCGTTTCTTCAATTTCCGGAGGGTAGCGCAATACCCTTCAAAGGTTGATCGTTGCATCATGGCGGAGGACATCAGACAGAATAACACGTCGTCATGAGTTTACCAGCTAAGGGTGCGGCTTTGAAAGTTTTCTTCGGAGGAGAGGTAAACTGTCGCTACTCCACGGATTGCCGTTTTGTCGAATTGCTGCGATGCCCTGGTGTCCCGCCAAGAGAAACTAAGTGACAGCTCTCTGCTTGGACTGCATCTTCGTTACAGACCTTTTGCAAGCTACCTACAGCGCCGCCACTTATGGGAACAGGCCGAAGAAGGAATATTCCACGACGTCCCAGAAGGAACTCCGCATTTTGTCAACTGACAATGGCCAAGGAAAAAGTGTTGTGTTGCTTGTTGAACGCCTCTGGTACGCCGCACATAAAGTAATTATAAAACTATAAACCTGGCCTGACTCATTATCCATTACAAAAGCAAAAATCAGTATTTACAGTAATATGCAAAATTTTATTTAATTTTTTCACGAAAGGTTTAGGCGCGATAGAGAGTGTTCAGTGCAACTTTGTAGATCAATCAATAGGTGCTCCTTGTGACATAGGTGATTAGAGACGAGCGGGGCCTCGCCTGCTTCCTCTTAGTCTGCAGACAGACCACAACACTCCTTGAAGAACAGATATTGTGGAGATATGGCTCAGCCACTGCGTAGGGAAGAAGTGAAGTTGCGGGGCGGCCTAGATGCCTCAGTGGGTGGAAGTATGCCCCACCAAATGCGAGGTTCGGGTTTCACATCAATCATACGGACTCAGGCCGCGGTAAGTTTCAGGGTACAACTTGTTAGCCACAGAGAGAGAGAGCTATGCTTGACTGGTGCTTCGTAGCCTTAGATACCTTGCCAGTTTTTGCAGAGGTTCGTTATGGTCATAACTATATCCGACAGTCCGTTTTATCAGTAGGTCAGTTATCTTTCCTCGCTCGATCGCACTTACAAGACCCGCACAGAACGAAACAATATCTGAAGAATTATCGTGGCAGAAGCACGTGAGCGATTGTGAGACGTGTACGGCGGTGCAGTAAAAGGCGGCCTTTGATGTGTGCCGCTGTTGCGAGGGCTCTCCGGGCAGAGTGTGTTTACAAGCGACGCCTGCCGCTGCCTTTGTGCATCTCCCGGCAAACAGTGTCAGCAGCAGCCATGCTGTGCTCCTTCCTCCACTATCACCGCGTTCCACTTCTCCGCATACTTAGCACACATTTCACTGTTGATACTCCACCGTCACTACAACGTTCTTCTACAGCTTCGTGTGAAATGACATGGCTGAACGCGAGACACAGCTACATTTACTATTTACAAATTCTCTTTACAAATTTCTCGTGGATTTAACCAATGTACTAAAAGGTAAAACCCTCACTAATCCAAAGATTCGTTTGGACATCACATACACTATGTGATCAAATATATCCGGATATATTTTGAACAGTCTGACGGTGTCGCCATGGGCAGCCCTCTGTCTCCTCTGGTGGCTAACCTTTTTATCGAGGATTTTGAGGAGAGAGCACTTGAATCAGCGGTTTGTAAACCAACTGTTTTTTGGAGATATGTCGATGATACTTTCATAGTGTGGTCCCACGGAGAAGAAAAGCTAATGAAGTTTTTTCATCATCTTATCTCCATTCGTGAGAATATTCGATTTACTATGGAACTAGAGAAAGGTGGCTGCCTTCCATTCGTAAGCCCACTCACACTGATTTGTATTTGCATTCTTCAAGTTGCCATCACCCATCCCAGACCATGAGTGTACTTAAAAACCCTGTGCACAAGGCACATACGGTGTCGGATGCAGCGAATTTGCCTAAGGAACTTCACATTTGAAGACGGCGTTCAGAGACAATGGGTACTCGACCCGGCAAATTAACAGGGCCTTCTCAACTAGAGCCAGGAACCGGGAAATGGATAAAGAGGAGAACGCGCCAGCCAAGTCCCTAGCTTTTCTTCCCTTCGTTGGAAATAACTCCTTCAAGATAGCGAGGTTTCATAATAATTTTCGTGTGAAAGTGGTTTTTCGTCCGCCTTCTAAGATTTCGGATTTGCTGGGATCTGTTGCTGCAGAAGGCGGGAATTTGCAAAATACCGTGTCAACGTGGTATGGCCTATATAGGACACACAACGCGTACAGTGGAAGAGCGTTGTACAGAACATTAATGTTGTACTTGCCTACTGCAACCCAGTAAGTCTGCAGTTGCGGAACATTATATTTCTAACGGACATTCAATGGCGTACAACAAAACTTCGATTTTGGCCACAACAACAACTTTTTGAGATTCCATTATCAAAGAATCCGTTGAAATACGCATTGCGGGAAATCTAATGAACCGTGAAAGTGGTTACCAATTGAATAACGCATGGAATCCCGTCATCTTCGAGATTTTCTCCAGACGGAGACGCCAGAAGACTTCGATAGCTGCGGCCAGCGACAATACCGACGGCAGCTGAGTCTTGCAGTTCCACCAGCGAGGGCGCTGTCGCTGGGCTGTGTGGCCCCTCTGTCTCCGCGACTGCAACGCATGCGCGTCAGTACTATCAGCGCACTACGTAAGCTGGAGTGGAGAGCGTCTTCGTCAGTCCTCGTTCGGCTGACCTGTAGATAGCTGGCAGTTATCCAGCCGAAATATCGTGCAATGAAGTTTACGACAACCGGCTGCAAGCTCGAAGTCTTTTTGAAAACAAGTCACACCCAATTACCTGACCACGTTCGAAGTCCGTGAGTTCCGTGGAGCGCCCCATTTTGCTCTCTTACGATATCTAATGACTACTGAGGTCGCGATATGGAGTACCTGGCAGTAGGTGGCAGCACGATGCACCTAATATGAAAAACGTATGTTTCTGGGGGTGTCAGGATACTTTTGATCACAAAGTGTATCTCTTCAACGCCTTGTAGACCATATACTGCATCCCAGCAAGAAAAATGGCACGTCGAAAAACGGTAACATTTAGTTTACGTCTGAAAAATGTGTGTGAAGTGCCCCATCGTGCACGAAAAATGTAATGGAATTTACTGCCAACAACACTTACTTGAATTTTAAAGAAAGCTTCTCCTACTTCAGTATAGTTTTTATAGATTTGATTCTTTAAGTCGACTTTTCTCAAGTACTGCATTTTTCAGTTGTGTCACTGTTCTTACCAGGTTGAGATATGATTTACATCACGCGAGACGTCTTTACACTGAAACCAACATCTCTATCAGGTAACTATTGGCGGCATCCATTGGCTGAAGACTTTTAGAATACTGTTAAATTTATCTTTCCATTAACTGACTCTTTCTTTATTATTATGGTTTAACCCTCTGCAGCTTTTGCTTGCAAAGAAAGCTGTGAGAAAGAAAGTAATATTCCTTTCCACTGGTATAGTTATTTTAAGAATAAAACAACTTACCGCATAGATTTTTTGAAAGTAATGAAGTACTCGTATGCTGAAGCTAAAACTTGACGAATGACGAAGATTTTCGGCCGATAGACTCTTAAAATCCAATTCATTACAAAAGATTTTTTGAAAGTAATGAGGTACTCGTATGCTGAAGCTAAAACTTGACGAATGACGAAGATTTTCGGCCGATAGACTCTTAAAATCCAATTCATTACAAGAGTTTTTTCTTTAACGAAAGTTTTCTAACGTACAAGGTGAATATAATCATAAACTTTCAAAACGCTGTAGAAATAACACCACTGGTCAGAATGACGTCAAATTGCAACGGAATATTATCGGAGAAGGGGGAAAACGTATGGCAGAAGAAAAAAAAGTAGTGTGAAAATTGATCACTAGACGGCGCTGTATGTGTCAGATTACGTAGACGAAAAAATCTATCATGCGCAAGATCCATTGAAGTTGGTATAAACTCGCCGGGTACACGGCTTTCCGTCTTCCGCGTTTGCGACGTTCGCCATGACTGTCTCAATGCAGGATCGCGCTCTGCTTATAAATCTGTACTACAAGAATAATGACTGTGCACATGTCGCTCTGCAGAAGTTCCGGACACTGAAGGGTTTGAAAAAAGGCGTGGGTCTGGAGAAAATGATTCGGAAATTGGAAAAGACGGGTTCTTTTGGTGTGCAACCTGGTAGAGGGAGGAAACGAATTGATTCGACGTCAGTGGAAGCAGTGGCCACAGCAATGCAGGGGGAGACGAGTGGCGTACAAACGTGTAGTGCACGGAGAACTGTCCGAACATTGGGCATGCCCGTGAGCACGGTGCGTAAAATCCTACGAAGCATCCTTCTTTGCTATCCATTCAAAATTACCCATGTGCACGAGTTGCTTCCTGTTGACCTGCCAGCAAGAGGAACCTTCATTTTAGAATTTCTTGCTCGCAAGGAAGTGGACAATGATTGGTCGTGGAAGATTTTGTGGACAGACGAAACTCACTTCCATCTGACAGGATATGTCAATACACAGAATTGTCGAATATGGGCAACAGAAAATCCACACGCAAATCAACCACACGGATTTACGGCATCATTTATCACAGGGCCATATTTTTTCTGAGAGACAGGTGCTTCCGCTCCTGTTAGTGTACCGTCACTGGTAAGCGCTATGAGTGTTTTTCTCGCAACCACGTCATTGCAGCTCTCCAATAGCGTGGATCTGTGGATGGGATCATTTTTTTATGCAAGATGGCGCACCTCCTCACATTGCAAAGCCAGTTAAGTGGCCGCTGAAGCGCCATTTCGGAAATTCTAGAACTATCAGCCGTCATTTCCCTACAGTCATTTCCCGATCACCTAGTCTTAATCCGTGTGACTTCTGGCTGTGGGGCTACGTGAAGGATGTCTTCAGTATTCCGATTGCAAACGTGGCTGCATTCAAGGCATGCATTGCGCAACACATTCTGAACGTGACCCCGAAACGCTTCGATCAGTTGTCGTACATGTGGTTCCTAGATTTCAACTTGTTGCAGAAAACGGTGGACAGCATATTGAACATGTTTCGCGCCAGTCACAAGGAAATTAATTATCTGATTTGACTTTGATTTATGCTTTTTATGCGGTTTTTGGCCTCAGGACAATTAACCGATTTTTCCATCCGATGTGATATGACGTTGCCGTGGTGGATGGGCTTACGTCAGTAACAGTATCACACCTGTGCACCCATGCACACTGAGTAGTACAGTTTGTTTAACGTCAGAGGTACAGCTTGGGTATTGTTGTATGATTCATTTGTTATTTCTAGTCGACCACTATTAAATTATGATGTTTTCAGTGCCATCTATTGCTACATTTTGTAACTGTTTATTTTTCTTTTGCCATGCGTTTTCCCCCTTTCCCCGATAATATTCCGTTGCAATTTGACGTCATTCTGACCAGCGGGGTTATTTCTACAGCGGTTTGAAAGTTTAACTTTAATTATTATCACCCTATATTAGGTTTTTGTCTTGATACTTTTTCGGCATGTGTACTGGATTAAGCAAAAGCACTAAAACAAACGCTTACTTCGTCTAAATACTGTATATTATTTATAGAAGTGGATGCTGTTTCTTGTAAAAGCGGTACGAATCTTGTCGCAATGAAAGGTGTCTGTTGATTCAGCCACCCATCATTTGGGTAACGTATTTTTCGTGTCCATTACGGGAGAAGACTCTCCCTTTACTTTACAACCGCATATTGATCGATTTAGATATTTATCTCTGCTACATGGGAAATACTTACGTTTTACTTGTGGTCCTTGGAATCGGTAGCTCGAACAGTGAACGGCTAGGTCATGGCCGCACCACGTGATTAGGTAGAATTTGAAAGGGAGAAAGAGAGGCTGTTGTTTGGTATGAGCCGGTCTGTTAGGGTCAGACGGGGGCAGTTGTAAGTGGTCTCCCAATGTAATGTAGTGCATGTTACTGTAAAAAGAAGAAGAGGAAGAAGAAGAAGAAAAAGGAGAACCATTTAGCAGA
Organism: Schistocerca americana; assembly: GCF_021461395.2. Lineage (NCBI taxonomy): Eukaryota > Metazoa > Arthropoda > Insecta > Orthoptera > Acrididae > Schistocerca > Schistocerca americana. The sequence continues at coordinate 291,784,622 of NC_060124.1, forward strand.
ATGAAGAATGGTGACTATTAGACCGAAATAAATCTACAGTAGAACCTCGATCAACCGTCACTTTTGGAATGAGGAGGTGGTAGGAACGCTAAAAATCTCGGATAATCAGAGGAGAATGAAAAAAGAAACATCTACAGAGCTCAGTATGATGTAATAAATCAAAATTAAATAAAAGACCTACATTTATAAAAAGGAGAAAGGAAAACAGAAAATTTTTGACACTGAAAATCTATATAAAGATGTTTAAAACGTTTTTCTGCTTAAATTTCTTAAAAATTGACTTTATGGCTGCATCACTACACTTCTTTGCCCACAATGCGTCTGTGGCTGAAGATAATGGCTGTTGTTCCAAATACTTGAGGGCATTCGCGAATGCATCCTTTGCTGCATCCTTTTCTTCATCCGTCTCCTCTCGCTCGACACTACGCTGTTGAAAAACATGATCGAAGATCTGATCATCTTTAAGTTGGAAGTTGGACGTTAACACTTCTTTGTAAAATTGACTAATGATTCTGCTGTCGTGTGCATACACAAACTCTGAGTCTGCGATATTATTATCGCGAGTAGTAGAGGGCGAACAGTTTACAAGAGTCGGAGGCAGCGGTGGACAGCAGATGCGCGACATGAGAGGTCGCCCTGCCGAGATCGTGCTAGTGGCGCCGGGGAGACTTTCGTATCAACTGACGATGTTTTTGCTAATTTGCCTTTTTGCTGCACTTGTTGTTGCTTGCATGCGCACTGGAGGGATTTTGTCAGATTTGTGTTTGCACACATTGAGAGTAATATTCGTACCTTTGTTGTGGACAGAAAAGTGTTTATTGGGTACGGATATTGTGGAATAACTAAAAGCCTGTGTAAAGTTTGTCAGTGTGTAAATAATATACATTGCAAATATAGTAGATTATAGTCTTTATTGGTTTATTTCATGTTTTTGCACCGTATAAGGCTACGTGACCAAACCCCTCCTGATCATTCAGTTTCTATATGTACATAAAAATACGGCAGTAGTTGTTGCAGTTGTTATGTCCATGCACCGCACACTGAATGGATCGTAGTACTGCTTTTGAAATATTTTTAGCATGTTTCTGATCACGCAGTTGCAGCGGCAATACCAGGTAAGTTGCCTGTTGCTTACAGGAGCATTGCAGAACAGTTATTAGGAGATGTTAGAGAAAATTTTAAAACTCGCAATCAGATACCTGAGAATTAATTTCTTTATGATTTGTGGGAGGAATAATCAATTTCTGTTTTTCTGTTCTCAATCAGTATACTGTTACTGTCAGAGATGAAACCTCACACATTTCCGTACGTCTTTCAGCAGAACAAATAGTAATTACTAATACTGAAGTCTTTTAAAACTGCGAACGGTTTCAAAGTCCTTTATTGCTAATTGAAACAGCGTCATCTTCTGTTAGCAATTCTTCTAAGTCAGCAGGCTGGCTATCATTCTAAAGAGTCGGTGAATGTAACTGCAGTGTGTGACTCATTAGTTCCTGTAAGTTCTTGCTCGTGGTTTAGACTAACAAACGTTCTTCCGCGAATTTTTTTTGAGTGGTTTCCTCACATTGTTCCCAAGCTTAAGCAACTGGGTAAATCGTATCTTTTATATTGAGTCTTTTCATTGCTTCAAAAAATATCACAGCCCACTTCCGTTTTCTCCAACAAAGCGCCGACGTAGTTCCTTCGGTAACGTCGTTTTAACCATTCAGTAACACCCAGCTTCAGTGTTTGGATTACTGAAGACATGAGAGGGGTAGGGGGGGGGGGGAGGGGAGGGCAGAAACATAGCTTTCATGTCTTCTTGCCGGAGACACTCTGGGTGGATTTGGGGCTTTGTCTAGCAATACAACTGCGTGGGATGGTGGTAGGTTTATCGACGTCAAACATTTTTTAACAGCCGGAGCAAACAGCAACAGAAAACCATTCTTTAAACGAATTACCGTTCACCAAAGGACTTTTTTCACTTCTGTAATAAACAGGAAGTGTTAACGTGTTTCTGTTTTTGAAGGCCCCCGGTGTGTTAGATTTGCCGATTCCAAATAACAGCTGTATATGGTTACCGCTTGCATTGCTGCATGTTGTAGTGTTGAGTCTATTCTTTGGTACATTCATACCCTTGAATGTTACGGACTTTGGCGTCCCATGTTCAAACCGCGACAGGAGTCAGACAATAAATGTTCCATTCATTAAAAAGATTGGTAATATTCCTATGTTGGTTTTTTAAATATTGCTGAGTCAGGAATCGAGTAGAATGTGACTGTATTAAGTGTAGCAGATGTTTCGTGTTTTATTAATCTATGTGAGGGTTTTTTGTAACAGTTAGTCTAATAAATCAGAAGTTACATGAAATTTCCGTTTTTATTACCGTCTCTAATATTCCCATCCTATGTCTCTCTGAAGTAATAAGAAATAAATATTTTGTAATTAATACTAGTCCGGATTTTTAACTCATTTATGACTAAATTAGACGTCTACGAGGATTCACTGTCGTATAATAGGGTCAATTTTGTAAATGTGTGGTAAGTCACGATGTAGAACGACGAAATTGCGCCTGCCGAGCTCTTATAGTCTTCTTCTCAGGAGGTGTGGCATTGTCAGTCCACGTGTGAGTAAACGTATCTACGATTTGGTTTCTTTATCCCACATTTAAGGACCAGCGGAGAAATGATCCTATTGGATGACAAAAAAGGCGAATATGCTCCTGTTTAAAAGACTCTGACTGAAAAGTCGGGTACTAGCTTCTACCATACTCAGCACCTTCAAAATTTTTCCAGAACTTTTGATAAGCGAACATATTCGCACTTTTTATGCTTAGAGAGAAGGAGACAGGCAGTGGGAATATTTCATGAAAATTTCGGCCATTTGCCATGCACAGGCGTCTTGGAATCCACCGCTCGGTTTTTGTATCCACAAACCACCTTTCTGGGGTGTTTCTCGATTATGGGAACATGGAACTTCTAGATAAATGTCTGCAGAATACACCGTCAGAATCTGAGAAATTTGCTGCTGTTAGTTATTTAGATATCGCCTTTAATGTCGAAAAACGGTTTTTTGGGGTTTTCTCAGGAACCATCCGTGAACTAAATAGTTCCTCCACAAGCCCTTTAAGACGCCCTGTAGACCACATCTAGTGTATAAACAACCAACCGATTTGATCCAGTTGCCTAAGTTGAAGCAAGTCTGTAATATTCCAAACGTGTTACAGTATGACGATACTTCAGTTGGTTGTGCAAATGGTCCCTAGCTCAAGAGCTATCCAAAACACAGTAGCCCATCCTCTTATCACCAAAAGAATCCGAGGTATGAGTCCGGAAAAATCCTGTTTTTTCGCGCTGCGTTTTAGAAGAAATTGGTAGCGCATGCTGTCTCATCCGCATCGATGGGAACTGGCCGTTAGTGGCATAGGGAGGCTGTTTATTGCTCTAGCCACACCATGATATCTACAAAGCAATGACCGATTGTGCCGTTGCGCAATAGATGTATACCGGTGTCTGGTTGAACTTTCTAAGACGTAGTAAGATGCATAATATCGATACGATTACTAGACGACTTCACTTCGCTATTAACAGACACCGTACAACAAGTATTGTAGAAGAATCGTCACAGAAGTAAATGATTCTTGACAAATTGATATTTATTTTACTCCAATGGGAAAAACAGGAAAATGCTGAAGAAACGCAGTTCTGTCCTTTTTTACCATTTCAGCTCGTCTAATTTAGAAACGATAATCATCGCATTAACGTTGGGAATTTCAGAAAAGTTAGGTAACTGTACTATACAACTAGTTGTTCAACTGATAAAATTAGTCCTTGACTTATGCCGTAAATGAATAAAGCTGTAACTGACAGATCTGGTGCCTCATGACAGTCACTCATATTTCGCCTTCTGTCGTGTGACGCAGACTTTGGTTGCAAACCTTGACGGGGCAGAGATAGAGGTAAGTGTAGTCTGTATTATGTATCTATGCTCTAAGCGAGGCACGCTCCTATTGGAGGTAGTATGCTATTGCCTTTATCTGACCTCTGAAATGACCTACCCAGCCAGCTCCTCGGGGAACAATAGTTTAACATCGGCTCCAGTCCACGGTGCAATTCGGCATTTTTCATATTGACAGACACTGGTAGAACTGAAAGCAGCTATAAGTGGCATGAAAAAACCTAGGACTTATCCCCAATCGTACCCTGGACCTCTAATTTACCACTGACAGGTTAGTTGATTCGGGGGAAGGAGCAGAACAGCGAGGTCATTGTCAAAGGCAGATGTCCACCGATCCAAGCTCTGATCTGGTGGGTCTGCAGAATCTATCTTCGCATAGCCTTTGAAGCAATTTACGTGGGAATCGTTGGGAGAAAGAGAACTTAGTTCTTTTGAAACTCTATTGGGTAAATGTAGAGAACCTATATTGGAATGTGTGGCTACTACGCTGCCGCCATCGTATCCTCGTATAGGAGTATCACGAGAATAAGAATAGAGACGCAGTGAGGCGTCTGGAAGTATATTTAACAATCATTTTTCCCTCGCGTAAGACGCAACATGGCAGGCCTTTTGGCCTGTTCGTACACTTGGAACAACTGACAGGAATGGGGGAAAGAAATACAGTAGAAGAAGAATGGGTAGCTCTGAGGGATGAAGTAGTGAAGGCAGCGGAGGATCAAGTAGGTAAAAAGACGAGGGCTAGTAGAAATCCTTGGGTAACAGAAGAAATATTCAATTTAATTGATGAAAGGAGAAAATATAAAAATGCAGTAAATGAAACAGGCAAAAATGAATACAAACGTCTCAAAAATGAGATCGACAGGAAGTGTAAAATGGCTAAGCAGGGATGGCTAGAGGACAAATGTAAGTATGTAGAGACTTATCTCACTAGGGGTAAGATAGATACTGCCTACAGGAAAATTAAAGGGACCTTTGGAGAAAAGAGAGCCACTTGTATGAATATTAAGAGCTCAGATGGAAACCCAGTTCTAAGCAAAGAAGGGAAAGCAGAAAGGTGGAAGGAGTATATAGAGGGTCTATACAAGGGCGATGTACTTGAGGACAATATTATGGAAATGGAAGAGGATGTAGACGAAGACGAAATGGGAGATACGATACTGCGTGAAAAGTTTGACAGAGCACTGAAAGACCTGAGTCGAAACAAGCCCCCAGGAGTAGACAACATTTCATTAGAACTACTGACGGCCTTGGGAGAGCCAGTCCTGACAAAACTCTACCATCTGGTGAGCAAGATGTATGAGACAGGCGAAATACCCTCAGACTTCAAGAAGAATATAATAATTCCAATCCCAAAGAAAGCAGGTGTTGACAGATGTGAAAATTAGCGAACTATCAGTTTAACACGTCACAGCTACAAAATACTAACGCGAATTCTTTACAGACGAATGGAAAAACTGGTAGAAGCCGACCTCGGCGAAGATCAGTTTGGATTCCGCAGAAATGTTGGAACACGTGAGGCAATACTGACCCTACGACTTATCTTAGAAAATAGATTAAGGAAAGGCAAACCTACATTTCTGACATTTGCAGACTTAGAGAAAGCTTTTGACAATGATGACTGGAATGCTCTCTTTCAAATTTTAAAGGTGGCAGGGGTAAAATACAGGGAGCGAAAGGCTATTTACAATTTGTACAGAAACCAGATGGCAATTATATGAGTCGAGGGACATGAAAGAGAAGCAGCGGTTGGGAAGGGAGTGAGACAGGGTTGTAGCCTCTCCCCGATGTTATTCAATCTGTATATTGAGCAGGCAGTAAAGGAAACAAAAGAAAAATTCGTAGTAGGTATTAAAGTCCATGGAGAAGAAATAAAAACGTTGAGGTTCACCGATGACATTGTAATTCTGTCAGAGACAGCAAAGGACTTGGAAGAGCTGTTGAACGGAATGGACAGTGTCTTGAAAGGAGGATATAAGATGAACATCAACAAAAGCAAAACGAGGATAATGGAATGTAGTCGAATTAAATGGAGTGATGCTGAGGGAATTATATTAGGAAATGAGACGCTTAAAGTAGTAAAGGAGTTTTGCTATTTGGGGAGCAAAATAACTGATGATGGTCGAAGTAGAGAGGATATAAAATGTAGACTGGCAATGGCAAGGAAAGCGTTTCTGAAGAAGAGAAATTTGTTAACATCGGGTATAGATTTAAGTGTGAGGAAGTCGTTTTTGAAAGTATTTGTATGGAGTGTAGCCTTGTGTGGAAGTGAAACATGGATGATAAATAGTTTGGACAAGAAGAGAATAGAAACTTTCGAAATGTGGTGCTACAGAAGAATGCTGAAAATTAGATGGGTAGATCACATAACTAATGAGGAGGTATAGAATAGAATTGGGGAGAAGAGGAGTTTGTGGCACAACTTGACAAGAAGAAGAGACCGGTTGATAGGACATGTTCTGAGGCATCAAGGGAACACAAATTTAGCATTTGAGGACAGCGTGGAGGGTAAAAATCGCAGAGGGAGACCAAAAGATGAGTACACTAAGCAGATTCAGAAGGATGTAGGTTGCAATAGGTACTGGGAGATGAAGAAGCTTGCACAGGATGGAGTAGCATGGAGAGCTGCATCAAACCAGTCTCAGGACTGAAGACAACAACAACATAAAACCAGTCTATATTTGATTTCTAAAATTTGTATATGATGCATGCGTGGCATAATGTAGATGAGCTGCAGCTGCAGAACGCCTTGGCCGGGCCAACCGCTTACAACGGCAGCCAACGGTCAGGACGTGGGGGGGAGAGGGTGGGGACGGAGGGGGGGGGGGGAGAGAGGGTGAGGGGTGGCGGGGAGGGGAGGGGAATATGCGATCACGGAAAATTCCCAACTGAGTATCGACCTCCCCGTGGCTTTTGATATCGGGTCTCAGGGCCAGAGGGATGGACGCTCACTATTTTTACAATGGCTGGGAGCAGTTTTATCGTGAAAGTCTCGCGCTAGCTCGGCGCTCCGGCTTTGCTGTTGTTTGGGACATTTTGGAGAAATGGTCGCTAAGCTCCACAGTATAGCTGACAGAACGGCGCCACGCATGTATTATATTCCGTTGGAGCCCGTCGCCAGAGCGTTTTCCGTTTGCTCCCGCTGTCGGCATCTGGCGGGAAGGAGTGGTACAGGTTTCTGGATTGACGGATTGGAATTACAGTAGATGGATTTCATGTAAGGCCATAACTGTCGAAAGCTTTGTTTATCGGCGACGACTGGCCCAGTTCTGGCACAAGCGGAGTTGTCGCTTTCTGGGCGCGGGGCGGAACAAAACTGAGTGAAGTTGGCTCCTGTACATCGCAGGAGTCGGTCGCGTACTTTGCCGCCATTGCTGAAGATTAGTTTCATTCGATGTTCCACTTGTCCTTTTTTTTTTGTTTGTTTGTTTTTGCGCTCGCGCTTTGATCGGTCTCCAGGACGGAGCCCATCTCCATATGCAGTGGAGTCCACAACGAGTAGCAGCCGACATCAGCATGCCGTTTTGCGCTGTACAATCGGTAATACAAGCAGTTCTAGCCTGCAGGGTTTCTGTTGGTTTTTTCCACCACCCAGAATACGAACTGAGGTTTCCTAGTGGTTGCATCCGTAGAACCACATTGCATCTCTCTCTCTCTCTCTCTCAAGCGAGGAATATTTACATGTTTGGTTTACGTTAACATGCGTAATTCTTTCTTGTGCAAATTCATGATTAATTTTGTGACTGTTAATTTTTAGGACAGCATTTATCTGTTAAACATTCACCAGAGTCCTTTCCCGTCATCATTTCTGGGGGGGCGCTCTGATCAATGAATAAATTATGTGAGATGCTAGCTACCCCACGTAGGATTTATATCACGCCTGTTATAAGATTTGCGTTACACATCTTGTGCAGATTCAATATAAACCCACTTGGGCGTGATTTGCACAACGTTGTGATTCTGCTTCCTAACTTGCATAACCATTAAGGATCCTATGATAGCAAACAGGCAGCTAATTTCCAAAGAGATGAATGGGATCTGAAAGAACCAGTAAACTGCTCACACTCGAATCTTTAATGAATCGAACTGTCACGTATACAACGGCTTCAATCGTCTGGTTACTTTAGTGATGAGTTAATGTGTTCAATATTTGACGTTAAGCGTGAAAGGTTTATGCATCGGAGAAATGGCAGTTTTGTTTGAAATGTTTGCCGTTAAGAGTCTTTGGATGCCTGAACATATTAATATTATGTTAGGTTGCGGTTACCAGTGGTTGTATTAGGAGTAGGTGTCGGCTGCAGAGTATGTACGTTGACTCGTCGGTGAGTGAGGAGCTTTGACGGCGGACGTGCTGCTTAGAGAACGAATTTCATTTGGGTTGCTCTCTGGCGTGACCAAGGCAAACTATCAGTCATATGTTCATATTTCTGATTATTCTTCACCTTCCTCCTTTTCAGTTAAAATATGTTTCAGAAAAAGTGTAAATTACATAACTTAACTAGTGTTTCGTTGAATTAGTTTTCATTGTTCATAATAATGTCAAATGAAGAATATAGTTTTCAAGTTAATGTGATCCACTTTTAGATTATTAAATGCTCGTAATGTTTTTTCAATTTAAAGGAACCTTTTGATTTATTTGCCACTACTTCACTAAGTTTATTACCACTGATTGAATTCAAATCTTAACACACATCTTCTATCACGTCTTGCACTATTGCAAGGAAAGCTAGCCCCATTTTTGGAAAGATATCAGATTCTCATTAGGCAAAAAGCTGAAAGTATATGTTAGCCTCGCAGTGATTTATTCCAGGAACCTGCAGTTCGGCAATTCGTATTACGCCGTTATGCAGACAGACAGAGGCGAATTAAGCATTCCAGGAAAGAATCAATCATTGGGCCTAAATAAATTTTGAGATAGATTTAGGAAATTGTATTCATCTGCAAATTCTTCGAATAATTCAGTTGATACATTTCTGAACAGGGTACAGATTCAGTACGTGACATTTAGCCGGTGTGTTGTGATCGTTTGATGAGGAAGCCATTCTATGTACTGTTGATGACCTCTCTTTGCATTCAGTTTCACTTTCTGATAGTCAGATTCAGTTCTCAGTAATTGGCGCCACGTACATGGAAAGTGATTTACAAAGTTACTGATAGCGTTCAAACAGAGAGAAGCAAAGTCTATTCTAAACAAGGATTACAAGGACGGCATTGCACTCGGAATTTAGGGCGCTTGCTTTCATATTGCTAGTAATACATTAAGACACTGTAGTGTAAGAAAGGTAGTAGGAGTAATCCACTAAATTACAGGCTCATATCGTTAACGTCGATATGCAGCAGTATTTTGGAACATATATTGTGTTCAAACATTATGAATTACCTAGAAGAAAACTGTCTATTGACACACAGTCAACACGGGTTTAGAAAACATCGTTCTTGTGAAACACAACTACCTCTCTTTCAGATGAAGTGCTATTGACAAGGGATTTCTGATTGATTCCGTATTTCTGGACTTCCGAAAGGCTTTTGACACTGTACCACGCAAGCGGCTTGCAGTGAAATTGCGTGCTTATGGAATATCGTCTGTTCTGTGACTGGATTTGTGATTTGCTGTCAGAGAGGTCATAGTTCGTAGTAATTGACGGAAAGTCATCGAATAAAACGGAAGTGATTTCCGGCGTTCCCCAAGGTAGTGTTACAGGCCCTTTGCTGTTCCTTATCTATATAAACGATTTAAGAGACAATCTGAGCAGCCGTCTTAGGTTGTTTGCAGATAACGCTGTCGCTTATCGACTAATAAAGTCATCAGAAGATCAAAACAAACTGTAAAACGATTTAGTAAATATATCTTAGTGGTGCGAAAAGTGGCAGTTGACCCTGAATAACGAAAAGTGTGAGCTCATCCACATGAGTGCTAAAACGAACTCGTTAAACTTCGGTTACACGATAAATCAGTCTAATCTAAAAGCGGTAAATTCAACTAAATACCTAGGTATTAGAATTACGAACAACTTAAATTGGAAGAAACACACAGAAAATGTTGTGGGGAAGGCTAACCAAAGACTGCGTTTCGTTGGCAGGACACTTGGAAAATGTAACAGATCTCCTAAGGAGACTGCCTACACTACGCTTGTCCGTCTTCTTTTAGAATACTGCTGCACGGTGTGGGATCCTTACCAGATAGGACTGACGGAGTGCATCGAAAAAGTTCAAAGAAGGGCAGCACGTTTTGTATTATCGCGAAATATGGAAGGGAGTGTCACAGAAATGATACAGGATATGGGCTGGACATCATTAAAAGAAAGGCATCTTTCGTTGCGACGGAATCTTCTCACGAAATTCTAATCACCATCTTTCTGCTCCGAATGCGAAAATATTTTGTTGACACCGACCTACATAAGGAGAACCGACGACCACGATAAAATAAGGGAAATCAGAGTTCGTACGGAAAGATATAGGTGTTGGTTCTTTCACGCGCTGTACGAGATTGGAATAATACAGAATTGTGAAGGTGGTTCGATGAACCCCCTGCCAGGCACTTAAATGTGATTTTCAGAGTATCCACGTAGATGTAGATGCAGATGTAGATGATAACATCAGACGAAAGATGTTTATACATATTCTACATACAAGTCAGCCGTCACATTTTTCTGACTATTTGTGAAGGATAATCTCAGCAACAACAGTAGGGATTTTGATACGGTTTTCACTGATAGGTATACTATTTCACGAGGTTTGTATACAATCCAAATACATTATAAAAATGCATGTATGTTCGCATGTGTGCATCTATGCATGTTCCACTTCTCCTCCTAAACTACTGGACTGATGTGAACCAAACTTGGTACACATCTCACTTACTGCCTGGAAAGAAGTGCTGTGGGGGTATGAACAAAAAAAAGGGTGGTGGTGGCGGGATGAAAAACTAGTGTTGCTCACGACGAGTAAATAGCCAGATTTTATTCATCCAGGTTTTGAGAATGAGAGCACTTTGTCACTTGCAACAAACTTCACACATTATTTGAAGCCTTCACGAGACTATTTCTTGCTCGCACCCCCACAAAACAATAAAAGGAACAAAATTAATTGCGTACTACATACCCACTGTTCATGGAGTAAAACTGCCGCATGACGTTATAATTTATCACCTCTTTGCTACTAAATGTATTTGTGATACATTTTGTAAGCAGTATTCAAACGCATTTCGGAGACACTATGAACATTTGCCGCTGAATGTACATTCAAAATTATATCATTGTACGACATTGAAGACGAAACTGCAGGGCGAATCTCGCTAGAGGTGCAGGTGAAATGCGTATAGGTCTACAAGTACATCTGAAATACGTGATATATGTTTTACAGGAGTGTATGTGGGTAAAGGTATGAGTAAGAAGCTGATATCTAACTCCAGGAAGGACTTAAACCAAATTTGGTACACGTATGAATTATGATCTGGATAGAAGTACTGTCTCAGTAGAAGCACAAGCCTCCTATTGGGATGGGGGTGATAACATAGAGGGGGCAAGGAGATGAACAGGCAGAGAGGGGGAAGGAGGAAGTAGACAGAGATAGGAGACACGGGAGAATGGAGAAAAGGAGATGGACAGAGAAGGGAAAGAGAAGGAAATAGAGAGTGAGTGGGGAGGAGGACGAGATGGGCAGAGGGTGGGGGTGGGAAGAAGGAGATCGACAGAGAGAGGGACAGGAGGAGACGGACCAGAAGTGTGGGTGGAGGAGGTGGGGAGAGAAAAGAGGTGGAAGAAATGGACAAAGGGGGAGGGCAGGAGGAAATGTATAGAGAATAATGGAAGATTGGAATAAATACATACCTGGGCAACACCGGACACTCAACTGGTTTTTAATAAAATGATAAAAGAAAAAAAAAGTAAGCTCTTACGAATGGAAGAGGAAAGATCTGGGGAACTGTCTTTGTTCTACAAACCTACTGGCGTTAGACATGTTGCATGCCTGAGGATAAGGGGAGTGGATGGTCTCGGAACGCGTATTTCAACAGAACAGACCGTGTGGTTGACTATAATGATGACAATGATGAAGTGAGTTGGTCAGTTACATTAGTGAAACTGATGAATACACTGCAGTAAAGAAGCAGAACAGCCACATGAAAGAATCCTGATTCTTGAGTTGACGTCCAAGCAGGCCCCACACATGTTGCATTGGAAGTACATCTAGGAGTCTTTCTGGCAACGTGAGTACCTTAAGGGGGGACGTTGATGAAATTGACCAAAAATGCCAATTTTCAATTTATTTTTTATCTGTTAGTACAACTTATGGACAATAAGTTCCCAAAGTTTCAATGTTGAAATCGCATCCGAAGTGCCTGAAAATTAATTAAAAGTGTGATGCGGCCTCCTTGCCACGCCAACCTCAGAGGGATAACAACCCCTACATTCACAAGGAGAGGCTTCCAAGTTGTATCCTGGACCTTGTAAAGCCCACTTACAGGTTTCTGGCCGATCCTACACTTCTCAAAAAGTGTGTTCATGGCAAAACCCACTCATATGGAAACGATTTCCTAAAACCACACTTGCATCTGCTACAGTTGTTAGAATTGCAACGTATGATGCAGCCATTGTATTTAATGATGGGAACGTCGGGAGGAATAAGGTATTAGAAAGAATGGGCTTCAATATAGGAATTTTGCTCAAGAAATCCTAAGTCAGTTGAAGACCTGGTAAAGGAAAGAAGACAGACAACAAGAAACCAGAAGAGAAGCCTTGAAGGGAAAGACGACCCAGAGTACAAATGTGGTGCCTTCTGAAGAAGTGACGTAAGGAAAAAAGATAGGCTGAACTTTAAATTGCGTTTCCTTAAAAGCTTGTTTTTTAAAGTTTATGTACCTTTCCCTCAGATTGTATGAATGCTTGAATTATGAAATTTTGTGCACATATTTCTGTAAACCTGATAAACGTTTTCTCAAGAGGAAATTTTGAAATTCTGATTCTGGGATACGGGGCAAAGTGCTTGGAATTTTGCATGAATTTAAAATTGTACTTGTAGAATTATAATTAAGAAATTATTCAATTTCTCCTGCTTGACCTATTCCAAAAACCTCATGAGAGAAGCTTACAACATGTAACGAAATGAAACAGAGAAATTTTTGTAGAAATCTCTTGAATACTTTCTGAGAAAAAGGAACATACATTTATTTCTTGAAAAATAAAACTTCAAATTTCATTAAAAAAAGCTAAATATATATAATGAAAGGATTTTATATGTACATGTGTTACTTTCATGTGAAGAGTGGTACAAAATTTCATTGCCATATCTCCAAGACTGTGGATTTGGTGCATTTTTGAAATAGTGTTTTTCATCAACGTCCCCGCTTAACAGTTCAGAGGGACACGTGTCGTGTCAGCACGCGCATTATCCTGTTGGAAAATGACAAAAAAATGGCTCTGAGCACTATGGGACTCAACTTCTGAGGTTATCGGTTCCCTAGAACTTAGAACTACTTAAACCTAACTAACCTAAGGACATCACACACATCCATGCCGGAGGCAGGATTCGAACCTGCGACCGTAGCTGTCTCGCGGTTCCAGACTGTAGCGCCTAGAACCGCATGGCCACTCCGGCCGGCCGGAAAATGACACCAAGATACTATTGCATGAAAAGTAACACAAAAGGACGCAGGATGTCTGTGACGTGCCATCGTTGCACCATAGTTTCCTCAATCACTACCAGCCACGAACTGAAGTCACACCTGACGACTCCCCACATCACGACACCAGCAGTCCACCGCTGTGCCTTTCCAAGTAATTGCAAGAATGGGTCTTCTCGCCAGGTTCCACCATCCACGCTCACGATGCTCATACAGGATAGTGCAGAGACACGATTCATCTCTGAACAAAATGCGACGCCTGTGCTGCTTCCCGGTCACGGCACCAATCCAAAAGCAGCCGTTTGTTTTTCGTGTTGACGGTAGCCTACGGATGAGGTGGTAATTCCTAGTCAGACTGCTGCTAGTCTCCTGGTAATGGTGAGACAAAACGTAGAATGTTGTACGGAGTCCATTACTTATTCTAGTATGGCATGCGCAGACGTGAAGGGGTTAGAATGCGCTTGGCGCACAATACGGCTATCCTTCCTTGTGGTGATTCAACGTGGCCGAACCCTGATGACGAATATGTCAGACCTCACGTTCCCAAGCAGTCAAACGTCGAGCCATTGTCTCATCCGAATGCCGCACAAGCATGAATATTGTGCAATTCGACCAGCCGGCCAATGACGCCCATATCACACTCCGTCAGCTCTCTCACTGCTGATAACACTGTCTCATGCAAGTACGCGGCGCCTCCGTATCCAGCACAACTATCACTCAGCATCTGACTCTGATCACGACGCCTTATATATCCTACAATGCCTGGTAACAACTCTAAAGCAATCTGGTGGCCGTTCTACCTGTCACAGAGAATTGCAACTCTGATGATTTACGTACTGACCGATGATGCTTACACATACGAAGTTAAGTTTACCATCCACCATATCTTGTCGGTGCTTCACTTTTTTTGTCAGACAGTGTGACTACAGCGCCCCATTTAAGGGGATGACTTATTTTCTCTGTAGAATTTATTTCCAATGCTATTACGGCAAAGACAAGTGCGCTTTCTAAATGTACTTACGCAAGCCACATCACTGCACGTGAGTCAGGTATTATATAGCTTTCATGTTGTGAGATATACGAATAGTTAATCGTACGTATATTAGTTGAGTCTGATAAATATTGGAGAACCATTGAGGGACATAAATCGGTTGTCTTAAAAACTACAAGCGCTTCGACTGAGGCCTTAGCAGCTTTGCAGAAAACCTCTACTGTGAAGTTAAGAGACGATATCGTTTGTTTATGCCTCGGAGAAAACAAAGCAGTAGGGTTCCGCGCTGAAGTGGAGAAAGGAAATAAGGATCGATAATGAGATGATTAGAGGCTGAGCCCAATTAACGGGTGACATACAAATTGTGTCGAAAGCAGAGCCATAGAGTAAAATATACGTTCTGGGAATAACCTCCACGCTGTGGCTAAGCGATTTCTCTCCACGATGTCTTTCGTTCCGCGAGTGCTTGTCCAGCAAGGTATGCACGGGAAATTCTGTGACGTTTGGAGGAGGAAGACGGGGATATTACTTTTTAACGACCCGTCGACAACGCGGTCATTAGAGATGGAGCACAAGCTCGGATTAGGGAAGGATGGAGAAAGAAAGCGGCCTTGTCCTTTCGAAGGAACCATCCCGGCATGGAAAACCTAAATCTGGTTGGCCGGATGCGGGTCTGAACCGTCGTCCTCCCGAATGCGAGTCCACTGCGCTACCTCGCAGTCAGTTTGGATAATAGGAGAAACACAATGAGGGAATCATAAATGCCAGAGTGCGTCCTATGTCGTGGTGAACTGCCAAGTTGTGCACTAAAGTCAAGGTTCGGAGTTAAGAGTCTTGTTGCGGCACACGGATTTAAGAAACCAGGAAAGTTTCGGTGTAAAGGTATTGCCCAGAGTTTTATTCGGCACATCGACAAGGTTTCAGGGGTTCTCGTATTGACTGATGCTAGTGTTTGTACAATGAGGGCCATTCGACTTCTTTCCGGTCTTCAGTTAAATTTCATCAGGTACAGTATCAAATTAAACTAAAAATTTCAGTTCCCTGCTTACGGAGCCCCCTTCGTGTTACTATGGTCCTGGTGCTATAGTGTTCGTAAATGTGACAATGAGTTCTGCAGTGATTTCTGCAGCAGTCGTCCTCTTATTTTTTTCCACGATTCTCTTCAGCGAACGTCCACACTTTCGTCCATGAGTTGACTCCAGTTTTTCCTATCTCTAAATAAAACTAGCTTTTCACACGCTTTCAATCGTACTCTCTCGTCTTTGGCGCAAAGACTGCCGCCATCTTTGCTTACAGTATATTCGGACTTCCATTACCTTGGAGTGGGAAGTCCAGAGTTTAAATCATGAAGGCAATTCGGTCGCGTCGCGAGATCTACTCGACTACCGCGAGTGACGTGACGACGTGCGCCCACAGTGTGGCCTGCGAGCGGACTGCGTACATCACTCTGAGACAGTTTTTGGTAAGCTGGCCACACAAACTGCCGTTGCAACGATTCTCGATTACTCTGACGGCCCACAAACGGCTGCGGTCTTTTCCTCTGAGTAGCTGTACGCACTTCGTATCCAGTTCGAACTCTGTATCTTCCACTGTCACTACTATTGTTATTTTCACGAATTCTTTTTCCCATTGAGAACAGGCTATCACTACTGATGATACGGTATTGCACAATGGTTGTTTTCCCACACTGTAAAGATTACGTCAGATTTATTTTGTTTTATGGAGCCAACATACAGAAATTAATTGAGCTTCTGCCTATCTGTTACTTGTCTGTAACCTTCACTTCCGTCCCTAATTGTTTCAACACTTCTCCGCTTAAACACCTATTGTAGGTCCCTATTTTCAGTACTGCCACTGTCAAGGAGACAGCAAAATCTTTGAAGATGAGTAAATATTTATATGGAGAGATGTTAAATGTTAGAGCAGGGCCGACCACGGCGCGGCAAACTTCACGCGCGCAGCGTGTGCGAGCACGGCCTGCAACTCGGCTTTGCTCGGTCTTTCTCGGAAGTTCCCGAACAGCGCGACTTCGCGGTTAGCGCTGCGGTGCGGGGTTTTGCTTTCGGAACAACTCTCTGAGTTGGCATTTCGGCAGAATCGTGGTGTCAGCGCTGTTTACGCTTCGCTATTTATTCATGGTATGAAGGACGTTCACAGGTCCAGTGGCTGTTAACACAGTACGAGGCAGTCTAGCGATCTATCGTCACAATCCTTTAAAAAGAGTAGGAGTGACAGTAGAGAGGGATGAGAATTCTGTTTTCATAGGCGATGAGTGAAGTAGTTTGCACGAAACGATGATACAGTACTAAGGATAAGGACAATGAAAGAGCAAAACATTACAACGACAGACAGACGGGATTCGTTTTCTGTTCATCGAGAAGCACTTTGTGTGAAATTTGCAGGCACGGAGCACTTGAAGGAATTGGTGGCATGAATAGTAAAATTTCTGAAGTTGCACCTATTACTCCATTTTCAGTTGCAACTGTTTACAATGGAAATGAAATGAAGATTATGACGACTTCATATATTACTGCAAAGTATTTTGGTTAAGTCAAGGGGCATGCCTGACACCATTTTTCGATTTAAATCTCTCAGTTGTTGAATTCATGAAGGAAAAAGGAGTACAGGAATGAAAATTAGAAAATCTGGAATGGATTGCAGACTTCCCATTTTAAGTGGACATAACCTCACACTGCCCACAGTATAACGTTGCAATGTAACTTATTTCTGATTTGATGGGGATGCATTTAAGAAGAAAATTTCTTCGTAGAAGGGACACATTCTGACAAAGTCAATCCACTTCCCTAAGCTCACTGCCATTAAAGAAAGCGCGAGATTTGAAGAACTCATTGTGGCCTTACAACAATCGAAATGATAGTTTTATGAAGGTTTTGAAGGCACAGTCAATCTTACATCTCTTTTCGAGCTGTTTTCGAGACCGGTTGCCATTTCACCTGAAAGCACCCCTGTTCATGTATACATGTAGCTTGTTAACCTACAAGATAATTCAGGTTTTAGTTATAGATATTTTTACGTTAAAACTGTCCAGGATGTCTACATGGCTTTTCTCATATTTTCCATAAGTGCTACAATATTTCGACCGAAATACTTATGTGAAAGACATTTATCGATTATCAGATTAAATAATCCACGATTACCTGACAACGTGCGCGAACGTCTGTGAAATTGTCTGCATCTGTCCGTATGCCGACAGCTCGTTACAAATAAAAATTATACAGGGTGTTACAAAAAGGTACGGCCAAACTTTCAGGAAACATTCCTCACACACAAAGAAAGAAAATATGTTATATGGACATGTGTCCGGAAACGCTCACTTTCCATGTTAGAGCTCATTTTATTACTTCTCTTCAAATCACATTAATCATGGAATGGAAACACACAGCAACAGAACGTACCAGCGCGACTTCAAACACTTTGTTACAGGAAATGTTCAAAATGTCCTCCGTTAGCGAGGACACATGCATCCACCCTCCGTCGCATGGAATCCCTGATGCGCTGATGCAGCCCTGGAGAATGGCGTATTGTATCACAGCCGTCCACAATACGAGCACGAAGAGTCTCTACATTTGGTACCTGGGGTGCGTAGACAAGAGCTTTCAAATGCCCCCATAAATGAAAGTCAGGAGGGTTGAGGTCAGGAGAGCGTGGAGGCCATGGAACTGGCACGCCTCTACCAATCCATCGGTCACCGAATCTGTTGTTGAGAAGCGTACGAACACTTCGACTGAAATGTGCAGGAGCTCTCCATCATGCATGAACCACATGTTGTGTCGTACTTGTAAAGGCACATGTTCTAGCAGCACAGGTAGAGTATCCCGTATGAAATCATGATAACGTGCTCCATTGAGCGTAGGTGGAACGAAACTAAAATGAGCTCTAACATGGAAATTAAGCGTTTCCGGACACATGTCCACATAATATCTTTTCTTTATTTGTGTGTGAGGAATGTTTCCTGAAAGTTTGGCCGTACCTTTTTGTAACACCCTGTATATTCAACGCGCCAAGAATAATTAATTAGTACTGAAAATTTGTTTTGTTTGTGGTCTATGTTGTTGAGAAATGTGCAATATAAACACAAGTCGTATACAGTAAGACTGTGACGCTATTTAAATGCGGCACTTTCGCTGTTTCCCCTCCTTACAGCATGGCGGCGGGGGAAGTGTGAAGCTGCACTTTAGCACTCGGACTCGGCCACGCCCCGCGAGCCGACATCTTTCATTAATATAACACCAATTTTCCTTTAATATGAATTTTATTCGATCCTTTTCAGTAAATCGTAGCTCCCCTTTATTCTTTAACCGCCATACGAGCTACAGACTTGTCGGCGAATCCTTACAAATATATATTTCCAGAGTTACAAAGAAAATTCATTTGCGCTCTCTGTACATTCATAAAACTTAAAACAAGTGGCCTTTATATTCAATGAAATATAACATGGCATCTTACAGCACCACATATCGACTTTCTTATTGCAGTGCTGTTCCTGCGGTACAGCGTATTTTGCAGCTTATCTGCAGTACAGCTTATCTCGTAATTTTAGCGTAGGTGATTTAATTGTTAAGTTTACTCAAAATAAAAAAAAACACAAAAAATTCCCATCTACCATAACAAGCCATTCAGTTGAAGTTATTAACATCAACCAATTTAAGTAGTAACTGCGATCTTCAGCATAATACACTGACGGAAAAAAAATCCCAACAGCAAGAAGGAGTTGTGCGAGATAAACGAAAGTTGGCAGGATTGTTTCTCCACCAGAAAGATCACGTCTATTGAAATTTCTCGCCAGTCGCAAAAGTTGCAAATCAGGTTTGATTTAAATACACGCTGCAACAGACGTGAGCGTTAGTTACCATGGAGATTAGACTTTGCGACTTGATGTTAATCAAGAATAGGGCTACGAGAAGCCTGAATGTTCCTTCTGCAATACTGCAGAAACACTTGGCACAAACGTAGCCACTGCACGTGATTGCTGGCAGCTGTGGTCACGGAAGATACGGTCGCAAGTAGACCAGGCTCCGGAAGCAAACGTAACACTACCGACAGGGAAGACGGCACATGGCTCTGGCGCATCGTAATGCTTCTGCAACCTACATAACCTAATCTAATCTAAAACGGACAGGAAAACGTACTATAAACACACTTTCATGTGTGGTAGTATTTACTAAGGAGCAGACTGTAGCCAACCAGAATGTGAGGCGCCGCGTTGACACTGTCCACTGTGCTGTGTACGAACAGGCTGCTTGTTCCGCGAACAGTGGCGTCGAACTGGAGGAGCGGCCGCTCCCAGAACTACATCGGCGAGCGGCCTCAAGGAGGCCACAAGAAACAAACAGCGAACGCCGGATGCCGCTAGAACGTATTTGTTCGCGCCCTATACCAATATACTGCCGCCCACTGCGAAGCAAACGCCATCAAATTAGCACGAAGCGAGGCGAAATGGTGCACCTCAGTCTCGCCGAGAAACCTTATATACTTCGTAGGAGTTCATCTGCGGCTTTAGTTTACGCCATTGACCGCCAAGGTTTCTCCTGTATCTTCCATCCGACACACTGCGTCTATACTGCATTAACCTAATGACTACCCGCTGTGTCACCGCAGCATTAAACAGTGCACATGCACGCACACGCACACACGCGCACACACACACACACACACACACACACACACACACACACACACACAAACAAACAAACAAACAAACAAAGAACGTGCGGAATGGAATGTGCGAGAGGATTTCAAAAAGTATGTTACACAGAATCACGACAGGCAATGTTACTTTTAGCGGATGCTGCAGTACACTTTAAAGTGACAGAGATACGAGTACATGGAACAACATTTCAACTTAGTCATAAAGTTTCCGTACGGATCGTTCTATCAATTGTTTACTTCACTGACGATAGAAACCCGCTCCTTGCTGACGGAGCCATTCGACAACGGCTGTGTGAACTTTCTCATCGTTGGAAAATTCTTTTCCCCCCATTATTCTGCTAAGATGGGCATCGGACACGGTGCAAGATCTGGACTGAGTGGCGGTTACCTTTAAATCCCCTATCGAAAATGTTGAAGCAAAGGTTCTGTTGTGCGGCCCGTGTGGGGTGTTACGTAGCGGTCTGGAACAATGCCTTTGCTTTATTTTCTACACCTTTTGCGTTTATCTGAAGTTGCGCGGCGATTCCAGCGCTGCACAGAACGAATGATGGCTGTGTCCTCCACCACTGTCTACACAACTCTTCCACGGTCGAAGGGAACGATGGCCGTGACGTTTCCTGCTGATTGCACAGTTTTTTAGTTCTTCTGCAGAGTGTTTCTATTCCGTAGACGCTCTGTTTGTCGCAGGTGCGAAATGATAACCCCATGTTTCATCGCTCGTAGTGAAACGGCTTACGAAATCATTGCCTTCCACCAAGTAATGCTCAAGGAAGTCCAGAGAGGCCATACAGCATAAACAGAGCCTTTCACGGTAAATATGTGGGCAGTTTAGACATTTCGACCATAAGAACCGTATTGTGCCACGTACTTCAACTTTGGAATAGTCTTCTAGCTGCCGCGCCTTTTCACAAGCACCCTGTGATGCAGTTGTGTCTGCAGGAAACCCAGACACATGCACTCTCTCCTGAGAGAGTGTCACCCGTCTTGCTCTATGATCTCACCGCGGAACGACATACGTAACTTATTTCCTGAAGTCTCTATGTGTACATACAGTACATACTGTAACAACGAATATTGAAGGAGATAATTCTTACTCACAATGCAACTACAATATATCACACATACCGAGTAAGAACTTACCACAGTATAATTTCTGGATTTTTAAAATTTTTTTTAGAGAGTTCATTTGCACTTTTTGAATAGCTCTCTTCTCCTATCTGTTCAGAGTACAACTCTCCATACCATGCAACAGAAAATGCACCACCCTACCATTACAAAATAAAATTTGCTGCAAAAATGTTACTTTTAGGTTATAATTTATATTCTCTGTCAGTTGTTTCTGATGAACACGATGGAGTCTGTGGTAGATGGCTCCAGTTTTTACTCTAATCTGACGTGGCAGTAAGACCGAAAACATGCTTATTCGAAAATCTTCCTTCGCACTACCTTCCTTCACAACTTACATCAGTTACTAATGCTTCATTACTACCTTTCTATGTTACATTTATTTGTCTTCTCGTTGAGTAACGTTTGTGACGACAGTCTTCTTCAGACTAAAATGGACTATCCCTCTACAAGCAAAAGAGTGAGTTTGGAATTCGAGTGTGTGTGTGTGTGTGTGTGTGTGTGTGTGTGTGTGTGTGTGTGTTTGGAAATAGTGCTTCTTGTAAGTGTAATGCAGACAGAATTTTTAGAAATGATGTTGTGTAGAATATAAAATGTGGTATGTAAAATTAACGATGATAATATGTAAGCAAAGATTTCAATGGGGAATATTTCAGAATCACTCAAGCCAAAGTGAACATAGTGCTGTAACAATAGTGGTGAATGCAAGTGAGAAATGTTAATCCAATAAACAGTGATTATATGTTATGTTCCTCTATCTATCTGTCTATACATATATAAATTAAAGTCCTTGATCGCGATTTCTGTCTATATATTTGGGCTACTATAGGGATTTCGGTACGGTTTCCACTGACCGACTGATTCACGAGGAAGGTTTGTGTATATAATTCATAAATATGTCTTGTAAACGGGTCGAAATATAATTAATTACTGCCCAGCGTCACTGTGAAAACGATGCTATTGGTATGTAGCGGTGATTGACAGAACTCCTTGGACTCATCTATACGTGGATACAGGAGGCCGGCAAAAGGCTGACCGACCTTAGTGAGACGCTGGCTCCGAGAGTCTGGCTCATATGAGTTGCAACCGACTTCCTTAATGCACTGCGAAGCTGTTGCTGATGGGAAAAGATTTTTTGGCGTAGAGTCAATGTTTAGCCGCGTGAGGGAAAATTCGGGGAAAGGTCACATGTAAAATGTAGCACGTTCTTGCGCTGGAGCTGGGCGGAGGGTGAGTGACACAGTTCGCGCCGACCTCAAGCTGTGGCCGGTCGGACCGCGCTGTGCTAGCCGGCATTGCAGTCGGATGGCCAGCAAGCGGCCGTAGCCCGCGCCGAACTGGCGCTGCAGTCGCGAGGACTGGGCACCGCTGCACGTCAAAGTTCCTATCGTCACCACGAGATGTCACTGCAGATGCCCACTAAATATTGAACACTGACTTTTCCGTCGGTCCTTGATAGAATATTTTATACATTATGAATGAAAACACAATCGACACTGCTGTAATAATCAACAATATTTATTGCTTTCTTTTCAGTCCGGTTTTCGGCTGTTGCACCAATATTAGGTAAAAAATTAAATATGAGGTTGAGTGAAATGTTTGCAAGATCAAAGATTTTAAACTAGTGCAGTTACAGGGTAACTCCATTTCCAAAGACGAAAACTCTAAACATTAGATTTAGGAATAAAACGAGGGGAAATGTTTCAGTGAAAATGGGATACAAGATTATTCAACTAAGATAAAATATGTTACACAGTAACTAACGAACTGTTACAACAAAACAGAACAACTGTTCTTAAAAGAAAATAAACTTTGGTGACATGTTCCTAGGGAGGACGTGAACATGTCCTAAATTACAGACAGATAAGTTATACAAGAGAGATTACGCAGGTAACTGAAACAGCTGTGATCACACAAAATAAAAATTTTTTAGAGGGAAAATGAAACTATAGTAACTGGTATAAACGAAAAAAAATGAGGCTTGTAAGTAGGAGAGGAAATTTGCAACATGGTCTGGATGGGATTGTGATGAGCATCAGCGGTTAGAAGCGACGAGTAAGGGAACTGTGTCTGATCATTCAGTACTAACCTCGAGCAAATGGCCATATCTTCATTAATTCCCATTATATCATGGATTTAAGGAACTCTGAAACATCATTTTAAGTTCACAACACTGTTGGACACTTTTTGCGCTGTGGTAAACACAGCACTTCAGCCTTCGAAAACAGTGGACTGTATAAAGTCACTTGTAATTTTGTCAGATTATACACAGGTCAGTCTGGCTGGGCAATATGTGCCCGCTTGAGGAAATTTGGAAACTTAGAAAAGGAGACTCTATTTTTACCTACCACCTGCTTAAATAAGGCAAAAACTTAGCTTCCTACTCAATTTACTGTACGGCGAGCAGCTACAGTTAGTACCAACTGATAAACTTATTTGGTATTTGTAATGCTCGGGTTTAATAATCTTTTAAACCTCAGGGCTCAACAACTTCCTGGACTTTCACCATTACAAACATTTTGGAGTACATTATAAACGTCATCACAGATAACCAATGCGCACTGCATTTTATCCAACAATGAGCACACTGAAACACTTATGGGTTGCACAAAAATATTATTATGCTGTCACGCAATTCTTATGCAGACTTCTGGGTGGAGAAGTGACTGTGGTTTTCATAAGCCTTAATAAATCCGTAAACGAAAACACTGTCAGTTGGAAGTGCAAAACTCTACGCGTAATTAGATACAGAATATTACTTGCTATTACTATCAATGCTGTATGTCGCTCGCTAATATGCCTAGTTTCACGGTTCGAAATGTAGTGTACGTTGGAGTACGTATGTAATAATACTTTCACAAAATTAAGTAAGTTTACTTCATTCACCTTGTGCTAATCACATTTTACATAATTCCATGACAAACACAAATTTCATTGTGTCTCTCATTAATTCATACTCTTTTGTAAATAGAAATTAATATGGTCGTACTTTGCAGCAGAGTTCAAGCAATATTCGCTATTATGTTTTGTGTAAACAGTGAAATATTCAGACTACAGTCAATTCGAAATTATTGCATACCAAGTAAAATCCAACACTTTTGTATAATCAGGTACTGTAAAACACAATAGATCAGTGTTCCAGCAAACGTTTATTAGAGGCGTCGAAAATTTTAGAATACACATTACTACGAAACTTTAAATGTCAAGTTTTTCTGCAAGACAAAATTCCCATCAAACTCTCTACATCACAGGGATCAGCAAAACATTATGGAATGTAAGTAACCTTGCTGTTTAGTAGCTAAGCAGTAACTCCCCCTCTCCTAAACCCCCGATTCTCTAAAGATCGAACTCCAACGTAAAAAGTGTCATAATTCCCGAACTATGGTGTCGCACAATGATTCAGTTTTCCAGGTGCATTCAGTGGTACATGTGGACAGTGCCTGAAAAAATGTGTTGCGAATAGAGTTGGTAGTAAAGAAGTAATAATGTGATACGTCGTATCTAACGTTGAAGTTCGCTACATGGATTCTGAAAATGTGGAAAGCAATAAACTATTTTCTTTTCATAATTTTTGGGTAGTGCCAGTGAGAAAAAGTTTCGTAAAGGTTTGAAATCATGTGCAAAGTTTGGTGAAAGTCGCTAAGTGCATTCAGTCTCAGATGCTAGACCAGTACAGTCTGTGTAATTTGAGAGCAGTTTCTAACTTTAACAGGTGACTTATTGTCGCCTTTAACATAACATCGAACTTCTTAATGAGTAGATTATGAGAGCATTCAAATTTTTTAGATTCAGTCAATAATTATACAGGGTGTCCTGGGAGGAATGGTCAATACTCAGGCATAGGACAAGAACTCTCATTTGAAGAAGAAAAAAACAACATACGAACATATGACCTACTCTGAACGTTTCCTGAGATAGAACAATTTTAATGTACGTGATTAGTCACGTGTTGAGAGGTCCAGTCATTATAGAAGAGCCAATGATGGTACAGTATTTTCTGGAAAGTCGTGTGCTAAACACCTTGAGGGCGTTGCTTTGGCCACGCGGACTGCAATGAACTTCCACCATGACGGAGCGCCTCTAGATTTTCTCGGACGTGTGACAGAACTTTTCACATCACTTACCCTAATTACTGGATTTTTCCTGCTAGTACAATTAATTGGTCACCAAGATTGTGAGAGCTTGAATAAGAAGTAAGTGGATGTCAACACATGCCGAATTAACTAATCTCTTTCGGTATGTGTTGACATCCACTTACTTTTTATTCAATGACCAGTATTACGAGCAGACAGATGGAAGTTGCGATGGGCACTCCGTTGTCTCCTGTGATCGCAAATTTGTTTATGGAAGACTTTGAGGAACGTGCATTGAAGTCTGCGCCTTTGAAACCTGCCTGTTTCTTTAGATATATTGACGATACCTTTGTTGTTTGGCCTCATGGTAGGGAGAATTTGAATGCCTTTCTAGAACATCTGACCTCGATCCACCCGAATTTTGTTTTACGATGGAGGTGGAGGAGGATGGTTGGGTTCCCTTCCTTGACGTGTTGGTTAGGAGGAAGGATGATAGATCATTGGGACATGCAGTTACAGGAAATGTACTCACCCCGACTTGTACTTAGAGACTAATAATTGTCACCATCTGGCTCAGCGTGAAGGGGAACTTCATACCTTAGTACACAGGGCACATGTCGTTTCTGACGCTGAGACTTTGCCAGCTGAGCTGTCCCATCTTGAAGTTACATTTCGTCAAAATGTTTATAGTGATAGACAGATTGAACGTGCGTTGCGATATCGACCAACTGTACATCGGGTGATTGATGATAATTCTGAGTCGAAACCTAAGTCTACTACTGCCTTTTTGCCTTACGTAGGAAACACATCCAACAAGATCGGTCGCATTTTACGGAAATACGATGTGAAATGTGTTTCCCGACCTCCATCTAAAATTAGAGCCTTTTCAGTTCTGTTAAGGATGATCTTGGTCTACTTAAGGCGGGCGTATATCGCATTCCTTGTAGCTGCGGCATGGCATATAGTGGTCAAACTATCAGGACCGTGGGGACCGATGTACTGAGCGTAAACAGCACACACGATTACAGCAGGCAAATAGATCTGCTATTGCCGAACATTACTTGGTTACTGGTCACCTCATGTTATATAATAACACCGAGACATTGGCATGCACGTCCAGCTATTGGGACAGTGTTATTAAGGAGGCAGTTGAGATTAAATTAGCGAGCAATCTCGTTAACAGGGATGGAGGTTTTTGTTTAAATTCTGTTTGGAATCCGGCTCTCTCCCTTGTCAAAAAACAGAGGTACAGAGTCAATGCTACCTCACCTGCGAGTTCGTAATCTCACTATCGATAGCTCTGACTTTGGTCATCTTTGGGTGGCACTAGCGTTCAGTGTCTGCGTTATCTTTCCTACGTCAGACCGAGAACCGAAGTTTTAAATTTGAATGTACGTCGCCTGTACGTTTCAGTTTGCCTTGAAAATGGCGGGGTGTTCTCCCGCCGAAATATCGGGGGTCGCTGAAAGTGTTACCTGGCTGAGTTCCCGGAAGTTATTTGAAAATTCTTTTTTGTATCACACTTCGGGAAGCGATCATCACTGTGAAACTGCACTCGTAAACTTGCACTGTGTCAAGTTTACAAGCTAAGAAAACAAGATGAGGAACAGCTGAATTGGTTCTGGGCGGGAGGTTTGAATCTTATTTTACTCTTTGGTTTTGAGAGTCGTATGTGGCACAATCTGTAGGTGTGTGTGTGTGTGTGTGTGTGTGTGTGTGTGTTTATGGGTTGTCTCCGTTTCTCTGTCCGTTTCAGGTCTACCCCGTACAGGAAGACATTTGAGCAAAGTTTCATTCAATGGCCCCCCTCCCTCCGCCCTCCCCCCTCCCGCCACACATCGTACGCCGTAACATATACGTATTGGGCATCTAGTATTAAAAATGGGCCAAGTCAGCGAAGGCATATTTTTCAGTATGAATGAAATACCTCTAGAGACAGAAGAATTGTGTTCATAAAAGTTTTTCTTTCGTGGTTACATCCTCAATATGTTTCATTGTTTTTTTGAAATCTGATTCATAACGAACCTCTTTTTTTAAATTTATGTATTGACTTGGCGGTTTTTGTTACAATTTCATGAAATTTTACTGTTTTTTTAAATAATAATGTACCGTTTTTAAATTGTTGAATCTCGTAAAAAAAATAAATTATGTGAAAATGAAGTGACATTATAACTATCTTTCTTCACAGAAACAGGAAAAGCACTTCAACCTAATAATAATAAGATATCAAAAAGAACATCGCAAAACTGAGGAGAATACAAAATGGGATTCCTCTCATAAAAAATTTGTAGTTCACTTAAGTCTTGAACATAATAAAACGAAAAATATTTGCAAACAATGTAGTATGTTAACAGAATAATTATTATGGTAGACGCAATTCACACGTACTTATAGGGAACCACTGAGCTCAGGTTTGCAAGTTCAATCTTTATTAAGGCTCATTTGAAAGCGTTGTGTTACAATTATGACAAGAAAAATATCTGTTGCTAATGTCTTAGCACGTGCATAAGGAGGGCTACAGAAAATGAGTGTCCGGGAGATGTAGAGATCTATCTTCTACGGGATGTATTTATTACACTTTACAAAATGGACACCATCGACATTCAAGAATCGTTGAAAACAAACCATTAACTTGCACCATGAACACCGACTGAAAAATGGCGCGCCATGCGTGTACCCACTATTAACGAATGCGTAACGAATCACTTCGGTGTAACGGAGTGATGGGAACTGATAGAATGTGATGGCACGCAACAGAATGCAAAACAGTCTGCCATGGAGCTTATGGTGAAACTGGCTGTTCTTTAGGGAGCGGCTGCAGATAGTACGATAATATGTTTTACATGCACCGAAAATACCGATATTAAGAGGCTAAATTTGACCAGTGATCCCACGTGGTATAAATAGCAATGTCACACACTTTTCAGGAGAGATAGTTTACTATAAGGGGTACGTTTTTTGTACGTAGACCAGGAATCCAGCAAAAACAAGTTATTTTGACCAGCTCTTAGCCAAAAGCAGTGCTCATACCATAGTTGTAGTATTAGGTACTGCCCCTGCAAGATCGCGCACGCAAGAAAGATTCGTAGGGGGCAGAGAACCTCCAAACTTCCCGCAGCACAATAAATAACATTCCAGCCATTTTACCATCCAGATTAACAGTCGACATAACAGTACACGAATGCGTTAAGCCATTGATGTTAGTTGATCTTGATGCAACTGTCTTGGTATCTTTGAGTTCCAGGGTTCCTTTCATATGCTTTCCTCTTCAAGTGCCAGTTGAAAACAAATTCCTTTCTGAACGATGCGATAAGTTTGTTTAACTCATCTACAAATTTTCGGGACGACTACGCTGTTTGTGTGCATCGGCAAAATGGCTTGGTTCAAATGGTTCTGAGCACTTTGCGACTTAACTTCTGAGGTCATCAGTCGCCTAGAACTTAGAACTAATTAAACCTAACTAACCTAAGGACACCACACACATCCATGCCCGAGGCAGGATTCGAACTTGCGACCGTAGCGGTCGCTCGGTTCCAGACTGTAGCGCCTAGAACCGTACGGCCACTCCGGCCGGCACATCGGCAAGATGACGCTTTGTTTGAAATTTCGTTATCTCACGTCTTGCCATTCTGAAGCAACGTTTGCAGTTATGCAACAATCCACTGCTTCCCTTGAGATCACTGTAATCTATGTCTCGCGTAATTTAATGTGCATAACGCAGTAGTTCACTATCAGGCACATTCTGTAAATTATATGGAGCATACTTTAAACGCGTAAACATTAGTTTTTGTTACAAGTGCGCCTTGTCATTCCTGGAATATCCAATTTTTTTCTTATGCACTACATGGTCATACTGTCGGAAACTTAATCGAAATCCGTTCATAACTGTTTTTTCTACTACGCTGTGGAAGATCTTCCATGTGCATAGTTACGTTTAGTACCCAGTCCTTGGACAACAACGTTTGTCACTGACTACGTTTCACTGGAAACAGGATTTGTGGCTCTCTGTCCGACAAGGGTGATGCACCACATGGCTCAACACCTGTTTCAATACTAGTTTCACTTATTAAGCACGCATAGTCATCATTGTACTCCTCATGTACATTGACCACAGAGTAAAGTGTATACAACACACATTCCACTGACTTATCTTGCAGAAACGCTTATAATTCATCTGCCACTTCTTTCTCACTTTGCGAAGTTCCTTGGGTTCCTTTCTGATGAAATGTCGACTTCGGCAACCATTGTTGTAGATATAATGCAACGTTTGTTTCGTTTATCGTTGCTATTGCTCTGCTTTATATCAACACCACAAGCACTGTAGCACTGCGATGAATTACTCATCGACTGGGCAGTTGGACTGGGCTTCATAACCTCATGCAGTGCCTCCAGTCCCGCCCACTACTTCCTTTTTTTTTGTCAGCAGTCTTCTGACTGATTTGAAGGGACACACCACAAATTCCTTTCCTGTGTCATCATCTTCATCTCAGAGTAGCACTTGCAACCAACGTCATTAATTAGCTGCTGGATGTATTTCAATCGCTGTCTTCATCCACAGCTTTTACCCTCTACAGCTCCCTCTAGCACCATGAATGTTATTCCCTGATGACTTAACAGATGACCTATTATCCTGTCCCTTCTTCTTGTCTGTGTTTTACGTATATTACTTTCTTTTCCGATTCTGCGCAGAACTTCCTCATTCCTTACCTTATCAATTCACCTAATTTTCAACATTCATTTATAGCACTTCATCTCAAATGCTTCGAGTCTCTTCTGGTCCGGTTTTCCCACAGTTCACGTTGCCCAACCATACAATGCTGTGCTCCAAACGTTAACACTAGCAGCCAATAATGTGGTTGCATGGAAGACAATATGTGGAGCGACGAATGCCGTAAACATCAATGGCCTTTTGCTGCCTCGAACTAACGGAGTTCCTTGTGACTGATGTTGTTATTTTAAGACTTCAATTTGCTCTCATTTAGCTTACAAGGTACAAATGAAATTTTACGACTTCGAAGAATATACAGTATAAGGAATTATTTTTCCTTCAGAAGTGGTAATATAGTTGTCTTACCTAACAACATTAGATTCCAGACAAATGTGCTGCGACATGAAGAGTGTTGCCCTTTCCTTGAAATGGCCGGTTATGAATTCGCTGCCTGCAAGACATGGACCATTCTATTGCATGACCAAGAATTCAGTGCTCTGTAACACTAAGATATGCCCAAATTTGAAGCATGTTCTTGTTTCGCATAATAGTGATATACTGCCACTTTAATTTTATAACTTTAACTTCTTCTCGTACGTATTGTGACTTCGCCGGTTTTGATACTAGGGGCCTCATATCTGAAGTTAGGGAAAGGAGAAGGCTCTCTGGGAACCAGAGTAAGCTCACCTTGGGCACGCCCTGCCCCTGCTGTTGCTGCTGTTGCTGCTGCTGCTGCTGTTTACTGCGGGTGCGGCTGCCGCCTGCTGACTTGAAATGCAGGCGGCGGAGCGCCGAACTCGCGGTCGACAGCAGGTCGTGGTCGCCGCCGCCCCCGCCGCCCCCGCTGCCACCGCCTCCAGCGCCTCCGCCGCCTCCAGCCGCCCCCGAAACGCTGCGCCGCCCCCCGCCGCCGCCAGTTTTGCCGCCGCCGCCGCCCCCGCCGCTGCCAGCGCTCACCGAGCCCTGCGACATACGAGCAACGCCGTCGTCACAAACAACACAGCGTTCTACCGCCTCTTATTTTTTCAAAGTCTCTCCTAGTTTGGCCTCCATAGGGAGCTTTGGATATATTAAAACCTGTTTTCTATATGTCTGACTGATTGTGTTTCCTTGTCTATGTAACTATGTTGCAGTTTGTTTTGTACACAGGAAGTTTGTATAAAAACGCCTTTATACGTTTTTTTCTTAAATTACGCGAAGCATTTCGTACCGTTTGGCACTATCTTAAGATGGAAATCGTCTAATATATAATTTGCATTTGTTCGTAAGTGAGGTGAAATCCATTTGCCTGTTATTAGAAAGCTAGATAGATCTGACTTTAAAAATACTTTAGTAGTTATTCAATAATGATTTATTTTAAAACAAAGCTTTCATCCACTTCTTTATCAGCATATCGGTTAAACTTTAAACAAATGCTGAAACATATATTTCTTTATTTCTGATCGAGAAGCCAAATACCGATTTTCGTAGGTCTAGCAGAAAAGTTGCGTCAATAGCGACATGTTTTTGGAATACGTATCTTCTCCTGTTTCGAAAAATCCCTTCTTAAACGACGCCTACACTATAAGATCAACATCCTCTGCAAATTTTTCTATGCTTTGTGGTTTTGGTTGAGCGGTGATGTGACAGTGAGTGAGTGATTCAGTCAGTCAGTCAGTCGGAACATTGCCTTTTGTATAGATATTGGAAATTTACATTTTAAAAAATAAGTAAAATTCATGAACGTTTGCTACTAAATTAAAACCCTTATACATTTAGAATGAAATTAACGCAATTTGCTTGTACGAAAAACATGTAAACGCAGCATCGTGTCGAATAACGAAATTCGTCAATTTGCTCAATGGGAAAAACTGTATAACGCTGATAACATTACTAGTAACACACTGATAAGTGGTGTCCCTATAACACACAATATACTCCGCGAAACGTGTCACATATAATTATTCACCAGTGTTTTCCGGGAAAATTAAAATATGTGGCTGTATAATAAAGAGTGATTCATTGCCTTTTATGCTTCGCTACATTTCTGGCTAGTTCAAAAAATGGTTCAAATGGCTCTGAGCACTATGGGACTTAACATCTGTGGTCATCAGTCCCCTAGAACTTAGAACTACTTAAACCTAACTAACCTAAGGACATCACACACATCCATGTCCGAGTCAGGATTCGAACCTGCTACACCTGGCTAGTTCGTATCATGTTAAAGGGTTAATGGATACAGATAACTGTACTAGATCGTTAAATAATTGGCAAAGGGGCACTACCGATACATTTGCATCAGATGAAATGGTTGCAGACATATCACA
Organism: Schistocerca americana; assembly: GCF_021461395.2. Lineage (NCBI taxonomy): Eukaryota > Metazoa > Arthropoda > Insecta > Orthoptera > Acrididae > Schistocerca > Schistocerca americana. The sequence continues at coordinate 291,817,047 of NC_060124.1, forward strand.
CAGATTGCAGATTAATCAAGTTTTACACTCCATCGGACTGGTGGCCGTTCGCGTGTACGGTGTGGAACGTGTGAAAGCAAACACAAAAGCCGGAGGAGGAAGTCTTGTGGTCCGGGGAATGATTTTCGCGGCGTTCTCTGCTTGATCTCGTTATTCTGGAAGGTACAGCGGATCAGCACAAGAGTGCGCCTATCCTTGGGTATCGTGTCCATCACCCCAAGCAGTTTGTTTCTCGTCGGCCACGGTGGCATCTACGAGCAGGACAATGCAACGTGTCACACAGCTCTCAATGTACGTATGTGGTTCGAAGAGCACCAGGATAGTCTACCTGACTCCTCTGGTCACCAGACTCCCCGGATTCAAACCCAATCGAAAATCTATGGGATCACCTCAATCTCATTGTGCGCGGCACTGATCCTCAACCCTTGGGCACAACACTGGGGTCGGCATGGCTCTGCGTCCCTGTCGGCACCTTCCAGGACTTAGTTCGCTCTCTTCCTACAGCTGTCGCGCTGCAAAAGGTGGTTGTTCCGGCTTTTGCCAGTTGGTCACTTTAATCTGACTAGATAGTGTATGTGCGCAAACCAACACCTACCGAGATATGGACCATTCTGTTCTGTTATTCCCATTTGTCTGCTATATACAAGCAGACACTAGGCAGTGATCCAAGTGGTTACCGCGCGTGCTGACGCATCCTTCTCGTTCCTTTTTGTTGTTTGTCGACGAAGAGCACTTTCAAATGATCCAGTGGCATGTGATACAACTATTGCTGTAAAGCTCACTCAAATGTTCTTTGTATCATATTTCAGTTAAAAATGTGGAGGTGAGTTGGACCACTGTAGCTGCAACAGATGTTGAAGAACAAATCACAAATATTGCCTGGAGACTCAAAGACGTTTCTTCCACCAATGCCTGCAAACGAGGTCATCTCAGGGGACAACGGCAATTTTTCAGTCGCAATATGTACTGGGTGATCAAAAAGTCAGTATAAATTTGAAAACTTAATAAACCACGGAATAATGTAGATAGAGAGGTAAAAATTGACACACATACTTAGAATGAGTTGGGGTTTTATTAGAACGAACGAAAAAAAAAAAAAACAAAAAAAAACGAAGTTCACAAAATGTCTGACGGATGGCTCTGGACAGCAGACTGCTACCGTGGCGGTTGAGAGGTATGCCGATATGTTACAGAATCGCATCATCCCCAGCCTGGCTGATAAACACCTGCTGGAACGCACGATGATTATGTAGGATGCCGCTCCACCCCATATTGCTAGACGCGTGAAAGATCTCTTGCGCGCGTCGTTTGGTGATGATCGTGTGCTCAGCCGCCACTTTCGTCATGCTTGGCCTCCCTGGTCCCCAGACCTCAGTCCGTGCGGTTATTGGCTTTTGGGTTACCTGAAGTCGCAAGTGTATCGTGATCGACTGACATCTCTAGGGGTGCTGAAAGACAACATTCGACGCCAATGCCTCACCATAATTCCGGACATGCTTTACAGTGCTGTTCACAACATTATTCCTCGACTACAGCTATTGTTGAGGAATGATGGTGGACATATTGAACGTTTCCTGTAAAGAACATCATCTTTGCTTTGTCTTACTTTGTTATGCTAATTATTGCTATTCTGGTCAGATGAAGCGCCATCTGTCGGACATGCTTTGAACTTTTGTATATTTTTGGTTCTAATAAAACCCCATGTCATTCCAAGTATGTGTGTCAATTTGTACCTCTCCATCTACATTATTCCGTGATTTATTCAGTTTTCAAAGTTATACTGACTTTTGATCACCCGGTGTACGAATGTCTTGAACGTATATTATCAACAAATGAACGATCAGGTTTAAAATATGGGATTAATTTTGGGGTGTTCCTAGAGTTCTCATCCCGTTAACAAAGTTGTATGGGCTGCAGATGTTATTTACGGAAGCTATACGACGTTATTTCTGCTAGCTTGGCAGTTTCTTGGCGACGCTGGAGGCAGTATATTCAAGCTGCAGTAATTTATAACGCAAGGTCGACTATAGCTGTATTATATTTAACATATGCTGTACATGAATAAAGTTACATTACGCTACAGAGTGCTTTGAAGTCACCGAAAGCAAGGCGATTTCACTGCCGAGCTGGACAACGTCTCCAAACTGTAATATTGTGGAAATAAATTAGCAGGCATTAGCTACTCAGCCTGCAAGACGAATGATGCAGAAATGCATGAAAACTTGCACTTGCAAACAAGCTGCCAGGGGATTGACTTTGAAGTGAGATGCGTCTATTTAATTCGCGCGCAGAAATGCTAATTTGAGACGAAAGCAGGAAGAGGTTTGTGAGAGACTATCATTAGAACTTTAACTTGGCACTTCTCTCGCAGTAAGTAAGTGTGAAAGGATGACATAAGTTAAAATTTTAAGTCTCTGAAATGTTAAAATGAAAATTAAAAACGAGAATTCAAGAAGATTAACTGTTGTAAGTCATGGAACTGGAAGGACAGGGCGAGGTTTGTTCAAATGGCTCTGAGCACTATGGGACTTAACTTCTCAGGTCATCAGTCCCCTAGAACTTAGAACTACTTAAACCTAACCAACCTAAGGACATCACACACATCCATGCCCGAGGCAGGATTCGAACCTGCGACCGTAGCGGTCGTGCGGTTCCAGACTGTAGCGCCTAGAACTGCTCGGCCACTCTGGCCGGCGGCGAGGTTTGTATTGTCTTTAATTTATGGAAGACAATCTATCTATAGAGACTTGATAGTTTACAGGAACAGAAACAACAGATTATTAGAAGAATGTATAGTAAATAACGTAATTGATACAACTGGTTAAAACATCGAAACTGAAAAGAAAATGCTTGCATTGAGAATGTTTAATTCTTTGTCAGATATCAATTTAAGCAACTGAAGATAATCGTACTCAACCGAAACTTTCATGCGAATAAAACCCGGTACGAAGGGAAAGTGAATGAAATATGCTGCGATGAATTGCTGGAATTGTACATATTCATAATTTTCTATATGTACAACATAAGTGTTATTTTGATTCGTTCCGTATTAAGCGTATTACGAATTAAGAAAATTTTTAAGCATTCGTGTTTTGCTATGCCATTAGAGCACAATTTTTATATTTCGCTTTCTGCACAGAAGTAGAACAATTTTACTACAGAATGAGATGTTTTTCACAAGCTAATTACAACGGATACCGATCCTTTTACAATTTTTATGATGGAAAACAGTTTTCTTGTTGAAACTTCCTGGCAGATTAAAACTGTGTGCCGGACCGAGACTCGAACTCGGGACCTTGGCCTTTCGCGGAATTAAAGCTGTGGGGACGGGTCGTGAGTCGTGCTTGGGTAGCTCAGTCGGTAGAGCACTTGCCCGCGAAAGGCAAAGGTCCCGAGTTCGAGTCTCGGTCCGGCACACAGTTTTAATCTGCCAGGAAGTTTCATATCAGCGCACATTCCGCTGTAGAGTGAAAATTTCATTCTAGTTTTCTTGTTTTTTCTCGTTTTCAGTAGAGACCGAAACTATGGCACTATCTACATACACGATGATGAAAAAGAAGTGTCACATGTTCCTACAGGAGGTAGTATCAGTCAAAACTAGAAGTTCCTCTAATGATACATCTGGGAACCAGCAGCTGTTGAGATATCGGCCAATCTGTCCTCTCAGTTCCACCTGCCTGTTACGTAGAAGCAGGCACTACAGGCGGTGTTGCATGTCGTTACCACACATTCTGACTCAGCGCTACTGGAGAACGTTATCATTGCACAATGACTGTGGCGTTCGCGAGATAAGCATCAACCTGTTTTCTACGGATCGTTCGACATTACTTCCCCATAACGTTTCTTGGCGATGGATTAGTCGAAGAGGTCCGGTAACATCGCTAGTCCGTTCACCGGATCTCAATCTTTTGGATTTCTGGCTATGGGATTATTTAAACGTATTGGTGTATGCCCAAACTATCGTCAATGTCCAGACGCTACAGGAGCGTGTGACCAACGATTGTGACCCAATCTGAGGAGAGCCAGGTGTATCTGAAAAGTGGGCAGTGCGAAGAAAGGCTAAAGGATGTATCAGGATGCACGGTAACCAATTGGAGCACTGTCCAGTGTCTACTTCTATATATCAGACAAATGGGAATAACAGAACACATCGGACCATATCTCAATGGGTATTGGCTTGCCGATATACACTATCTAGTCAAATTAACGTGACCAACTGGTAAAAGCCGGAATAACCAACTTTTGTTGGTAAAAGCCGGAATAACCATCTTTTGCAGCGCAACACCTGTAGGAAGGGAGTCAATTAAGTTCTGGAAGGTACCGACTGCGACGCAGACATATGCCGACTTCAGTGTCGTGCCCAGCTGCGCTAGGTTTATGGCTTATTAGGTTTTAACTCGGGGAGTTTGGTGGCGAGCGGAGTACGGTAAACATTCCTAGTGCTCTTCGAATCACAACACGCACATAGCGAGCAGTGTGACAGGTTGCGTTGTCCTGCTGGTAGATGCCGTCGTGGAGGACGAAAAACAAACTGCCTGTAGTGATCGACATGATCCCCAAGGATAGAGGCAAGCTTGTGTAGATCCACTGTGCCTTCTAGAATAACGAGATCAAGCAGAGAACGCCACGAAAATCATTCCCCAGACCACAAGGCATCCTCCTCTATCTTTTGAGTTTGCTATCAAACGATCCGCGCCGTACACGCGAATGGTCACCAGACCGATGGAGTGTAAAACGTGATTCATCTGGAAAGGCCTCCTGTCGCCAGTCAGTCGACTTCTAGCTGCGGCACAGTGCATTTTAACCGCAGCGGTATATCAACATCTTACAACGTTAGCCATTTCGGAAATAACTCCACCCTTGGCGTTAAAGCCAATGATCATGCTCTTTTGTCTATATATCTCCGGAACCCGCTCCAGCTATTGCCGGGTCTGGGTGCTGACGGGTTCTCTCCATTTGGCTCAGTCCTCCCACCTCTTTTCTTCCTCCACTTGCTGCCAGGTCACACATCTCCTTTCCGCAGATATTCTCACTCCCATTTTCCACCGTGTTCTTGGGCGCCCTATATGTCTTGTCCCATCCATCTTTAGTTTTTCCATAATTTTGGGGAGTCTCTGCCCATGCATTCTCTTAACATGACCATATCATCTTCATCGCTTTTTTTTTCAATTTCTTCTCTCATACTTTCTTGTTTAAGGTCCTTTCTAATCTCTACATTCCTTACTCTGTCCATTCTTGTTTTTCCCTTAACTGATCTGAGAAATTTCATTTCCCCTGCTTGCAGTCTGCTCCAGTCCCTTTCTGTCATTGTCCATGTTTCTCCGTCATAGGTGACAATAGGGAAGTAATAATTCTTATACATTAGGAATTTTGCTTTTTCTGAAACTTCCTTATTCCAAATCAGGTGTTTTATTGTTTGGTAGAAACTGCCTCCCTTTTGTAACCTCCTCTTAATTTCGTTGTTTATCCTTCCATCCCTAGATATTTCACTCCCTAAATAAGTGAAACGATCTACCACTTTGAGTGGTTCTCCATTTAAGGTAATATTTCCGTTGACCCCTTTCTCTCTTCCAAATACCATTACTTCACTCTTATCTTTATTTATTTTTAATCCATACCTTTTCATTATTTATTTCTATGAATCAAGTTGCAAATGTACATCTACCTCTTTATCACCCCATATTAGCATATCATCTGCAAAAATCATCTTTTTGTCTTTATCTTTTACTATGTCTTTAAATTCCCTATTCATTCCCTCCATCACAACATCAAAAAGTGCAGGAGATATAATACTTCGTTGCTTAAGTCCTTGTCTTATTTCGATGTATTCAGAATTCCCCAGTTGTGTTCTAATTCTACAATTGTGTCCTCTTTACATTATCTTTATTACATTGATGTATCCATCTTCTATATCTATCTTCTTCATTTCTTCCCAGAATCTTTCCCTGTTAACTGAGTTATATGCCTTTTCTATGTCTACAAAAACCTCTATCACCCTTTTGTTATACTTCCAACTTTTATCCATAAGTTGACGGATAGAAAATATCAGGCCGATCGTGCTTCTTCCTTTCCTAAACCCATGCTGTTCTTCACTCAGCTCCTTTTCTGTCTTTTCACTTATTCGATTTAGTAAAAGCTTTTCAAAAACCTTGGCTGTATGACTCATAAGGGTTATTCCTCTGTAGTTTCTACAAAGGCTTTTATTGCCTTTTTTGAAGATAGGAACAATGTCTCCTCTTCTCCAATGGTCAGGTATTGTACTATTTCTCCACACACTTGATAGTACTCTATACAGCCACTGCATTCCCACTGGACCTGCTGCTCTTACCATGTCCACTGATACCTCATCAGATCCTGGGGCTTTCCCCCCATTCATCTTCTTCACAGCTATTTCCATTTCTTCCAGTGTAATTTGTCCTAATTCTGCTTCCCAACTTCTCTCAGTTTCTCCATTATTTGTTGTTTCCTCGTGTACCTGCTCCTCAGCGTTTAACGGTTTCTTAAAATGTTCTTTCCAGAGATCTTTTACATTCTCTGGATCATCAATCACGGTACCGTCTTCTGTTTCCATCTTTACTGGTACTTCAGAAGCCTTCCTTTTATTTGTCATCATTTTATAGAACATTTTCTTATTGCTCTTCACATCTTCAAGTTTTTTTTTGTAAATTCTTCCTATGCCTTTTTGTTTGCTGTTTCCACTATTTCTTTGTACTTCTTCTTCTCCTCTATATATATTTTATGGTCTTCGTCATTTTTAGTTTTCCATCATTTTCTCCATGTTCCATTTTTTCTTCTAACTACTTGGATTGTGGTATCATCCCACAAACTTATCTGTCTTATTTTTTCATTTCCAGATGTTCTGCCACATACTTTTTGTACTGCTTCGACTAAAGTGTTTCTGAATAAACTTAATTGTTTTTCTACATCGTAGAAAACTTCTTTTGGAAATTTTTGTGTGATTAATTCTCTATACTTCTCAGCACTTTCACTCTCCTTCAGTTTCCAAACCCGTATCCTAATCAATTTCTTCTGTTTTCTATTTTTCACACACTGATTCATTTTCCATTGTCCCACCAGTAATCTATGGTCTCCATCTGCACTCACACTTGGAATTACCTTCACATTTGTTACTTTCTCTCCCCATTCCCGCTCTACTAGAATATATCAATTACACTCTTGGTTCTTCCACCCCAACTGTATCTGGTAATAATATGAATTTTTCTCTTCATAAACCAGCTGTTTGCTATTTTCATTCCATTCCTCTGGCAGAAATCCCTTTCTTCATTTCTGTCTCCATATCCAAAACATCCCAATACTTGCTCAAATCCCTTTCTGTCTTTGCCTACCTGCACATTAAAATTTCCCATCACTATATTAGCATTCTCTATATGGTTTTCTAACTCATTTTCAAAGTCCATCTTCTCTTCTGCGCTACATACCACTTGAGGTACATAAATCTGGATTACTTTTAGTGTTTCCTTTTGGAATCTCAAGTTTAAGATTATGGCCCTGTCTGATATATATCTCACACTTTCAATAGAGCTTTGTACATTCTTATTCACCATCACTGCCACACCATATCTTCCAAACCTGTTATTCCCACTCCAGTACAGTTCTCCTCTCAAATTCTTCTCACCTTTTCCCTTCCACATTGTTTCGCTTAATCCCAATATATCGAACTTACTCTCTGTTAGTACATCTGTCATTTCTTCCATTTTTCCATTGAGGGTGAATGCTGGAACTGCAGTTTCCTAGTCCGAGAGAGGTACGAGGAAACACAAAATGTTGCAGGGAATCCATTTCTTCTTCTTGGGTAACAGGCTCAATACGCGATCCTCCCTTCTGGTGGTCAGTAGTGGTCGATCGGAACCTTGGCGATGGGTATGCATACCATCAAGTTCCCGTGCAGTACAACAACCGGACCACTATCACATCCAAACGCGCCACATATCGGCATATTACCTTTCGACCATGCGGCCCAATGGTGACCCACAATGAGGCCCGTTTCGAACCCTGCCAGGTGCTGAGTATCCATGGCGAGAGCAGCCGGTTCGAAGTGGCCCCATAGATGCTCGATGCGTTTAAATACTGGAAGGTTTGTGGCCAGTGGTGCTCTTCGAGCCACGCACGTTCACTGCCAGCTTTGTGACACATTGCATTCTCCTGCTGGTAGATGCCATCGGGCCGAGGAAAGATAAACTGCATTTAGGGGTGGACATGGTCCTCAAGTATAGACGCATACTTGCGTTGATCCATTATGCCGTTCAGAATGTCGAGATCACCCAGGGAATGCCACGAAAGCATTCCTCAAACCATAATGCTCCCTCTTCCGTCCTGCACTCTTCCGAAATTTGTTGCAGGGTGTTTACCTTCAGAAGTTTCGCACCTCGTCGAGCATAAAACGTGACTCATCTGAAAATGACACCTGTAATCACTCAGTGGACGTCCAATCGAGCCAGTGGCGTGCAAGTTTTATCCTTTGTCGCCGATGAACAAGTCAGCGTGCGTGCATGAAACAGCCACCTGCTGCAGGGCCCACGAAAAGCAACGTTCGCTGAACTGTTGTTGAAGAGATATGGTTGATAGCCCTTTAGTTAATGGGCGGTCAGTTGTCCAACCGTTGACAGTCTGTTCTCCCGAACACATCTTCGTAGCCGTCGCTCACCACTGTCGTCTATGGTCTGTGGCGCACCGCAGTTGCCTCGGCGCCAGTTTTCGATAGTGTCAAGTGGCATGCGCGGTATACTTTCACCATCGCGGAACTCTAACAGTTCACTAACACAGCCCTTTCGGAATACTTCCACTCTTGGTCAGAGAGTCAATGATGAGGCTGCGGAAGAGGTTAGGAGGGAAGCTTGTCGTGTGTTGACTAGGGCCCGTCCACCCCAGTGTAACATTACAGCAGGTGAGGCGGCTGCTTTACGTTCACTCAGATTGTATCCTGATATTGTTATTTTACCTGCGGACAAGGGAAATGCCACGGTTTGGTTGAACAAGCACGATTACATTCAAAAGATGCAGCGTCTACTTTCTGAATCGGCGTATCGCAAAATCGGTGCTGACCCTACTAAGAGTGTTGAGAGAAAGACTAATAACCTCCTAAAGAAAAATTCTTGGCCACAGGAGACTATCAAGAATCTTAATTCTTACTGTGCTGTACCACCTAGATTATATGGGCTCCCTAAGGTCCATAAAGAGGCTGTCCCGTTGAGGCCTACTGTTTCTAATATTGGTGCTCCGACATATCGTGTAGCTAAACATATTGCTAGTTTGTTGAGCCCACTAGTAGGTAGGTGTGAACACCACATTAAGAACTCTGCTGATTTCTTACGTCGATTGCAGGGATTGCGTCTGAATGACTCTGATATTTTAGTCGGTTTTTATGTGGTTTCTCTTTTCACTTGCGTTCCTCTCTCTGATTCGTTGCAGCTAATTGAGGTTAAGTTTGGTGTCGAGTTAACAAATTTGTTTCGACATGTGCTGACTTCCACTTACTTTTTATTCAATGGTCAGTACTGCGAAAAAAGTGATGGAGTTGCAATGGGAAGCCCGTTGTCACCTTTTGTGGCCAATTTTTTTATGAAGGACTTGGAGGAACGTGCATTGGAGTCAGCGAACTTGAAACCTGCGTGTTTTTCCAAATATGTAGACGATCCTTTTGTTGTTTGGCCTCATGGTAGTGAAAATTTAAACCGGTTTTTGGAACACCTGAATTCAATCCACCTGAATATTCAGTTCACTATGGAGATGGAAAAAATGGATGCCTTCCCTTCCTTGATGTGTTGGTCAGAAGGAAGACTGATGGTACGGTGGGACATTCTGTTTATAGGAAGCCTACTCACACTGACTTTTATCTGCGAGCTGATAGTTGTCACCATCCAGCTCGGCGTGAAGGAGTACTTCGTACCTTGGTTCACAGGGCCCACGTTATCTCAGACCCTGAAAGTTTGGCAGCTGAGCTGTCACATCTCGAAGTCACATTTCGTTAGAATGGTTATAGTGAGAGACAGATCAAACGTGCGTTACGCTATCAGTCTTCTGTGCAACGGGTGAGTGATGATAGCAACGAAGTGGCACCTAAGTCTACGGCCTTTTTGCCTTACGCAAGAAGTATTTCCAACAGGATTGGCCGTATTTTGCGGAAATATGATGTGAAATGTGTTTTTCGACCACCTTCTAAGTTTAAGTCCCTGTTGGCATCCATAAAAGATGATATTGGTTTGCGCAAGGCTGGTGTCTATCGTATTCCTTGCAGCTGTGGCATGTCATATATTGGTCAGACAATCAGGACTGTGGAAGACCGGTGCATTGAACATAAGCGTCACACACGCTTACAACAGCCGAGCAAATCCGCTAATGCAGAACACTGCCTTGACACCGGTCATGCACAACAACACGGATCTTCTGGATTGCACGTCCAGCTATTGGGATAGTGTTATTAAGGAAGCTGTTGAAATCAAGCTATCACGCAACCTTATAAACAGAGATGGTGGATTTTGTTTAAACGCTGCTTGGAATCCGGCTCTGTCTCTCATGAAAAAACAGAGGAACAGAATTAATGCTACCTCACCTGTTGATTAATAGTCACTACCGATACTACTGATGTTGGTTATGTTTGGTTGTGTGTTGACTCTGCGGTTACTTGCTCTGTGTGTGGTATCTTCCTTGTTTCTCCTCTGTGAACCGAGGTATTCAGTTCTCCTGCACATTGCTTCCTCCTTGCAGTTGTGCCTTGAGAATGGCAGGGTGTGCTCCTGTCCAAATATCGGCGGTGGTCGACGACGTCACCCGGCAGCAAACCCGTAAGTTATTTGAATGATGATGCCATTTTGTATGTCAGATAAATCCCTCCGTTTTGGCATTACGATAGAGACTGCACTGTTTTCTGAGTCCCTCCTACACGCTTTATATACCTCTCACTGCTAGTGCTGCCACCTAATTACAGAGAGTTGTTACTGCAGGTTGATGTCGAACATAGGCGACTGGGCGGTGTACTATTGTAAACAATTTCCCAAAATTTAAATTTGTATTGCTGTTAAGGTATTTTTCTTGTTGCACCAAAACTTTTCTTGTTACTGTAAGTCTGTATTATATACAGGGGCAGAAATCCATTCCAGTACGATTATGCCATAGGTGGTAAATCATTGGAAGCGGTTAGGAGTTACTATCCGGAGCGATCTGAAGTGGAATGATCACATAAAACAAATAGTGGGAAAAGCAGGCGCCAGGTTGAGATTCATAGGAAGAATTCTAAGAAAATGTGACTCATCGACGAAAGAAGTAGCTTACAAAACGCTTGTTCGTCCGATTCTTGAGTATTGCTCATCAGTATGGGACCCTTACCAGGTTGGATTAATAGAAGAGATAGACATGATCCAGCGAAAAGCAGCGCGATTCGTCGTGGGGACATTTAGTCAGCGCGAGAGCGTTACGGAGATGCTGAACAAGCTCCAGTGGCGGACACTTCAAGAAAGGCGTTACGCAATACGGAGAGGTTTATTATCGAAATTACGAGAGAGCACATTCCGGGAAGAGATGGGCAACATATTACTACCGCCCACATATACCTCGCGTAATGATCACAACGAAAAGATCCGAGAAATTAGAGCAAATACGGAGACTTACAGGCAGTCGTTCTTCCCACGCACAATTCGTGAATGGAACAGGGAAGGGGGGATCAGATAGTGGTACAATAAGTACCCTCCGCCACACACCGTAAGGTGGCTCGCGGAGTATAGATGTAGATGTAGATGTAGATGTATATCAGCTTTACTTTTGTCATCGTCAGTTATTTAGCTCCCCAAACAGCATAACTCGTCTTTTACTTCCAAGTTCTTATTTTCTCGCAAAGCTCTTCTGTTACTTCCAGTGTCTCATTTCCTAATCTAATTCCCTCAACATCTCCCGCTTTAATTCGACCACACATCCTTCTTATTGAACAAAAATACGTAACGGGACTATGTAACGGAATATGTAACTGATGTATGGGGTGCCCCTTGTTTGTTTTCATGCAAGTACTGAAAGACCCGCACAATTTCCTCTTGCATGGCTAACTTTGTCGGCTTCAGGAGAATGTCTTGTGTACCGTGAACTTCAAAGGAAAGTTCTACGAATTACGTGTCATAGAATTTATTCGCGGAGCCCGGAATAAGCAGTAGGCGGGTAAAAAGCGGTGACTGCGTCATCGTCTTAGCGAACAAAGACAGTGACAAGCTGTTCACAGCGAAAGCTACGGCCCTAGCCCCCGTCACGCAGTGCTCTGTGTTTCCTAGACACCTCCTTCCATTCTTCTGAGAATGTCAGGAATTAGCGTCAGTGCCCTTAATAATGCTATTCAGCAGCCGAGCAGCTTTGTTATGAAACGTTGCAATACCTGAGAACGATTCCGCTTGTTAATACCGAAACCTGTCCGTCCGAAACGCTAAACTCACCTTAGACTGTGTAGATCATAGCATTCTACATAGGTAAACTAAAATGCCAGGGCGTTAGAGAGATCAACTTTGTGTAGATGGAGTCATTTCTTAGCAATGGAGTCACCTTAACAAATTATAAATGATTTGGGATTAGGTGAGAATCACACATGGCGTCCCAAAGGGTTTCGCTTTATTGACAAAGAGTTCCTTGTTGGGATACCGTAAACTTTCTGAACTCAGTAGGATCCAATTTGGTACTTCGATAACTATGTAATTAAAAATATATTTGCTGCTAAATGAGTTACTTCTAGATGCCTCATATAACTTCCACAGAAACAAAAGTAACAAGTAATATCCCCCTAGACAGCGTAATATGTTGTCTAACGTTTCTAGCATACACTGCAAATTAACATTTTATGACAAAAATTTTTGATGACTTGAAGAAAAAAGTGAAACTATCAAAACCGGCTGTTTGTAAATAACGAAGTTTTTATACATCCTTGGCTTTAGAAAGCCACCTAGAGGAGTCGGACGGACCTAAATGTAACTTCGTACACGTATACGCTATGGACACTTGTATAAACCATTAGAGTTGCAGTACCCCGTGACAGGTTCATAGGCGATGAGAATTCATTAGAGTTGTTCCTGTTTAGTGTTGTTACGAGACTTTGCAGGGTATATAAGGAAAACGAACACCATCAGATGTTGAGTGATCACTGTGAAGGACACGGACATGCCGCGTACTCGTGTGACACTTGAAACTTGCACTCCACTGCCTCGATTGGACGTTCGCTGAGTGGTTACAGGTGGAATTTTCAGATGAGTCAGGTTTATGCTCCATGAGGCATGAAACGTCTGAAGGCAAACACCCTGCAACAAATGTCGGAAGGGTGCCTGACGGAAGAGGGAGCATTAAGGTCTGAGGAATGTTTTCGTGGCATTCCCTGGGTGATCTCGACATATTAAAAGGCATAATGGATCAACACAAGTACGCGTCTATCTTTGGGGACCATATCCACCCCTAAATGCAGTTTATTTTCCCTCGGCACCATGGGATCTACCAGCAGGAGAATGCAATGTGTCACAAAGCTGGCAGTGAACGTGCGTGGTTCGAAGTGCACCATCGGCCAAAAAACTTCCCGTATTTAAACGCGTCGAGAATCTATGGGACCACTTCGAACGAGCTGCTCGCGCCATTGATCCTCAGCCGAGAAACCCAGCGCAGCTGGCAATAGCACTGGAGTCGGTAGGGCTCCACATTCCTGTCGGTACCTTTCAGAACCTCGGTGACTTTTTTCCCGCACGTCTCGCATAATTCTGCGCTGCAAAAGCTGATTATTCAGGCTTTTTACAGACGGTCACGTTAGTCTGGCCGAACAATGCATTTGTCGGGGGTAAAGCCCTATATGGAATTGAGGTGCTGACAATAAATAGTACAGAAAAGAAGATAATAGAAGCTCTAGCAACATGGTGAAGCTCTAGCAACATGGTGCTACAGAAGAAAACTGAATATTATGTCGTTATACCGGATAACGAATGAAGATCCATGGAGGGGGGTGGGGGAGGGGGCGAGAGAAAAGAACTTTACGGCTCATCTTAGTACTAGAAAAATCAGTTGACAGAACACATCCTGAAACTTAATGTAATAGCCAATTTGGTCATGGAGGAATGTATCGAGGGGAAGGGAGTAGGTGAAAAATGTAGAAGGAGATAAAGGCTTGGCTACAGTACACACGCTCAAGTGGGTGCAGAGGACAGCAGACTGGCGTGGAGTTTCTTCGAACTGTAGACTACAACAAGAACAGTAAGGACTGCATTAGGCTTGCCGGAGAGCGCAGGACTATTATGTATCTCCACCGTAAGGTGAACTTCAGCGTCTTTCCGTGTTTTTTACGGTTCGCACGTAACCGAAATGAAGACCACAGGGAAAATGGAGTTAAGTTCATGTGAATAAATTTTACAGGAGAAAAAAAAGGAATACAACGATTCATGACTCAACACTCTGTTCCTTTTACCTCCTTTTGTTTTTATTAGTAGATAATTATGGGAGTAATAGTACATACTTCAGTTGTTTCAAGAACCTTTTTATAGTACATAAAAACACAGTGGAAATTAATGACATGGACCTGACAAATTATTTATATAAAAGCACATTTTTATTCACCCTGAAGTTTTAGATGATTACAAAAACATAAAATAATTCATTTTCTTGCTTTTAGTAAACCTCTAAGCATTTATTATATAACTTTATGTTGTCCATTGCTGCCAGTGTTTCTGAAGTGACTAAATTACTTCTATAAAATAAAGAACAACCGCCTCCAGTCACAATCGTGATTTTATTTTAGTGTGCGATGCATTTCGAGCCCTGAGGGCTCATCTTCAGGTGCTTTGACTGTCTACCGCAGTTTTTTTGTTTTCAAATTTAGATTAACAGCTGTCTTGGTAAGATTAGATTGTTACAATATGAAGTGGCACATCTACATAAATAAAAATCTAAATGTTTGCGTGTTCAAAATATTAAATATCCGAAAATTCTTCACCGAATGCTTCGAAATTACGACACAACATTGAAATCGAATAAATACATGTCTTTGTTTACCTATTTTTAAGTATATACTATACGCATAAAGGGAAACATCATTGTCAAAATATATCAAGTTTTACATAGGAACCCATGTCCATAAACGTCACCCAAAGACGCTACAGAGCGTTAAAGATACGAGCGCCGTTGCAGGCTTATGTATATACAAGGTGATACCATGACGATGTTACAAACTTTCTAGGACAATGGATAAGGATAAATGTATCAATTTGAGGTAAGGGTCCCTGCACGAGAAACGAACGAGTCGAAAGTTATAAGCGAAAACCGTCCTGATACCTCTGACAGTGGAATAAATATACTGGTATTGTTGTTGCTAAGATTGTAGTGTAGGTAACTTTCAGAGGCGGTAGTATGGACAAAAACAAAGAAAAAACGTCTGGTAAATTTGTAAACATGAGACTTAAAATGCATACCTGAGGAACTATGAGCACTTGTTCACCTTAGCTAATCCTCTACTGAACATGTGCTCATAGCTCTACTTACCTCAGATTGATACAATTATCATATACGTACATTTAAAGGCACCGGCGCCTATAACTTTGACGCTCTGTACCTCGTTGGACGACGTTTTCAGAGATGGGTTCCGATGTAAAACTTGATCTGCTATGTCCTCCCTGTAATCTCTTGAAGTGTGTAATGAAATGTTGTTAGCAGCAGTTAAATTGTATTTATATACTACTACAGAATTTTAATACGAATATACAATAATAATGAACAAAGCTGAAGATAATAGACAGCGGGGAGGAGGGGGGATGGGGGAAGAAATAATGGACAGAGGAATGGGAGACAATGGAGATGGAAACCATGAGATGGACAGGAAGAGGCGGCAGGAGAAGATGAAAAGAGAGAGAGAGAGAGAGAGAGAGAGAGAGAGAGAGAGAGAGAGAGAGAGAGAGAGATTGAGAGAGGGGGGGGGGTGTTCAAATGGCTCTGAGCACTGTGGGACTCAACTGCGGAGGTCATTAGTCCCCTAGAACTTAGAACTTAGAACTAGTTAAACCTAACTAACCTAAGGACATCACAAACATCCATGCCCGAGGCAGGATTGGAGCCTGCGACCGTAGCGGTCTTGCGGTTCCAGGCTGCAGCGCCTTTAACCGCACGGCCACTTCGGCCGGCAGAGGGGGGGGGGGGGAGGGGGGGAGGCCAATTGAAAATTATTTTCCACTTGTAGTTTGGTGCAGTGCGGAATATACAGACGTCCTCTTTCTTCCCCCTTCTTTAGACCCTGTACGTGTGTATTGAGTAGCGAAAATATTATGACCATCTGATTATTAACGTGTTAGTACATCTTTGGAGCAGACTACAGAAGCGATTCTGCGTGTCATGGATCTGAGAAGTCCTTGGTAGGTTTTCACAGGTATGTGGCACCAGAAGTCTACGCAGAGGTCAATCAAATCCCTTAAATAGTGTGTCGGTGGTTTGTGGGCGTGGAACTGACGTCCGATAGCGTCCCAGATGTGTCCCATGTAGTTCAGATCAGGAGAATGTGGTAACCAAGACATAGATGCAACACGATTCTGGTCTTGTGCCACGGGTAATTATCTTACTGGAAGCTGCAATCGTCGTTAGGGGATACATCCAGTACGCCATCAGGCAGTATCGCGGTGGACAGCAATAATACTGTTTTGGCTCATTAATGTGTACTACAACAGCTGTTTTTCGTGACTAAACTCATTTCCCCATGACGCATTTACACATTGTGATATACAGAATTTAAGCTACATTAAATGAAATAAAATTGCTTAGGTAAAGAAGTGGAATTACCTCCTTTTCCCCTTGTGCTCTTCAAATGTCAGTGTTACACATGCTGGTATTACTTCTTTTATGGTACCTACATCTACATATACGTCTACGTGATTACTCTGCTATTCACGATAAAGTGCCTGGCAGAGGGTTCAATGAACCACCTTCAAGCTGTCTCCACCGTTCCACTCTCGAACGGCGCGGGTGAAAAACGAGCACTTAAATTTTCTGTGCGAGCCCTGATGTCTATTATTTTCTCGTGATGATCATTTCTCCCTAGGTCGGTGGGTGGCAACAGAATGTTTTCGTAATCGGAGGACAAAACTGGAGATTGGAATTTCATGAGAAGGTCCCGTAGCGACGAAAAACGCCTTTGTTTTAATGAGTAGCACTCCAATTCACGTATCATGTCTGTGGCACTACGTCCCCTATTTCGGGATAATACAAAACGAGTTGCCCTTCTTTGTGCTTTTTCGATGTCATCGTACCAAAAATAAAATGACGCTAGCCAAAAAGACTCTTGTAGGGTAGGTACACTCATCTGACGTATCATACAATCAATTGCTAACGTTACCTCCACCGTGAGGGTAGCGTACAGTTTCATCACATTTAATATTTTCTGATACTGCCACTCTTTTTTAAAAATTTCGTGCTTTTAACGCCATTTCATTAACACAGACTGATCGGAAAATCATCATAAAAAATGGAGGCCACTAACCAAATAAAATATTCTTACTGAATGCAAACCACATTTTTAAATATCGTGAAGTTCCTTCGAAAAGCGCGCTAGTTGCAGAAATATATCCTATCTATTTATTTTTGGGAAACATTACAATACTAAACAAAGCCTATAAATTTTACCAATGTTTAGCGCACAACGAAAGTATTTGTTAAAAATCCTTCCTTTACGGCAAAATACAAATCATGTTGAGAATGTAGTCAGTATTTAAGAACTCATGGCAAGGAAACACACTTTCCTGTACGATTTTGTAACGGGACATCCTCCTCCACCATTAGTTCTCCTCAACAGTAATTGTCGATACCAGTATTATCTTTCGAATTGTGGACAGGTCAATATTATCTCAGTTGCTTTTCTGAAAACTTTCATATAATTTTATACACAGTATGTTATATTTCAAGCTAACATTTATGAGAAGGAACTACTTTATAAAGTATTATTTCTGAATGTACAGCTAAATTTTTTTAGACATATTTGAAATTACGAATTATTTCCACGCTTAAAATTTCTGTTGTTAATTACGCAATTCCGTACTGTTTACTATGTTTATTTCTGGATTCATTTATGAAATAGTGATAGAAACTAATAATGTAACGAAAACTAGTAAGAATTAATTTGTTAAGAAAAATTCTAAGCCCTTTGGAATATTGTTATTTCCGCGGTGTGGGAATCGTAAGCTTGCCTCGGATGTGATCAGTCGTACTTTTGTATAATAGGTGCGAACAATGTAATTTCGGCTTTGTTAATGTGAAAAATCGAAATACTGTATGATATACTATAATGTGAGAAAATCTGTGGGAAATGTATTTACGTAAAAAATATTCTGCAACAACGATCTTCAAATTTATTTGGTTTAAACCAACTGTGATGTTAGTTTTTAAGCTTCAATAATCAAACCTCTAGACAAGAAGAACTGGAGCCATCTCAACATGACAAGCTAAGTAAACTTGAAAGTTTATTGTAATCTTCGCTGCTCTCAAATCTTCATAAAAGACTTTGTTTATTAATTAGTTGGCTTTGTTTAATGTGGACAATAGATGGAAGAAGAAAGGAGGGGGGAGGTTACAACACACTATTGTCTTCAATTGCGACATTTTTCTTCGGAAGCCGGCCGAAGTGGCCGCGCGGTTCTGGCGCTGCAGTCTGGAACCGCGAGACCGCTACGGTCGCAGGTTTGAATCCTGCCTCGGGCATGGATGTGTGTGATGTCCTTAGGTTAGTTAGGTTTACCTAGTTCTAAGTTCTAGGGGACTAATGACCTCAGCAGTTGAGTCCCATAGTGCTCAGAGCCATTTGAACCATTTTTTTTTTCTTCGGAGGCATCGATGTTCTGAACGTATGAAAGTGTTACTGTAATATACTGAGCAGTTTAAAATGAATATAGCGATTAACAACGATAATAACTGTTTAATGCAAAACGATACATCCAGAAGGAATGAAGAGAAGGTAAAATAACCACTTTAAGATACATTTTCGCCACTGCTCAATACAAAATGTATACTGTCGTAAGTTTTCCTGTACATTATGTACACGTCATAATTAAAAGTCACGAGGATAATTCATTTCAAGCCATGCCTTATGAAGTGCATTTGGAGTCATCGAAAGAAGCGCAATAGGAATACGCATTTTGAGTTATGGAACTGTTTTCTGGAGAGAGGGCACATACACTAGGTCTCTGACATGACTCTGTAAAGGTAAATGGATGAGAGTCATGTCTGACAATCCAGGTTCCCAAATCCAGTACTAATGAACATAGGTTTTGGAAGATGTTGATTTTAAAATGTGCGATCTTCCATAAGCGAATGTTGAGTGCTCTACTTGTTGAAAGATTTAATCCGTGGAATCCGTATCTAGCTGTAGCATCAGCCATTCAACTGTGGCCGAGCGGTTCTAGGCGCTTCAGTCCGGAACCGCGCTGCTCCTACGGTCGCAGGTTCGAATCCAGCCTCGGGCATGGATGTGTGTGATGTCCTTAGGTTGGTTAGGTTTAAGTAGTTCAAAGTCTAGGGGACTGATAACCTCAGATGCTAAGTCCCATAGTGCTTAAAGTAATTCGAACCATTTTTGTAATCAGACATTACTCAAGTACGTCCGGTAATTGTTTTTCGGAACAATTAGTAGACAGACGCGGCCAATCAGCACTATTTTCTCTGCATAAACATCCTGTTTCTTCAATCCGCCGATGACAACTCCGAATGTCGTCGTTACTTCGAAGTGTTTGTATCGCTCTGCACAGCAATGACAGCACAACAGTTGTTAAACTGTAACCCGTTGTGTACAGGATCCATCATTATCACTCGCACGATACAGGACTTTTCACTTACGCATCTCCGAGCAGGGCGCGGCACTCGATTCACTGCTGTCGTGCAACGATGGAAATTGTGAACTTCCTTTTAAATACTCTGTAAATCGTACCAAAGGAACGCTTTGCATTAGTTATAGTCTTTTGTAATCGCTACATTAATTTCGATTTCTTCTGTATTTTTTTTAAAGGACCACAAACCTCTCTTGCAGTGCACAGTGAACTTCGCATACATGAATATTTTATCGAGTGTAAGTCAAGAGGGTCGTTTTTGGTCTAATTTGAATCCGAATCGTCAGGACCTAAATGAAATATTCGAGTTTCGCGCTGTTCCTTTTTCCCCATTAAGGTAGAGAGGTTGGGGGAATTGAGAGAGCAGAACGTTGGTGCTGAGATGAGGTCAGTGTTTGTTTAATTCACACAACGTGTAGCTAATATTGCAGCTACTAGGAGGAGACAGAGAGAGAGAGAGAGAGAGAGAGAGAGAGAGAGAGAGAGAGAGAATAATGAAGTAATGGAATGCGAGCGCTGGAGTCGAGGAGAATTTCTGACGCATGCTGGTTGGAGAATTTACTGTTTTATTTTGTTTTAGACTTTCCAGTCGTATTTCATTGTTCAGTAGTTAAGTAGCTGATTGCATGTTGGAAATTCTAGGAACCGATTCATTTGATTCCAGGATTGTTTATCTCCGGCGGAAGCTGGAGAATGCGAAGGACGTCGCGCTGCACCGAGCGTAGAATAACTCCTTAAACTGGAGGAAAGCAAAGACATACTGCCTCCTATAATACTATACCTAGTAGTGGTATGGAAACGTAATTCTCACAACAATGTCTTTGTCCAAAATACTATCGATATTATTGTAGCGTCAGTTGAAACGAAAAGTTATAGAATGAGGTTTTCACTCTGCAGCGGAGTGTGCTCTGATATGAAACTGTGTGCTGGACCGAGACTCGAACTTGGGACCTTTGCCGTTAACGGGCAAGTGCTCTACCAACTGAGCTACCCAAGCACGACACACGACCTGTACTCACAGCTTCAGTTCTGCCAGTACCTCGTCCCCTATCTTCCAGACTTCACAGAAGGTCTTATGCGAACCTTGCAGAACCAGACTCCTGGGAGAATGATGCTTGAGATGGTGTGAAGAGCGGCGTCAGTCGACTATGGTTTACTGGAAATGAGTGATGAATTATTCTATACCCTGTGGCAATCCGATGGGTCTGGGTTTGACGAATGCCTGAAGAAGTTTATCCGGCATCATGTGTAGTGTCTTCAGTGGAGTTTGCAACATCGTGTACTTTGTACCGTAAAAGAACGGTACAGTGACGGTGACATTGTATCAGGTTGACAAAGTAGCCTGTCAAAAACTGTTTCTGAGAGGCTATTTTTTCTGGACAATAATGTTCTCGAAATGAAGTGGTCTGCCCAGATTCTTGACAAAAATCCAATGAACACCTTCGGGAAGAGTTAGAACGTCAACATCGCTCTGGGGCCCAACGTCCAAAATCACTACCGTCTCTCGTTTCGGCTCTTGGGAAAGGCTGGGTTGCCATTCTTCCACGGACATTTTTTCAAAAATTTTATATTCAGACACCTCACTGAAAGTGTGCCCAGCATTTCAAGCTGTGGAGATGACCCTTATTAATGTCCACTATTTATCGTTTATGGGGCACACCCTAACTCGCTCCATCCCTCCCTCCCTTCCCCCTACCCCCTTGCCCCTCGGTTCCGCCCCTGCGCTCCACAGGCGGGAAAAGTGGTGGTGGAACGCTGCTGATGCCACAGCTCTGCAGCAGTCGATAGGATTAGGGTACGAGAGGCGGCGAGGGCGCCTGAACAGAGCAAATTCCCGCGGCCAGCGCTTGTCAACGGCGCGCATCGGAGCGGCGGTAAATGAGACACAGGCAGGGGAAGTGGTGGCAGCGAGCTGACGCGGCCACTGTCCACCGCCGGCGGCTGCTGGGGAACCCGTGTTTGTCGGCGTCAGCCCGACCGTGCCAAACGCGCCGCACACACACACACACACACACACACACACACACACACACACACACACCGACAGGCTTCGGTCAATAACCAGAGCGAGCTCCATAGCGGAGGTAAATACCGCCACAGCCGGTACACAATAAACACTCGCGGCGCCCGGACCGCGTTCTGGGCCAAGGACAATGCAGTTTCCGGGCAAGCGCCCCATTTTTATCGACAGCACTCTCGACAGCAGAGTCGATGTTTGCTCGCTGGGTAGATTGCGTAGAGCTCCCGATTACCAGGTAAGAGAGTATTCAACGCTGTACTAGAAATCAGTTATGTATGTGGTAACGTCACGTCGTGTACCTCGGTATAGTTGTAGATACAATCGACTCTTAATGATTCGATCCTCAAGAGATAGGACCAAAGACACGAATAGTTGAGAGTTAGATATAGCGCGAGTTTGCCTCATCAACTTCGAATCAGGAAAGAATATCGAAAAAGAGAGTACAGAGAGTATAACATGGTGCTGTAGTTTCAGTAAAATACGTATTTCTTTAAAAGGGAAAGAATAAAGTATCAGCTAATAAATAAAAAGCTGATTTTGACTAGTTTTATAATTAGGGTTCCGTACCTCAATCGGTGAAAACGGAATCCTCAGGGGTCAACCTGTTGTCTGTCTGTCTGTTTATCTATCTATCTGTCCGACCGCGTGTTACGAACTCTTTTACTCAGGCAAGGGTAGACGTATCAAGTTGAGATTTATGTCGCATACTAAGTTCTATACTCTCTTGGCGGTGTAATATATGTAAGCTTGTAAATCGATGCAGTCAAAAGGTACGGCCATTTATATCACATATTTTGATACACGCAAACCACCAGGATACTTCCCGTTGACGTACAAGCATGAAGTTTGGAATGAAGCGTGGTTTCACACTACAAGTAAACAAAAGAAACCATAAAATTATTAACTTGTAGTTATACCACACGCACAAATTTTTTTGTCGTTTCTTACCCAACAATCTCTTTGTCCGTCTGTTAAGATCCCTTTTTCTGAGAAATGGATAGACTTATATCTCTCCTGTATTGACATCGATATCCCGGATGGCTCAACTGCCCATATCTGTAATTACGTTCGTACGGAACCATCGGTACGTGGAGTCCTACTCGCTCTTGTCCGGCATTTTAAAACTGCTTTAACATTTCAAACGAGGCGCGCATACAAATTTCCGAGAATAATTAAGAAAACGTACGTTTCATTCACTTTTACATAATGAAGAATCTATCTCATCAACGCTCGCATTTTATCCACAAATGCATATAACCCAAAAGTGTGTATTTTTTAAAGTTAGTGAGCCACTCCTCACTTGCAGCGGACACTTCATTGCCCAGACTAACAGCGAAAGACTTAGGATTTTTTTAAGCAAATAAACTCCGACAGGTACACTGACTAAGCCACTTCCATGACGATTCTTCAGGAGGCGGGAAGTCACCTCGTCGGGTCTGCTTCCTCTCGTCTTATGATACGCTTTCAGAAATATTATCTCTCAGCTTTAGGTTTGTCGAGAGCGTGGATGACGGAATCCCGAAACTTTTCGGTACACACTCCATATTCCACAGGTTCAGTAACTTACTACTTTCATGCGAAAGTCATTTTCGCAATCGGTTTATGTACCGTACTAAGTTAAGCGTTGTTGAGAAAGCAGAGGCGTTCTGCAAGGAGTTCAGCGACGGAGAATTATCTCAACAACCGACGAAACACTTCGAATTATCAAGTGTTACATAACTGCTTCGAATTATAGACTGATATATCGCTTCGACTTATCGAGTGTATCAAGACACATAGGATTTCTTCCATACCGTCGTTTTTTGAAACGACCTGACAACAAGTTCGAATCATCATTAAAGTACCTGTACTATACGCAACGTAACAAAATGATTGTATATATAACATTGAGTGTTCGAAGGCTACTTTTTTTCAACTTCTGATCGTTCGTAAAATTGGAAAACAGAGTGAAAATCAGACATTTTTTGCGCACGGTTTAGCTTCATCTTCGAGGTACATCTCCACATAGTTGCCGCTCCAACTTAGACATTTGTCGCAGCGTGCTACCAACTCTCCAATACCATCGAAACAGAAGACAGCCACCTGTGATATCCGCCAATTCCCTACGATGATCTGTTGCTCGTTGTCTATGCCAAATCGCAGACCTCATAGTCAGCAATTGATGTGAGCAAAGAGACGGAAATAAGAGGGAGCCAAGTCCGGGCTGTACGGTGGGTGATCGAACACTTTCCTTGGAATGCTACATGAACGTCTTCGTTGGTCCTGCGCGATGCGGCCGTGAATTCTCAGAAAGCAGAAAACGCATGACAGCTACGTTATGTGGGCTACATGCAATCAGACGAAATCTCTCAGCAGGACATCGCACTTGGTGGGAAAGACTGTGCGCTCAAAACTGAAAAAGTGCGATAGACGTCTGTTCGGTAGCAGTCATTTTCGTACGAAGCGACTTGAACGAAACTGTGCTGTAGTGATGACACTATGACAACAGCGTGCGTTTACAGTCGCGGGCTGAGGGAAAGGCTTCTTTTCGCGAGCAGAAGATAGGACGGGGGGGGGGGGGGGGGGGGGGGAACTCACTTAGCTCCGGGAAGAGGACAGAGGAGACTGGCTTCTTACGCCGTCCGCTCACGGGACGTGACAATGCAAGTGGACGAGGGGCTGGTGACGTTACAGTGTGGAATTGCACGTTCCACTGCACCGCAGAGGGTGAAATACAGCATGCGGCATGTTGGATGTTTGCATCGTGGGGAGGAACGTGGCCACTGTGATACGACATCGTTTTACGTCACAAGCAGAACATAGCAGCTGCCTTATCGTAGGGTGTCAAACGTCAGATTCGGTCGGTTTTTTTTCTCAGAGAGTACGTGTCACGAATAAAAGCAGTTTCAGAGCATCAGCAAGTTGAGGTTCTCTCGAAAATGCGTCGTTTTAGCGACGAATTGTTACAATAAAATGACAGGAAACTAAGCGGTAGGTAACAGGTTCCTATAGTTCATGCTTTTAGAGTTGTAACTTGTGTGCTACGAAAGTATACCGTTTCAATGCTAAGGTCTATCACAAGTGCGTCTTTTTCGTAGAGTTTGCATATAAAGTATCAAATATGATAAATTTGTAGATACAGTCTTTCAGACAGTGTATGTCATAAACAGGGACTCAGCATTTAATAGCGTTCACCTCCTTCCAAAAAAATTATTTTCACCATTTGTTTTCTAAAAGATTCTGGGTATTTCTTATTCATCTAATAGATGTATTATCTCACAAGTCGCTGTAAGTTATTTATAAGTGATGTATTTGCTGCAGTTCCTGTTGCAGAAGTCAACAGCTGTAGTGTTTCATCAGTGACGAGGAATCTTAATAGGACTGTCAGTCTATGTCAGAAAGCGAACAGAAGTCACACACTGGAACTTTCTGTAAAATATCTTTATTTATCTCTGGGTTTATGGACTGGCTCGTTTTTGTATCTTTCCGGCAAACATCTTTTTCAGTAATAGGAGCAACTTCCAAAAACAATGTTCTCTTCTATCCGAATGAAATTACGAAACGAATCTCTGTCTTGCAATCTATATGGTAAAGTACGTCAGTTCAGAGTGTTGGTAACCAATGCAACGTCGAGAGTATAGATATTATGAATGCACAAACTGACATTAGACACGATACTTTAACTATATTCAATTTAAAACCGAAAATGGGAAGAAAGTGCAATTAAGTTAACAAATAAATGGCTCTGAGCACTACGCCACTTAACTTCTCAGGTCATCAGTCGCCTAGAACTTAGAACTAATTAAACCTAACTAACCTAAGGACATCACACACATCCATGCCCGAGGCAGGATTCGAACCTGCGACCGTAGCGGTCGCTCGGTTCCAGACTGTAGCGCCTAGAACCGCACGGCCACTCCGGTCGGCCTAAGTTAACAAATAACTTCGACTGGTATGATTGTACCTCAGATCGTTGTACAGAACATGTAATGTACCTCTTCTTCGCGATTTTCTCCGCTCTTCTTCGACTATCGCTTACATAGTTAAAACAGCTGTTTTACGCGTGTGCATTTTCGCAAAAAAAAATATGTGGTTTGCGAGCCAAATAACGGCGACAGCGGTCGCTGGAGAGCGCTCAGAGTGCAAACTGGTCTCGCGTGCCGCCGGCGCTGTCCCTTGTGAGGTCGTAAGTCCCGCCCGCGTCTTCGTCAACGTTAGCTGCCTCGTCCCGTGGAAGGACGACCTCACGAGTGGCATCGAGTGCGCAGCGGCTGCGGTGGGTCACTGCTGCTTCCGGTAACTGGGACGTAGAGGCCGAAGCGAGATCCCGGGCGGCGAGAACGAGCGGCTGGCGAACTGGGCTTCGTGGAAGGCCGGCAGGGGGTGAGCCGGCTGCGGCGGCGTCTCGCCACCGGTTCTTGGAACCCGCATGTGGTGTCGCAGCCGCTCGCTGTAACACCACGGCACACCACGCCACAACGCTGCCCTGTCGCTCCGGTACTTCTACAACGCTGTCTGCCAGCTGCACTACGTGCCTCATAGCGTCTGAAAACAGTCAGCCCAGCACCCTCTCTTCTATCCTTGCCCCTTAACTGCATTTATTTCTACTGTACTGGACTGGGGAAGCTCGAAATTTAGCGCGATCTTCAAAGAGATATGCTTTTAATAGCTCCCACAACGAAACTCTAGATTGAAATATGGCAGAAAACCCGAAGAGATTCTGATCATATCTTAAATAGACGACGGCAAGAAACAATCTACACCTTTACTGTGCGATAGCAGTGGTACTGTTACTGATGGCAGTGCCAATATGGCATAATTCCTAAACACTGTTTCCCGAATATCCTTCACCAAAGAAGACGAAGAAAATATTCCAGAATTAGAATCAAGAACATCTGCCAACGTGACTAACTTACACTGAAGCGCCAAAGCAACTGGCATAGGCATGCGTATTCAAATAAAGAGATATACAAACAAGCAGAATACGGTGCTATGGGCGCAACGCCTCTATAAGACGACAAGTGTCTGGCGGAGTTGTTAGATTGCTTACTGCTGCTACAGTGGCAGATTATGAAGATTTAAGCGTATTTGAACGTGGCGTTATAGTCGGCGCACGAGCGATGGGACTCAGCATCTCCGAGGTAGCGATGACGTGTGGATTTTTCCGTACTACCATTTCATGGAATAGTACCCGTGGTCTAAGAGTAGCGTGTTTGATTCATAATCAAAACGTTTTCGGTCCCGGATTCGATCCCCGCCACTGCCTAAATTTTGATAAATAATCAGCATTGGCGGCCGAAGACTTCCGGCATAAGAAGTAAGCCTCATTCTGCCAACGGCCTTGTCAAAGAGGGCGGAGGAGCGGATAGAGGTTCAGGGCACTCTCTTGTCCTAGGGGTGGGAAATTGCCCCTAAAGGCGGAAGAATCAGCAATGATCAGCGACATGAGGATGCAGAAGGCAATGGAAACCACTGCATTAAAGACACGTAACGTTTATCCACAGGACATGTGGCCTGTATTTGAAGAAGTGTCATGATGATCTCTCCATTGGCAAAAGATTCCGGAATAGTCCCCCATTCGGATCTCCGGGAGCGGACTGCCAAGGGGGAGGTTACCATGAGAAAAAGATTGAATACTCAACGAAAGGATAACGTTCTACGAGTCGGGGCGTGGAATGTCAGAAGCTTGAACGTGGTAGGGTAACTAGAAAATCTGAAGAGGGAAATGCAAAGGCTCAATCTAGATATAGTAGGGGTCAGTGAAGTAAAGTGGAAGGAAGACATGGATTTCTGGTCAGATGAGTATCGGGTAATAACAGGTGTAGGATTCGTTATGAATAGGAAGGTAGGGCAGAGGGTGTGTTACTGTGAACAGTTCAGTGACCGGGTTATTCTAATCAGAATTGACAGCAGACCAACACCGACAACGATAGTTCAGGTATACATGCCGACGTCGCAAGCTGAAGATGAACAGATAGAGAAAGTGTATGAGGATATTGAAAAGGGAATGCAGTATGTAAAGGGGGACGAAAATCTAATGGTCATGGGCGACTGGAATGCAGTTGTAGGGGAAGGAGTAGAAGATAAGGTTACAGGAGAATATGTGCTTGGGACAAGGAATGAAAGAGGAGAAAGACTAATTGAGTTCTGTAACAAGTTTCAGCTAGTAATAGCGAATACCCTGTTCAAGAATCACAAGAGGAGGAGGTATACTTGGAAAAGGCCGGGAGATACGGGAAGATTTCAATTAGATTACATCATGGTCAGACAGAGATTCCGAAATCAGATACTGGATTGTAAGGCGTACCCAGGAGCAGATATAGACTCAGATCACAATATAGTAATGATGAAGAGTAGGCTGAAGTTCAAGACATTAGTCAGGAAGAATCAATACGCAAAGAAGTGGGATACGGAAGTACTAAGGAATGACGAGATACGTTTGAAGTCCTCTAAAGCTCTAGATACAGTAATAAGGAATAGCACATTAGGCAGTACAGTTGAAGAGGAATGGACATCTCTAAAAAGGGCCATCACAGAAGTTGGGAAGGAAAACATAGGTACAAAGAAGGTAGCTGCGAAGAAACCATGGGTAACAGAAGAAATACTTCAGTTGATTGATGAAAGATGGAAGTACAAACATGTTCCGGGAAAATCAGGAATACAGAAATACAAGTCGCTGAGGAATGAAATAAACAGGAAGTGCAGGGAAGCTAAGACGAAATGGCTGCAGGAAAAATGTGAAGACATCGAAAATGATATGATTGTCGGAAGGACAGACTCAGCATACAGGAAAGTCAAAACAACCTTTGGTGACATTAAAAGCAACGGTGGTAACATTAAGAGTGCAACGGGAATTCCACTGTTAAATGCAGAGGAGAGAGCAGATAGGTGGAAAGAATACATTGAAAGCCTCTATGAGGGTGAAGATTTGTCTGATGTGATAGAAGAAGAAACAGGAGTGGATTTAGAAGAGATAGGGGATCCAGTATTAGAATCGGAATTTAAAAGAGCTTTGGAGGACTTACGGTCAAATAAGGCAGAAGGGATAGATAACATTCCATCAGAATTTCTAAAATCATTGGGGGAAGTGTCAACAAAACGACTATTCGCGTTGGTGTGTAGAATATATGAGTCTGGCGATATACCATCTGACTTTCGGAAAAGCATCATCCACACAATTCCGAAGACGGCAAGAGCTGACAAGTGCGAGAATTATCGCACAATCAGCTTAACAGCTCATGCATCGAAGCTGCTTACAAGAATAATATACAGAAGAATGGAAAAGAAAATTGAGAATGCCCTAGGTGACGATCAGTTTGGCTTTAGGAAAAGTTAAGGGACGAGAGAGACAATTCTGACGTTACGGCTAATAATGGAAGCAAGGCTAAAGAAAAATCAAGACACTTTCATAGGATTTGTCGACCTGGAAAAAGGGTTCGACAATATAAAATGGTGCAAGCTGTTCGAGATTCTGAAAAAAAAAAAGGTAGGCCGGCCGAAGTGGCCGTGCGGTTAAAGGCGCTACAGTCTAGAACCGCAAGACCGCTACGGTCGCAGGTTCGAATCCTGCCTCGGGCATGGATGTTTGTGATGTCCTTAGGTTAGTTAGGTTTAACTAGTTCTAAGTTCTAGGGGACTAACGACCTCAGCAGTTGAGTCCCATAGTGCTCAGAGCCATTTGAACCATTTTTTTTGAAAAAAAGTAGGGGTAAGCTATAGGGAGCGACGGGTCACATACAATATGTACAACAACCAAGAGGGAATAATAATAGTGGACGATCAAGAACGAAGTGCTCGTATTAAGAAGGGTGTAAGACAAGGCTGTAGCCTTTCGCCCCTACTCTTCAATCTGTACATCGAGGAAGCAATGATGGAAATGAAAGAAAGGTTCAGGAGTGGAATTAAAATACAAGGTGAAAGGATATCAATGATACGATTCGCTGATGACATTGCTATCCTGAGTGGAAGTGAAGAATAATTAAATGATCTGCTGAACGGAATGAACAGTCTATTCAGTACACAGTATGGTTTGAGCGTAAATCGGAGAAAGACGAAGGTAATGAGAAGTAGTAGAAATGAGAACAGCGAGAAACTTAACATCAGGATTGATGGTCACGAAGTCAATGAATTTAAGGAATTCTGCTACCTAGGCAGTAAAATAACCAATGACGGACGGAGCAAGGAGGACATCAAAAGCAGACTCGCTATGGCAAAAAGGCATTTCTGGCCAAGAGAAGTCTACTAATATCAAATACCGGCCTTAATTTGAGGAAGAAATTTATGAGGATGTACGTCTGGAGCACAGCATTGTATGGTAGTGAAACATGGACTGTGGGAAAACCGGAACAGAAGAGAATCGAAGCATTTGAGATGTGGTGCTATAGACGAATGTTGAAAATTAGGTGGACTGATAAGGTAAGGAATGAGGAGGTTCTACGCAGAATCGGAGAGGAAAGGAATATGTGGAAAACACTGATAAGGAGAATGGACAGGATGATAAGACATCTGCTTAGACATGAGGGAATGACTTCCATGGTACTAGAGGGGGCTGTAGAGGGCAAAAACTGTAGAGGAAGACAGAGATTGGAATACGTCAAGCAAATAATTGAGGACGTAGGTTGCAAGTGCTACTCTGAGATGAAGAGGTTAGCACAGGAAAGGAATTCGTGGCGGGCCGCATCAAACCAGTCAGTAGACTGATGGAAAGAAAACCATTTCACGAGTGTAGCGTGAAAATCAGGAATCCGGTAAAATATCAAAGTTCCGACATCGCTGCAGCTGGAAAAGTATCCTGCAAGAATGGGACCAAGGACGACGGAAGAGAATCGTGCAACTCTTCTGCAAACTGCTGCAGATTTCATTCCTGGGCCATCAACAAGTGTCAGCGTGTGAACCATTCAACGAAACATCATGGATGGATATGGACTTTCGGAGCCGAAGACCCACTCGTGTACCCTACACGATATTAAGCAGGTGTACCAGTTTCATTGTAGCGAAGCAGCTTAAATGACTTAATAAAGGCAAGGCCTCTGGTCCAGACTTTATACCAGTTCCTTTCAGAGTGTGCTGATACAATAACCCTATACTTAGCAGCGAAAAGTGCCTCACAAGTTTCCCAAAGTGAAATTCTCTCCTTGTTCCCTGACTTCCAGACACAATTTTAACATTTTTCCCTGGTATATTTTGAGAACTGAAGGGCAAATGAACAGTAAGTTGGGTGTCATCGACGATTGCGTGGGGTCCCGTAAACAAACTATTTCATCCATTGAGCCAAACAAGAATTTTCCAGTGTTTTTCCGAATTTACCTGGAATTTCCCTGACACGAATCAAGTTCCCTGATATTCCATGATTTCCAGAACTTGTGGCAACTTTGCATCATATAAAGTCGGTGTCTCATCGAAAGATACTTACCTAAAGATCGCAACGTTTCACAGGTGACACCAACACCCAAGAACGAAAACAGGGGTGATCCGCTGAATTACAGACCAATATCACAAACTTCTATTTGCAGTAGGATTGCGGAACACATATTGTATCCAAACATAATGATCTACCTCGAAGTAAACGGTTTATTGACAAATTGCTGTGTTCGAACATTATGAATTACTTCAAAGAAACCGATTTGTTAACAGGTAGCTGTTAACACACAGTCAGAACGGATTTAGAAAATATCGTTCTTGTGGAACACTACTAGCTCTTTATTCTCACGATCTAACAATGTCAATTTAGAATTGAACAAACTACAGAATGTTGTACATCAAATAAAAGGAAAGTACATGAAACCAGTGAAAAAGAAGAGGAGCTCGTGGATCATGGATGAGATACTGAATCTGATGGAGGAAACGAGAGACCCAACGGAATACAGGAAGACCAATATGGACATCAGAAGAAAAATAAAGGAGGCAAAGACGAGCATCAGTGGAAAACTAGTGGATGAAGCAGGAAACTTGATGGTGGAATAGAAGACAGGAAAAAGGCGTGGAAAAAGTAATAGAACATTTATTTCATGACACTAGATGTGCTTTTAATTCAAGTACAAATGAAATAAATGGTACAGATATACTAGAAGTGGAGACTCAACCAGCCATCAATCAGATGACGGACGTAAAGAAAGCCAAAGCAAAGTTCTTAAAACTGATTGATGAAAATCATATAAAATGGTAACCCAAATTTTCATTCAAAGTTATGTGTCAGGAAACATTCTGATTCAAATCAGAGTTCATTATTCATTCTAAAAAGCCAAATCGAAAAAAATGCGGACATCATCGTACTATAAGCTTAATTAACCATATCTCCAAATTGTTTTTCAGGGTGATACGCAGAAGACTATGTGAGGAAGATATAGGCCCTAATCAATTTGGGGCTGTTAATGCCATGGGTACGAGAGAAGCCTTATTCAATGTACAAGAATTGTTTCAGAGATGCTAATAAAAATGTATTTGCTTGGAGATGCTAATAAAAATGTATTTGCTTGCCTAATAGATTACAAGAAGGCTTTTGATAGAGTAAGACGTCAAACTGATGGGAATTTTGAGAAATATTGGAATGGAGCAAAGAGGTCTGCGGATGATCAAGAACCTGTACTGGAATAAAAAAGCAGTGATCCGTATTGTTGAACACACTGAAGCAGTCAAAATTCTCAGCGGAGGAAGACAGAGATGTGTCTTGTCACCCATACTATTTAATATGTAGTAAGAATTCATATTTATAGAAGCCCAGGAAGAAGCGGAAGAAGGAATTTTGATAAATGGAATAAGATTAAACAACATTGAATATGCTGGTGATACTATTGTATTTGCTGACACCATGCAAGCGTTATAATCATTACTGGACAGAACTGTAAGAGTCAGCAATCAGTATGGGTTTGAAATAAACACCGCAAAGGCAAATCTCAGTGTCGTAAGTAGGGAAAATATTATAGGAGTAAACTTAGTCATAAACCAGATAATTATAAAAAGGGTAAAACAATATACAAAAATGGTTCAAATTGCTCTGAGCACTATGCGACTTAACTTCTGAGGTCATCAGTCGCCTACAACTTAGAACTAATTAAACCTAACTAACCTAAGGACATCACACACATCCATGCCCGAGGCAGGATTTGAACCTGCGACCGTTGCGGGCACGCGGTTCCAGACTGAAGCGCCTAGAACCGCACGGCCACACCGGCCGGCAACAATATACACCTTGAAATCATACTAAATGAAAAGTGGTATTACTCGCAAGAAATCAAGACTCGCATCGGGAATGCTAGAAGTGTGTTCCAGAAAAAGACTGCTATCCTCAAATGCTATAACGTAAAATCAGAATTGTACACTGCTATGTATATTCTGCCCTCCCGAACGGTGTAGAGACATGGACCTTAAATAAAAACACGGAGAAGCAGCTGGAGGCCTTCGAATTGTGCCTTTATAAGAGGATCCTTCGACCCAGAGAGTGACAGACGTAGAAGTTTTGAGAAGAATGAACACAAACCTAATTCCATTACGATAGTGAAACGCCGAAAGTTGCAATATTTAGGACAACTCATGCGTAATACAAATAGATATGATTTGCTAGAAAAAATACTTCAAGAAAAAATCAACAGCAAAAGGGTTCCTGGAAGAAGACGAATATCTTGATTTGACAACCGTAGATGCTTGTTCAATATGTCTTCAACAGAACTATTCCGTACTACTACCAACAAGTGAAGAACAGCCATCATGATCGTCAACAAATGGTTCAAATGACTCTGAGCACTATGGGACTTAACTTCTGAGGTCATCAGTCCCCTAGAAGTTAGAACTACTTAAACCTAACTAACCTAAGGACATCACACACATCCATGCCCGAGGCAGGATTCGAACCTGCGACCGTAGCGGCCACGCGGTTCCAAACTGAAGCGCTTAGAACCGCACGGCCACACCGGCCGGCCACGACCCGTCCCCCACCTCTAAACCCGCTAGTACTTCGTCTCCTACTTTCCAGACTTCAAGGAAGTTTGTAACACCTATATCGATTAGAAGTAGGTTTCTACTATCTAACTGTGTGTCCGTGATTATGAAGTGTTTGTTCTTTGTTACTTAAGGTCATTGATTTGTGACAGGAAATTTAAAGTTTGTAATGTATGTATGGAAAAAAACTTAATAATGTTTAAAATAATGAAATTTTATATGTATGTTTATAAAGAAAACATTGTATGTTGAAAGGTGGGTCATGCTTAGGACACTTGTATTATATAATATAAAATATGGGAAGTCCCTCCGCAACAGAAGTGGCTTGGCGCGATGTAAAAGGTGGTTTTGGGGGTCGAACTGGGCGGCTCCTTGCTGGGATCGGTACGCAGTCGCCGGTCGGTGTGGCAGAGCGGTTCTAGGCGCTTCAGTCTGGAACCGCGCGGCCGCTACGGTCGCAGGTTCGAATCCTGCCTCGGGCATGGCTGTGTGTGATGTTCTTAGGTTAGTTAGGTTTAGGAAATTCTAAGTTCTGCCCCCCCCCCCCCCCCCCCCCCATGAACCATGGACCTTGCCGTTGGTGGGGAGGCTTGCGTGCCTCAGCGATACAGATAGCCGTACCGTAGGTGCAACCACAACGGAGGGGTATCTGTTGAGAGGCCAGACAAACGTGTGGTTCCTGAAAAGGGGCAGCAGCCTTTTCAGTAGTTGCAAGGGCAACAGTCTGGATGATTGACTGATCTGGCCTTGTAACAATAACCAAAACGGCCTTGCTGTGCTGGTACTGCGAACGGCTGAAAGCAAGGGCAAACTACAGCCGTAATTTTTCCTGAGGGCATGCAGCTTTACTGTATGATTAAATGATGATGGCGTCCTCTTGGGTAAAATATTCCGGAGGTAAAATAGTCCCCCATTCGGATCTCCGGGCGGGGACTACTCAAGAGGATGTCGTTATCAGGAGAAAGAAAACTGGCGTTCTACGGATCGGAGCGTGGAATGTCAGATCCCTCAATCGGGCAGGTAGGTTAGAAAATTTAAAAAGGGAAATGGATAGGTTGAAGTTAGATATAGTGGGAATTAGTGAAGTTCGGTGGCAGGAGGAACAAGACTTCTGGTCAGGTGACTACAGGGTTATAAACACAAAATCAAATAGGGGTAATGCAGGAGTAGGTTTAATAATGAATAGGAAAATAGGAATGCGGGTAAGCTACTACAAACAGCATAGTGAACGCATTATTGTGGCCAAGATAGATACGAAGCCCACACCTACTACAGTAGTACAAGTTTATATGCCAACTGGCTCTGCAGATGACGAATAAATTGAAGAAATGTATGATGAAATAAAAGAAATTATTCAGATTGTGAAGGGAGACGAAAATTTAATAGTCATGGGTGACTGGAATTCGAGTGTAGGAAAAGGGAGAGAAGGAAACATAGTAGGTGAATATGGATTGGGGCTAAGAAATGAAAGAGGAAGCCGCCTGGTAGAATTTTGCACAGAGCACAACATAATCATAACTAACACTTGGTATAAGAATCATGAAAGAAGGTTGTATACATGGAAGAACCCTGGAGATACTAAAAGGTATCAGATAGATTATATAATGGTAAGACAGAGATTTAGGAACCAGGTTTTAAATTGTAAGACATTTCCAGGGGCAGATGTGGACTCTGACCACAATCTATTGGTTATGACCTGTAGATTAAAACTGAAGAAACTGCAAAAAGGTGGGAATTTAAGGAGATGGGACCTGGATAAACTGAAAGAACCAGAGGTTGTACAGAGTTTCAGGGAGAGCATAAGGGAACAATTGACAGGAATGGGGGATAGAAATACTGTAGAAGAAGAATGGGTAGCTTTGAGGGATGAAGTAGCGAAGGCAGCAGAGGATCAAGTAGGTAAAAAGACGAGGGCTAGTAGAAATCCTTGGGTAGCAGAAGAAGTATTGAATTTAATTGATGAAAGGAGAAAATATAAAAATGCAGTAAATGTAGCAGGCAAAAAGGAATACAAACGTCTCAAAAATGAGATCGACAGGAAGTGCAAAATGGCTAAGCAGGGATGGCTAGAGGACAAATGTAAGGATGTAGAGGCCTATCTCACTAGGGGTCAGGTAGATACTGCCTACAGGAAAATTAAAGAGGCCTTTGGAGAGAAGAGAACCACTTGTATGAATATCAAGAGCTCAGATGGAAACCCAGTTCTAAGCAAAGAAGGGAAAGCAGAAAGGTGGAAGGAGTATATAGAGGGTCTATACAAGGGCGATGTACTTGAGGACAATATTATGGAAATGGAAGAGGATTTAGATGAAGATGAAATGGGAGATATGATACTGCGTGAAGAGTTTGACAGAGTACTGAAAGACCTGAGTCGAAACAAGGCCCCCGGAGTAGACAACATTCCATTGGAACTACTGACGGCCTTGGGAGAGCCAG
The DNA here is from genome assembly GCF_021461395.2 of Schistocerca americana. Taxonomy (NCBI): domain Eukaryota; kingdom Metazoa; phylum Arthropoda; class Insecta; order Orthoptera; family Acrididae; genus Schistocerca; species Schistocerca americana. Next base: position 291,853,230 of record NC_060124.1, read on the forward strand.
TCCTGACAAAACTCTACCATCTGGTGATCAAGATGTATGAAACAGGCGAAATACCCTCAGACTTCAAGAAGAATATAATAATTCCAATCCCAAAGAAAGCAGGTGTTGACAGATGTGAAAATTACCGAACTATCAGTTTAACACGTCACAGCTGCAAAATACTAACACGAATTCTTTACAGACGAATGGAAAAACTAGTAGAAGCCAACCTCGGGGAAGATCAGTTTGGATTCCGTAGAAATACTGGAACACGTGAGGCAATACTGACCTTACGACTTATCTTAGAAGAAAGATTAAGGAAAGGCAAACCTACGTTTCTAGCATTTGTAGACTTAGAGAAAGCTTTTGACAATGTTGACTGGAATACTCTCTTTCAAATTCTAAAGGTGGCAGGGGTAAAATACAGGGAGCAAGAGGCTATTTACAATTTGTACAGAAACCAGATGGCAGTTATAAGAGTCGAGGGACATGAAAGGAAAGCAGTGGTTGGGAACGGAGTAAGACAGGGTTGTAGCCTCTCCCCGATGTTGTTCAATCTATATATTGAGCAAGCAGTAACGGAAACAAAAGAAAAATTCGGAGTAGGTATTAAAATTCATGGAGAAGAAATAAAAACTTTGAGGTTCCCCGATGACATTGTAATTCTGTCAGAGACAGCAAAGGACTTGGAAGAACAGTTGAATGGAATGGACAGTGTCTTGAAAGGAGGATATAAGATGAACATCAACAAAAGCAAAACAAGGATAATGGAATGTAGTCTAATTAAGTCGGGTGATGCTGAGGGAATTAGATTAGGAAATGAGGCACTTAAAGTAGTAAAGTAGTTTTGCTATTTGGGGAGCAAAATAACTGATGATGGTCGAAGTAGAGAGGATATAAAATGGAGGCTGGCAATGGCAAGGAAAGCGTTTCTGAAGAAGAGAAATTTGTTAACATCCAGTATTGGTTTAAGTGTCAGGAAGTCGTTTCTGACAGTATTTGTATGGAGTGTAGCCATGTATGGAAGTGAAACATGGACAATAAATAGTTTGGACAAGAAGAGAATAGAAGCTTTCGAAATGTGGTGCTACAGAAGAATGCTGAAGATTAGATGGGTAGATCACGTAACTAATGAGGAAGTATTGAATAGGATTGGGGAGAAAAGAAGTTTGTGGCACAAATTGACAAGAAGAAGGGATCGGTTGGTAGGATATGTTCTGAGGCATCAAGGGATCACCAATTTAGTATTGGAGGGCAGCGTGGAGGGTAAAAATCGTAGAGGGAGACCAAGAGATGAATACACTAAGCAGATTGAGAAGGATGTAGGTTGCAGTAGGTACTGGGAGATGAAAAAGCTTGCACAGGATAGAGTAGCATGGAGAGCTGCATCAAACCAGTCTGAGGACTGAAGACCACAACAACATCAACAAGTTCTAGGGGACTGCTCAGAGCCATTTGAACCCCTCCCTCCCTCCCTCCCTCCCTCCCTCCCTCCCTCCCTCCCTCCATCTCTCCCTGATTTCCTATCCCCTCTATCTCTTTACATCTTTTCTTTTTTCAGTTTCTAAAAAACCATGTCTTGGCCAGAATTACTATGATATTTGGTTCCAAAAGTAAATTACAGAAATTCGTTTGTGGGATACATTCTTGGATAGTTTGCACTCCCTCAGGTTTATTTGTTACCTAAAGATACATTTGACAGTATGGTGTCTTAATGCTTCGTTATTCACGAAATCTTCTATTCGATCAGTTCACGACAAGAGGTGGCCACTTTCACTTTTCATCCATCGTCTAGAAAGAGAAAACATCGCGGACTGCAACATTCAATTCACATTTTTCCGAAATAAACACGGGGTTAGCAGATTTCCTCTTTTTGTTTCTTCTGCCTCCTCTTGTTCTTTTGTTCTCTCGTTAAAGGTCTACATTGTGGGGGTGAGCGCAAACGATTACCCGGTCGTAGGTAGGCGTGTTGAAAGGCGTCAATTGTTCGTGTTGGGGGGGGGGGGGGTTCCTGAGTTCGTTGCTGGGAGACGACTCCACGAAGCTGAAACAGTTTCTCCGCTACGGGCCGGATGAACGTTCCATTGCAAAGGTGGGAAAACTGTACAGTGCCGTCTATTTTTTGGTTCAAATGGCTCTGAGCACTATGGGACTTAACTGCTGAGGTCATCAGTCCCCCTAGAACTTAGAACTACTTAAACCTAACTAACCTAAGTACATCACACACATCCATGTCCGAGGCTGGATTCGAACCTGTGACCGTAGCGGTCGCGCGGTTGCAGACTGCAGCGCTTAGAACCGCTCAGCCACTCCGGCCGCCCTATATTTAAGATTAGCGCTGTTCGTAATTGTAAAAAGAACAAAGAAATACCGAAACAGGCATTTGTAGTTTTCTGAGAGTAACAGTATTCAAATTTCTGTTGTATTCCCTGTTCACAACAGAGCACTGCTATGCTCAAAGTCTGCCCGTAACCTGATTAAACGTTGACACGAATGGACCACTATTACTGTTACTATTATTTTATTACTGTTATTATTAGTGTTCCTTTCCGAAGAAATATGGTTCTTTGTAGTGGCACAAGGCACGATAATTTTTAGTGGCACTAGCCTATCTAGGTTGGCCGGACTGCACTGCCCGTTTATGTGGAACTCTGAGGAGGAAAGGAGTCTATACAGGGTGTTCGGAAATTCACGTTAAAATCTTTATTTGTGACTAGAGTGGGTACGTAACCCTTTGAGTAAGTACCCATGTCCGGAAACGTACCGTTTCCGTGCTACAGCCACTTGAAAATATGTTGGCTAGGTGGGTGCGCAACAGGGTAATTAGGGTCGGCAGTGCTTACTTCGGATCGGCGGATGTCATTAGACATCAGTCCTGTCTCTCTGACCTGGTTCCAGCCTCGTTCACGTATCTGTGAGTGTTAGAGCCAGATGACTGATTTCACGTTTGCAGAATACACCGACACGATCCTTATGTATGGCGAAGCTCACGGTAGGAGAGCTGTAAGTCGCCTTTATCAAGGTTGTTATCCACAACGACCGGCTCCATCGCATACCCTTTTCACCACAATTACATAACGGCTTTGAGAAATGGTACCTTCAGCGTCAGCAGGCGTGACTGTGGTGCCTCAAGAAGACGCGGCACATTCAACTGGAAGAGGTCACACACATCATGTCTCTTTGGCTATTAATGAAGGGAATGTTTCTACTCGGTTGTAGCACGGAAACGGTACGTTCCCCAACATGGGTTCGAATTCAAAATATTGTCCACTCAGTCCCTTCTAAAAATCCTTTAAGTCTGAAATGGGAATTTCGGAACACCCTTTATATGGAACGGGCAGGCTTTAAAGGAAGACGATCGGTGGTTATGGTGAGGGGGAAAGGAAGAGGGGGGTGGGGGTGGGGGTGGGAGAGCGCACAGAGACGGAAGGAGGAGCCTCGTTTTGTGTGGAAAGCGCGGCGTCAGGCGAGTGGTCCGGTGATGGCCTGATGGGAGCTACACTGGCAAGAGCGGTTAGCTTCGTGGACGGAGCCAGTAAGAGGCACGGTGGCTCAAACCAGACTACGCTGCATGTAACGCGCCTCAGGTGGCCAGATATGCGAAGTGTTAAGGGGACCACACCCTGCCCACCTAACCCATGTTAATTTAGGAAAGTATTTGACCCATTTCTGAAAAAACTATTTGATGCAGGACCTTAATATTTTTACTGTATGTTACATGGTGCTAATAGAGTCAACTGTACTAAAATCTACTTTAGCCATTTTATAGTTTTTAAGAAATACTTTTTTAACTTTATTAACGAAAAATATTAAGCTTTTTTTCTGCAGAAAATATTTTTGTGAACTTCCTAATGGGGGGAATATTAATGAATGTAGTACCAGAGGTGGCTTTTTATGTTATGCAGACACTCTGAAAATTTCATTCATTTATCTATGATAGTTTCTTACATAGTGTGGCATATGTACTGAAAATTTTGGTTTGCGGGAAATTGACTTTAAAGAAAAAACTTTTGAAATTTGTTGCTTACAGTTAATTAAAACTGTCCTTGTGCATATGATGGCCCTTCTTTGGCCTCTAGCAAGTCTTCCAGCTTCTTTCTTACCTTCCTGGATGTGTTTCTTGCTTTCTTTGCCATATTAGATGCAGATCTGTATGCATCTGCTATCCTCATTTCATCGCAGTGTTGCAGCCCAGTGATCATATTTTCACCTGGATTAGTTCCCAGCTTTTTCAGTACCCAACACTTTCCAATATTACCACAACTGAATGTAATAACAGCATCATGAACTCCTAGTTTCATTGTATGCATGCTTACAAATACTGTTTTAGGAAGGCGGTTCCAAATTATGCTGTTGAAACATTCATTTGGGTTCTGTTCCTGCCCATTAAGACATTTCCTTAGAAGGTCAGGATGAGTCAAGTCCCTGAAAATAGGTTTCATTGCTGTAATAACAGCTGCAGGAAGAGAATTCTGCTGAGAATAAGACTCTCCAGTTGCCTGAGCCCTATTGTATTTGCGCCACGAATTTTCTCCTGATGGACACAATCCATGACATGGATTATCATCGGTAAAAGACTTATGGAAGAATATGGCCAAAAAATCTCTCTTCATTGCCTCCAGATTTTCTTTATTTCTCCTAATTGCTTGCCCATAGTATACCTGCAAGTTTTCTATTTCAGTTTTAGTTAACCGACCCTGCCCGATCAAAAATTTTCCATCTTCTAATTTTTTTGCTTTATATCAACATTTAGTTTTCTGAGTCTTGTTCCCAAACGTTTTTGAACATAGCCTACACATTCTATTTTGCTAATAATGGCATCTCCATATGGCTTAGAGTTGACAGTGGGTGGGTTGACAGAGGGTGACAGAAGAGTGGGCACGGCACATATACACACGTGGTAGAACAATGCTCTTTAAATGATCGAAAAAAAATTTTTCAGCAAAAACCCTTTCAGAGTACTTAAATAAAATCTTATTCTATCGAAATATGATGAAAACCGAAAATCGATTTTTTTCGACCTGAGCCACGGTGTGGTCCACATAATGCAACGGCTGGGTTAATGAGAAGTTTGCGAAAGCTATTATCATTCGCCAATATTACAGGCTCACTATCATCGTCGGACATTAACTTATGTTGAATCGGTAATACATTGCTCATCCTTGTAGTCAACGTCTTGTCTTCTGCGAATTGTGTAGCCCTTGACTTAGAGACTACACGGTTACTGGAGTGTGTTATGCTAAAGAGACTCGTGAGGTGGGGATTGGTACTAATTACGGAATTAGTTGACGCTCATTGGCGTATTATTCTTTAAGGCGGTAGAGGGTTGCTTGTCAAGTGGCTGCTTTTGAAGCTAGTCGCCTTCTAAAACTTGTTGTTACTTCTGGTCTCTGATACAAAACTGTTTTAGGTGTAAGAGCTGACACTGTCTTGTATTAACGCTGACTCAGGTAGATGGATGGGGCACATCGTCGGACAAGGTTTGTAATGCAAAGCGGTCGTGACACAACCAAATGTTACTAAATCAATGATACATTTCTAATTGTATCAAAACTAATGTTACTGAAGCTTACCTTCATTTGGTTACCACGGAGTGTTACAGATGATCTAAGCAAAATTCACTACATATGCACTTGTATATTCTTGAAAGTTTAAAGCTTTTAGTAGTTGATTTATTCTGCCTGGTGAGTAAGTAGGGAAGAAGGTAGCTGGATGCTGGTTTAGGTAAGATCATGGTGAATGAAATTTCTAAGGAAGAACATGAATAAAATAATGATTGTGAGACTTTCGTAAAAGGTTAAAATTTTAAGACGTTACATCGTAAATTTTATCATCAGTGCCGATGTTGTTGGAATATGATTTTTTAAACTTTGGTCTTCTTAAGGAAAAAAATTTATTGGACTTGTATACGCTGTGTTAAATAATTGTATTGAGCATTGTTGTTGGGTTATCAGTGACAACGTCTGCCGTGACTGTGTGATTTTAAAATAAATGTTGGAAGTATGAATGTTGTCCCTACTCAATCAACCACTGCAAGCATTTCCACTGTTGCTCAATTACCTGCAACAAACAAATGGCTGGTGGAAGATTAGCAACACTGAAACGAGAGTCACGTTTTGCTTCAATCAGCACTATGCTACATAAAAATACTTCATTTTTCGTTTTATTTTCATATTATCCGTTCCTGAAAAAAGCCTGTTCACGCCTTATATGGCCTTCTGTGTTCAGTGTCCGATAATACTGTATTATAATCTGCAAATCTAAGTGTTTTAATGCTTCATCCATGCGTACTTGCCGAGCGGAGTGGCCGCGCGGTTAGAGGCACCACGATTGCGCGGACCCTCCCGCCGGAGGTTCGAGTCCTCCTTCGATCCTGGGTGTGTGTGTGTTGTCCTTAGCGTAAGTCAGTTTAAGTTGGTTTAAGTAGCGTGTAAGTCTAGGGACCGATGACCTCAGCAGTTTGGTCCCTTAGGAATTCACACACAGTTGAACATTTTGAACATGTGTACTTCTGCCTCAATATAAGCTAAAACAATAAGACCACTACCTACCGAGACATTAAATGCTGTTTAGCGGTGCTGAGGGTACGCGATGAGCTATGAAAAGTACATAAGCGGATCAGAGGCAAATGGGGAGTCATTACAACTATAACACGGTCCTAAAATGGAGAAATGCACCGACGTATGGGACTCTGCCAAATGAAAGAACGCCCCGGAAGCGGTGAAACCTCTGCAGTTTGCGTATTATTTGAAGACACAGTGCCACACTGGTGCAGGTCCAAGTGTTTCGAAGCATACCGTCAGCGCACATAGTTAGTCACAGTGCTCTGCAAGAACGATGCCAACGAATTCTAATGTAACCCAACGACTTCGTCAGTCACGATTGCAGTGGGCACAGTGGCATCGACAAAGAGCCGTGCACCAATGAAAACGTATCGCCTGGTCGGATGAAGCACGTTACCCCAGGTAGATGGTTGTGTCGGGAAACGCCGTCATCAAGGAGAGCGGCTGCTCGAAACATGCACAGCGCCACGGACGCAGGCCAGTGCGGGCAGAGTTATTCTATGGAAGATCTCCACAGTGGACCTGTGGTGGTAATCGGAGACATCATGACAGCGATGACCTTCCGGTAGGAAAACTTCCAGTGCCATTAAGCCAGAATCTTGTTACAGAGGTCTGAGGCGCATCATAGTGAACTGATGTTGATATTTTGGTACGAACTTAGCCTGATCTGAACGAGATGGGATGCATATGAGACGCTATCGAACGCCAGCACCAATCACACAGATCACCAGTCCGTAATTTACTGGAATTGCGTGTCCTGTGCGTAGACAGATCTGTTGTCACACGTCTCCGGAAACCCTCCATAAACTGTGGAATCTATGCACGCAGAATCGTTGTTGTACTGGGTCCGAAATGTGAGCCAATACCCTATCAAGTAGGCGGTAATAATATTTTGGTTCATCAGTCTATGTATTTCATATTTGTTTATTGCATCTTCGATGTGAACGGTAAAAGAAAGGGAGAAAGTTTACACCATTGCCGAACATCTTCATTCACTGTTGAATGTTTTCTCTGAAGCTGCAGGATTATTTACCTGATTTTTTAAATTTGTTGTTATTGGTGATGTTCTATGTATACAGGTACTACGATCCGCAGTGAGTTCTTGGCGCCAGCAAAGAATATATGCAGGGTGAACATTAATAAAACCGACAAACCGTAGGGACGGATTCCTGACTGGAAATGGAGGAAAAAAGATGCTATGAACATGTGCAGAAAGTGCATTGTTGCTACGGTAGATGGTGCTGACGAATAGAAGTTCCTCTGACCACGTGACCACGTGCCATATGTTCCTTGTGTGTTGTAGGCTGTGAGATTGACGCAGCGTACTGTAAATTGCAGAATGGACCGCTATTCATGTCCGAAGAAGCCGAGACGGTGTTTGTGCACGGCCAAGTAGATGTAAACGGTCGGTCCCCCAAATCTCGTGTTAAGCACAGTCATCTGCCTCTCTGCACGTTCGCCTCATGAGAGGTCTCTTGATCACACAGACGCTCAAAAACGGTTTAAATGTTGTGTGACGTGGTTGGTGTCTTTGAGGGTACCTTCTTTGGTTTAGCCATGCTGTCCCTCGACCGTTTCTATCTACTTTGCCGTACACAAACACCATCTCGGCTTGTTCCCGACTTGAATACCGCACCATTCCGCTGTTTACAGAACGCTGGATCTATCACACAGCCGGCAACACTCAAAGAACACACGTCAGATGCTCAGAGGAACTTTTACTCGTCAGCGCAACCCAATGTGGCAGCGGTGCATTTCTGGACACATGTTTTACAGGAACTTTTTTTCTCCGTTTCCAGTCAAGAATCCATCCACGCAGTTTGTCGGTTTTATTAATGTGCAGTATATAAAAATACGTTGGTTACTTTTCTTTCAATTTCCGATCGGTCGCGAAATGGAAACCACCGCGAAAATAAAAAATTATTGATTTGCAACATTAGCTACAGCTTCCAGCTACTTCTCTACACAGTCGTCGTGTCGACTTCAGACATCCGTCGTAGCGTGGTACCAACTTTCCAACAACCTCGTCATAGAATTCAACCACCTGTGCCTTCCGCAAGCTCCCCATGCTTGTCTGCAGCTCGCTATCTGGGCCAAATGCTGTCGTCATAGCCAGCGGTTTATGTGAACAAAGAGATGAAAATCAGAGGGAGCCATTCCTGGGTGTATGGTGGGTCATCAAACACTTCCCGTCGAAAACGCTGCATTGTGTAGCCGAGAATTGTCCTGAAGATGGAAACGCATGACAGTTACGTAATGTGGGCAGCGTGAAATCAGGCAACTCGTGTGTACGTCTCTGCAAAGCTTGGTCGGCTATTCAATATTCACCGTGATTTTAATTTCGAGAATGATTTGAGACTGAAAAAAAAGAAGACAGCGCTTATATATATTGGAAATAAGGAAAACCACCTGAAAGCCACACTCATGCTGACCAGAGAACCAGACCATTGCTCGTTAATCCTCTGCGTGGATTAGCTCCGATTCAACTCCCTGTCTCACAAGTTAGCACACCGTGTGTTACGCTGTACAAGCGGGTGAAGTGGAAGTACTCTTGGAACCAAAAATTAAGAAAAACGAGGAAATGTCATTGCCTCTTTGGTAACAAATCGTATGATTACAAATGTCGTCTGTCTTGTCGCAGCATACCCTGTTTGTCACAGGAAAATTATTACTCGAAGCCTTAAAGATGAGAGAGAATAAAAATTAACACTGACTGGCAACAAGAAAATCAAAATCTCTCAACATACTTTTTACTCGAAGAAGGAACACGTATCAGTCCAGAGCAGCTGGTGGTACAACGGCTGCAGGGATAATGTCGTCTTCAGTAGGTGGTCAAACAGTTTGTTTCGGTAGTTCGTATAATGTGAGTAGAAAGATGTCGTCGAGTTCCTGAAAGCTTGTCTGAATTCACACCGACGGCTACGAGCGCTGGGCTGGTGACGTGTGCGCTCGTGTTGACATGCCTAGGGACACTTGGTATGCCATCAACTAACTGCGCGATCTCATTCGCGGATGCACTGCACTCCCTCTGGCAGAGAGCCAACGCCTCGTGCCAGGGCACGGGAGCTGACTTTTATGACGTCCCTTCCTGCCTGCAGCGCGCCAGTAGGTAACGACCTCTCTCCGAGAACTGCAAAGTAATACACCGGCTGAAGTTAACACACGGCTGCGACTTCTGGTTTCATACAGATGTATCTTATCTTCTTTAAGGAATCTAAATTTGTTTCCGAAGATATGTTCCGTTTTCAGAATGCAGCACTGTGCCTGGTGATTACGATGTCATACGAAAGCAATACATCTACATCTACATGATTACTCTGCAATTCACATTTAAGTGCTTGGCAGAGGGTTCATCGAACCACAATCATACTATCTCCCTACCATTCCACTCCCGAACAGCGATCGGGAAAACGAATACCTAAACCTTTCTGTTCGAGCTCTGATTTCTCTTATTTTATTTTGATGATCATTCCTACCTATGTAGGTTGGGCTCAACAAAATATTTTCGCATTCGGGAGAGAAAGTTGGTGACTGAAATTTCGTAAATAGATCTCGCCGCGACGAAAAACGTCTTTGCTTTAATGACTTCCATACGAACTCGCGTATCATATGTGCCACACTCTCTCCCCCATTAAGTGATAATACAAAACGAGCTGCCCTTTTTTGCACCCTTTCCATGTCCTCCGTCAATCCCACCTGGTAAGGATCCCACACCGCGCAGCAATATTCTAACAGAGGACGAACGAGCGTAGTGTAAGCTGTCTCTTTAGTGGACTTGTTGCATCTTCTAAGTGTCCTGCCAATGAAACGCAACCTTTGGCTCGCCTTCCCCACAATATTATCTATGTGGTCTTTCCAACTGAAGTTGTTCGTAATTTTAACACACAGGTACTTAGTTGAATTGACAGCCTTGAGAATTGTACTATTTATCGAGTAATCGAATTCCAACGGATTTCTTTTGGAACTCATGTGGATCACCTCACACTTTTCGTTATTTAGCATCAACTGCCACCTGCCACACCATACAGCAATCTTTTCTAAATCGCTTTGCAACTGATACTGGTCTTCGGATGACCTTACTAGACGGTAAATTACAGCATCATCTGCGAACAACCTAAGAGAACTGCTCAGATTGTCAACCAGGTTATTTATATAGATCAGGAACAGCAGAGGTCCCAGGACGCTTCCCTGGGGAACACCTGATATCACTTCAGTTTTACTCGATGATTTGCCGTCTATTACTACGAACTGCGACCTTCCTGACAGGAAATCACGAATCCAGTCGCACAACTGAGACGATACCCCATAGGCCCGCAGCTTGATTAGAAGTCGCTTGTGAGGAACGTTAACAATATGCTAAATTTGACAGATGATAAGAAAGAGCTATTGCAGAAGCGACGAGGTGTTGTTAGCAGGTAATCGATAATTTCTGTAGAAATAATCGGTGCAATATCGTGAAGCGCACAAACAGGTGTCGGGGAATAGTGTAAAATGTTTCAAATTTTTGGGTGTACATCTTTACTTTCTGCGTTTAGTTGTGACATCTGTTCCGTCTTCTTGGGTTAGCTTTATAAACTGAATGAAAAAAAAAATGAAGCAACCAGAAGCGGAGGAGGAAGCGAAAGAAATTCACTGGTTGAGAAAGTACGTAATGCTGTTTCACTGATTACAATATCGAGTCAAATATTGGAAGAACTTGCCTGTATGAACCCACTTACCAATATGACATTCGACCCCCTCTGCCTGGCTGTATGCACAGATTCTGTTGGGAAGGGTATTTTAAAGGGGTTGTACCCTCTCCTGAGACAAGATGGCTCACAACTGTTGTCACGGGTCTTCCATATACTGGATAATGCCTATGGGACGAAATTGATGTCCAATCTGGTTCCACGCATATTCCATCGGGGACAGATCTGAGGATATCGTTGCCCACCTGAGTACCTCAATTTAACACAGACAGTTCACAGAGACACATTTCATGTGTGGCCGAGCATTTTGCTGTTGACAAATGGCACCACGATACTAACGCATGACAGGTAATATACGCAGACGCAGGATACCAGAGACGTACCACAGTGTCGTCAGAGTTCCCTCAGCCACTCCAGCCGTGACCTGAGATCATACCCGATGTCTCCTCCCACCATGATGCCAGAAATAACAACGCTGTGACTCATAAAAACATTGGAAGAATGGGATCTCTCCCCAGGCAGTCAGCATATTTGCCTACAACAGTCATATGTGTTGTGCAGAACCGTGAACTATGGCTTAACACAATTCACCAGTAGTCTGTGCTTCTAAGTTAGGGCACCACTCCAAACCAGTCGTCTATGTTGTGGCGTTAAGGACAGCCTGTGAAAGTCAGGAATTCCGATGTCCAGCTGCTGCTTGTCCGCGACCAATGGTTGGGGGGGGGGGGGGGGGGGGGGGGGTAACACAGAATGTTGCTGGGAGTCCATTACTCGTACTCGAATGGCAGTCGCAGATGTGAAGGCGTTACGATGAGTTCAGCGTACATTAAGGCGATCATCCTTTGTGTTGGTCGCACATAGTCGACCGCAACTTCGACGACAAATATGCTTGCCCTCACGTTCCTATACTGTGCAACGTCGGATCTGTATCACATCCAAATGCTCCACAAATCTGAATACTACACGATTCGACCAGCTGGCCAAATGAAAAACCGTAATGAGACTAGTTTCAAACTCTGCCGTATGCTGATAACTGTGTCATTTCTGTGTATTTCAGAGTGATCACTCAAATTCTGACAGTCTTTGCGCCCAAACGCACCGTACAAGGTCTGATAACGACACTGAATACACTACTGGCCATTAAAATTGCTACACCGAGAAGAAATGCAGATGACAAACGGGTTTTCATTGGACAAATATATTATACTACAACTGACATGTGATTACATTTTCACGCAATTTGGGTGCATACATCCTGAGAAATCAGTACCCAGAACAACCACCTCTGGCCGCAATAACGGTCTTGATACGCCTCGGCATTGAGTCAAACAGAGCTTGGATGCCGTGTCCAGGTACAGCTGCCCATGCACCTTCAACACGATACCACAGTTCATCAAGAGTAGTGACTGGCGTGTTGTGACGAGCCAGTTGCTCGACCACCATTGACCAGACGTTTTCAATTGGTGAGAGATCTGGAGAATCTGCTGACCAGGGCAGCAGTCGAACATTTTCTGTATCCAGAAAGGCCCGTACAGGAAACATGCGGTCGTGCATTATCCAGCTGAAATGTAGGGCTTCGCAGGGATCGAATGAAGGGTAGAGCCACGGGCCGTAACACCTCTGAAATGTACCGCACAATGTTCAAAGTGGCGTCAATGCGAACAAGAGGTGACCGAGACGTGTAACCAATGGCACCCCATACCATCACGCCGCGTGATACGCCAGTATGGCGATGACGAATACACGCATCCAATGTGCGTTCACCGCGATGTCGCCAAACACGGATGCGACCATCACGATGCTGTAAATAGAACGTGGATTCATCCGAAAAAATGACGTTTGACATTCATGCACCCAGGTTCGTCGTTGAGTACACCATCGCAGGCGCTCCTGTCTGTGATGCAGCGTCAAGGGTAACCGCAACCGTGGTCTCCAAGCTGATAGTCCATGCTGCTGCAAACGTCGTCGAACTGTTCGCGCAGATGGTGGTTGTCTTGCAGACGTCTCCATCTGTTGCCTCAGGGATAGAGACGTAGCTGCACGATCCGTTACAGCCATGCGGATAAGATGCCTGTCATTTCGACTGCTAGTGATACGAGGCAGTTGGGATCGAGCACGGCGTTCCGTATTACTCTCCTGAACCCACCGCTTCCATATTCTGCGAACAGTAATTGGATCTCGACCAACGCGAGCAGCAATGTCGTGATACGATAAACCGAAATCGCGATAGGCTACAATCCGACCTTTATGAAAGTCGGAAACGCGATGGTACGCATTTCTCCTCCTTACACGAGGCATCACACAACGTTTCACCAGGCAACGCCGGTCAACTGCTGTTCGTGTATGAGAAATCGGATGGAAACTTTCCTCATGTCAGCACGTTGTAGGTGTCGCCACCGGCGCCAGCCTTGGGTGAATGCTCTGAAAAGCTAATTATTTGCATATCACAGCATCTTCTACCTGTCGGTTAAATTTCCCGTCTGCAGCACGTCATCTTCGTGGTGTAGCAATTTTAATGGCCAGTAGGGTATAAATACCAGTAATGCACTCAGGTGACCATTCTTCCTGTCACAGAGAATTCCTACTCTAATCATTTACATAACCGTCAATGGTGTGCACGTGAATAAAGTTACAATGACATCCGACCGCGTCTTCCGGATACTTCAGTTTGTTTGTCAGGCTGTGTAGATCGCACCTTTTCTTGGATCTCCGTTGTTGTTTTCTCACGTGCTACATATTTCATGTCTTTTACTTGTAATCGTCGTTCTGACATTCTTTACACACGGTTCTTCCTTTTAGTTCTACGAGGGGCGCTCAATAAGTAATCCAACGCATTTTTTTCTGAAAGAAGATTAGTTTTATTTGGGATTCCAATATACCATACTATTCTCCATTCTTTTGGCTACAAAACCCCATTTTTCAACGTGATCTCTGTTGAATGTGACTGCCTTATGCCACCTTTCTGGGAGGGCCTGTATGCCCGCATTACACCAATCTACTGGTCGACGTCGGAGTCGGCGTCTTGCTGCCTCAATAACCTCCCAAACATCCACGCACTTCTTCCTGCGGAGTGCGAACTTCATTGGTCCAACGAGATTGAAGTCGGAAGGTTTGAAATCCAGGCTGTACGGTGGATCAGGACGAACAGTTCAACGAAATTTTGTGAGCTCCTCTCGGGTGCGCAGGCTTGTGTGAGGCCCTGCGTTGTCATGAAGAAGGAGAAGTTCGCCTGCATTTTTTTGGTGACGAACGCACTGAAGTCGTTTCATCAGTTTCCTGAGGGTAGCACAGTATACTCCAGAGTTGATCGTTGAACCATGAGAGAGGACATCAAACCGAGTAACCCCTTAGGAGTCCCAGAAGACCGTTGCTATGACTTTGAACTTATTCTTCGGAGGAGAGGTGGTGTGGCGCCACTCCATAGGTTGCCATTATGTTTCCGGATCGAAGTGATGAACCCATGTTTCGTCGCCTGTGGTGATGTTCGGGAAAAATTGTCACGATCAGCCTCGTACGGCACAAGTAGTTCCACATAGATGATCCTGTGTTGCTCTTTCTAGTCTTCTGTCAGACAGTGAGGACACCAGCGGGCACAGACCTTCGACAATCTCGACTGGTGAACGAGTGTGTCAGTACCAACAACAGGGATTTCCACTTGAACAGCAAGATGTCTGTGATATGTACATCACCTAGAATGAGTGTGTCCGCACGTTCCAACATTACCGGAGACACAACTGCGTGCGGCCGGGCGGCGTGTGGAAGGTCGGACAGGTTTGCGCGATCTCTTTGCAATGATGACAGATGCCTCGCCCAAGAACTCACCGTGCTTTTGTTCATTGGCAGACATTCTGCAAATGGCTATGAATATGTGTGATGCTCTGGTTTCCCGCTAAAAGAAACTCAGTGACAGCTCTCCGTCACAGACGCCATTTTGAACGCTACGTGTAACGCCGCCACCTTATCGGAACTGCATAAAACCATAGCATCTGAAACAGGAATGTTCCACCACGTCCCACAACAAATTCCGCATTTTTTGAGCCTAAAATGGCTGGGAAAAAATGTATTACACTACTTACTGAACACCCCTCGTACATTAATCTCGTACATCGCCCAGTGGTTCAGCTTTTAACTATTCTCCAATATCTCTGTCTCCATTGCGTCTAATTTTATACATCCTATCTCAGCTCTTAGGAATTAGATTTCTGAGAGTTGAATCATTCCACTGTGGTAAGTGACCAGCTCTCATAGCCGTATGTAAGAAGACCAAGTGGTATAGTTGACCTGCACGTATAGCTTACAGCGAAGGGCGCTAGCCTTGGGGACAGGGATGTGAGCCAGACGAAGCTTGAATCTGCGTGGCAGAGTAGAGACCGTTGCTCTTGTACTCTGTATGAGTGTAGTTCATTAGGCAGTTTTCTTGGATTCGTGCATGTAAATGCTTGATGGATAAAATAAAATAACACGCGGAACAACCTAAAATAATGAATTCATTTTATGAGAAAAAGTTATATATTATAATCATTTTAGCTATAATAAGTACACATGTAAAGAAAAGAAATTAACTTTATGATTGCATTTGTTTTTCATTTAAAATTTTCTCCATACGTGGATCTATGTTAGAAACACAAAAACAAATTGTTTTCTAGTGATAAAGGGAGATTCCTGTATTTAGTTTTTAGCATAATCAAAGACGAAAAACTCTTTTCACAGAAATAAGACGTGGTGAAAGAGATAAAAATTTTTAATACACCAGTTACTGAAGTTCCGCATTCATTTTGAAGAGTAAGCCCAAACATATTTAAATCCCCACATGTAAACTGCAGCTGAGTCTTTTGTCGGCAGACATTACGATGAGCTGCTCTTAGCAGAGGCAACAACGTTTTCACAACGGATTCAGTACACATCTCTTCGAGAAATCATTTTTTACCTTCAGGGAAATATTCTGCCAACTGAGTTTTTGGCTCACGCAAATGCATTCTCATGTAATCCAAACTGTGGTGAATGATAGTCTTGTTCATTCAAATCACATCCTTATGAATTCACGTTAAAGTCATTTAAAGGTACAGCAGCTAAGGAAGGCAGCAACAACATATACTCATTATTCTATAAAAACAATAATAATCGCGTTTGTTCATCCTGGAAAAATATTAACCTCGCATTTCCAATATCCTGGTTAACATTTTCCCTCACGATAACTATCAAACTTCTGTATGGAAAAAAGAGAGATTTTTTATTTTCGCCCATTCATCTCATGGTTTAACAAACAGCCTGTTCTGTAATGGTCGCCTTTTAATAAGGTTAATCATCAGCTTCACATGTAATTTAATTGAGATTTTCCAACCTCTTTTTCTTTTTTGGAAGCACTGTGCCCCTTTCATCCTTAGCACAAGATGATCTCTTAATATTTTCATTAATCCACCCCTGTTCTCTCCCGTTACCGACTTTTCACCATCACTACATACTGCAACACATTTTGTCCTATCTATGGTAGCATAATTCGTAGCAGATTCATGAAAAAGATCAAAAAGACTTGGTCCCTTTGCATGCACCGGTATTGCTTTGCAAAACAACATATTTTCTTTCACTGATGTCTTCCTAGCAAATAAATACCTCACAAAACATAACTGACACATGTTTGCAACATCTGTTGATTCATCAAATTAAATACTATAACATTCAGTTGAACTCACTTGCTCCATCGTGGGTTAGGCCATCGTGTACATTCGCAAGGGCCTCTTTCATCTTGGTGACAGATCTCCTTGTTGAAATGCACCTATATGCAAGATCAAATACGCTCTCACAGCGAATATTATAGGAGAAGACCAATTAAAAGCACATACACGTCATGTTGGAACTTGTAAATTGCACATGTATGTATACGTCATACTTCCACGTTCATACCCGTCGCTAAAAACGCAGCGACGCAAAATTATGGACATGTCTCATTATATTTTTCATACTTCCTACATTTTCTTGATGTAGAAATTTATTGCAGTGTGATTATGTAAAATTAAATAATTTTTTACGTTTATAATTACAATCAGAATTCAGTTAGTAATAGTAATGCGTACTGTGGGTTCAAAAATGCTTCAAATGGCTCTGAGCACTATGGGACTTAACTTCTGAGTCCTTCAGTACCCTAGAACTTAGAACTACTTAAACCTAACTAACCTAAGGACATCAAACATATCCATGACCAAGGCAGGATTCGAACCTGCGACCGTAGCGGTCGCACAGCTCCAGACTGTAGCGCCTAGAACTGCTCGGCCACCCCGTCCGGCCATACTGGGGGGATTGCGAATCTAAGAATGTTGAGACTCGCTGATTTCGGGTAACTAATCATTTAGAAAGAAAGTTTTGATTGTATAAAAGCGACTAGTGACAGTAATATGTGCTTGTATATATGTATTCTTAATAGTAAGCATTTTACAGGCACTTCACAATATGTATATTTGAACACCACAGGAAGTACTTTAATATATTCGACGATTTGCCAGTAATATAAAATGTCTGACAGGCAGCGAAGAAAATTTTACATCTAGACTAAAATTATTTCACTTCGACTAAAGTGCGCATCATTTATGACGGCGGCCGAGTTTAGGTTCGTTCTGCGCATCTGACGTCACAAGACACAGTCAGCCAATGAACAGAGAACGACGTTGCCAGAGCTCGACTTCAGTGCAGAGCACGGACGAGTGTCTTCAGTTTCAGAAACCTTCAGTCATAAATAAAGTAATTGAACAAATGCAATGTCTTGATACCAGACTTTATTTTATAGAAAGTTTGGAAAAAGCATTCTTTATACCAATTACTTCATATTCTATTAATTAATTAAACCAAACAAGCAATAAGCCTCCTAATTCAGGTGATAGCAAGGACAGCTGTTTGTATCATTCTCACTAACCGCTTTTCCGCAATAAAGAACAGCGGTAATTGTTTATTTCCTATTGTACTTCGACGAAACGTGAGTAATTCATAATCATACCAACAGTGTTTGTCGGTATTCTGCGTGATATTTTAAAGTCGTCCAGGATACATATTGAATAACAGCTGCGTTAGCGTAATGGTTAAAGTGTATGGCTGCTAGCCGAAAGGTCCTGGGTTCAATCCTTGATCGGTGCTTCGTATTTTCTTTATTTAAAAACAATATCGAAGTGTCTTACTTCATGAATTTTATTCGTTTGAATGTATTTTTTTGAAATTTCTAGTGGCAACTAAAATCGACCATACGGAAAGTATACGCTATGGACTTTTACCTCTGCAAACTCTTCAAAATTTCGTGCAATGGTTTACTACCTCTAATGCTGCACAATTACTGCGATGAACATCGAAACAAAATTAAGTCATTTATGGGGGGAAGGTATCAATCAAGAAGATGTGTAAAAATCAAATTTTTGGGCCAAATAGTTTTTGTGAAATCGAATGATAAAGTGTGTCAAAGCAGTCGAAACACCGTGTGTCTGTACAGGCGAGCAGTGCAGTGATGACAAAATCGCGCACAGCGGGGAATGTGGGGAGCACGTCTCTGTAGCATCGAAAGGGTTAATGTGGCCGTGGTGGCTTTACTTCATAAACTGCGCGCTTCCCCCTAAACGTAAGTTTGCGAACTATACTATGGCGCTGCTTATCTTGGCGCGTATAACTGGCAACGCAGCAGTCTCCCACGTCTGGGCGGGCATGCGCGAACTGCCAAGATAAAAGAATTGAACTATTGTCATTCTATTCCACAGACGAATTCTGAAATGAAGGCAGGCGGTATATGTAGCGAAAAAATTTCATTTAAATGTATCAGAAGTTACATGAGTATGAGTAAAGATTGAAGTGGTTGTTCCTATTAAATTTAAGCCAGTATTTTGATCAGTAACTTTTAAGTGGTTAGCATGTAGCTATTTCCAGAAACAGGTTGTATATACATACCCTAAATCGTTCTACAATGGGATATAAATAGTACGGCTGATCTACATAACATGTAACCAGCTAATGAAGGAAAGTAAATACGATGTCACAGCAATGGAGCCAGGAAGAGGAAATGATAACAGAACCATGCAACACAGACTAGAATACGTCTTGTTGAGTCACAATATTATTTCTCACTTTCTTGGCTACTAAACACAGTTTTTCAAGATACCCTCCGTTCAATGCGATGGTCTTACGCCAGTATGCCCGCGTGGCACCACTCTACTAGTCGACGTTGGAGACAAAATCGGGTTGCATCAATAACCTCCCCATCATCCACGTACTGCTTCCCGTGGAGTGCCTCCTTCATTGGGCCAAGCAGATGGAAGTCGGCAGGTGGGAGATCCGGGCTGGAGGGTCGATGAGGAAGAGCAGTGCAATGAATTTTTGTGAGATCCTTTCGGGTGTGCACACTTCTGTGAGGCCTTGAATTGTCAAGGAGAAGGAGAAGTTAGTTTGCATCTTTTTTTATGACGAACACTAGTGTGTCAGCACAACCAACAGAGACGTCCAGCTGAACAGCGAAGTTTTTAACTGATCCGTGAATCACCTCGAACAGTGCCCGCACGTTCCACATTGAAGGAGTCACAGCTGTGTGCGGTCGGCCGGCAGGCGGGTTACTGGACAGGTTTGCGTAACCTTGTTGCACTGATGACAGAAGCCTTGCAGAAAGGCTCACCGTGACTTTGTTTAATACCAGGTGTCCGTAGACATTCTGCAAATGCCTATGAATATCTACGGTCATCTGGTTTTCCACCAAAAGAAACTCAATGACAGCTCTCCGTTACAGACGCCATTTTGAAAGCTGTGTATAGCGCCGCCACCTATCGAAACTTTATGAAACCATAGGTGCTGCAGCAGGAATATTCCACAATGTCGTTTTTTAACTCCTCTCTGTCTTCGTGTTTTACAGTTTTGACTTTTTGGTGCGTATGACCCCAGTTGTTTTTGCGCCTTAATGCAAAACAAAAATAAGTCCACAATGTCCCACAGCAAATTCCGTATTTTTTCAACCGAAACTGACCGAGAAAAAATATGTGTTGCAGGACCTATTGGACACCGTAGATGTGGATAGGCGCGGAACAAACATTTTCCGAGGCGCCAGGAACACTGCACAGGGTGGCACTAGGCAGGACTCTGATAAGGAGACAGCTGTGAGTAGTTCACACAAGAGAAATAGTGGAAACGTCAACTCTAACTGGCTAACAGGACAGCAGCAAACAGCGTTGAGGAAAAGCGTCGGTAACTGTCGGTATGCGTGCGGGCGAGAGTGCGTGTGCGGACGCCCTCACTGGTTGGGCGGATGGTGAATAGAGTGGGTGGTGGTAGCGGGGGAGGGGGTGGGGGTGGCGGCGTCAACAAGCGTCTCCGCTGCTCAGTCCCTCGCATCACCTTCGTCTGAAGACGCGGCTGCTGGCTTCTAGCGCAACGTTTTGCCAGCGGCTGCTGTCGGCACAGGGGAGAAGCCGCCGGAACAGTGCCAGCAAGCTGTCGCGCGTAAATTGCTTGTGTTACGCACGTTGTCGCCGCGGAGAAATTTCGCGGAATAGCCGCCCGCGGAAAAAGGCGTATTTTTGGTTATCCATTGTCGTCTAGCCCGTCGCTGGAAATGAACTGAGTTAATCGCGTAAATTGGCTTTAAGCGTGCCACATTCTGGAGGCACACTTCTGCAAATTGTTTTGTCATCTTCTTGCTGTAGTTTTTGTGTTCGTTCTGTCTTCTTCTTCTTCTTGGGTAAGTTGCCACTTCCTTACTGCCAGACAGTAGAGGTACAAAGTATAGGCAATATCTCTCACGGTTTCCTTGTTAATTCCACGGAAGCTCTCGTGGAAAAAAATGTTAGTCACCCGCGTCCTAATAGCCCAATGAGCCCATTTAGCGTCTGCAGTTTGCGGTGTCATGGATTGGACAAGGGTCAGGATTTGTATGGCTGTCGGTCTTTAATAACTTCTGCCATTGCAGTACATTCAGAAAAACATATGTTGTTCATAGTGGATTTCAGAAGTTTGTTCCAAGATATGCAGATTCGCTATTATGGGATATTATTAAAGTCACCACGGAAAACATAAATATGGGAAAGTAGAAATTTATATCGATCAAGAGATACCCTACTATTAAATACAATGAAAATAGTCGATATCCCAGCGAAGACGGCAGCTCGGAAGGACTTACATACAAACAGAAAACTGTCGCCATTGGACGTAAGTAAGTTTTTTTCTACAGGACAGTAAGACAGCACTTGTAATACAAATATTTAACATCGAAGTACAGGAAAGGGACTCATTATGAACAAATACAGCTGAACAAAATCTCGTAGTCCTGACTACACAGTTAACGCGAGTAAAAAAAAATTGTTAGATCCGTGTACCGCATGAGTTTTACTCATGGTTCTTTCCGCAGATGTCTCCACCAATTAAGTGTACGAAATAAACCTTGCTGTAAATGTGACGGACTGACAGTGCAAGATGTCAATCACATTTCCTTTGCATGTAGGCCGTATAGAAACCAACTAACGGAGTACGTACACCATTTAATCACATTATCAACCATTATCCACTAATATCGCAATCCTCCATCACCAAAATGATATATTAATTTTAAAAACGATGACAATTTTAAAATATGTGTAACGTTTCCCTGCAAAGTCTCCGAAACTTCATTAGACACTGACAGATGATTGTATAACCAACATTATGGTGTGGCCGAGCGGTTCTAGGCGCTTCAGTCTGGAACCGCGTGTCCGCTACGGTGGCAGGTTCGAATCCTGCCTCGTGCATGGATGTGTGTGATGTCCTTAGGTTAGTTAGGTTGAAGTAGTTCTAAGTTCTAGGGGACTGATGACCTCAGATGTTAAGTCCCATAGTGCTCAGAGCCATTTTTTTTTGTATAACCAACAGTAGAAAAAGAAATACTACTCGTACGTATACTATCTTAAAGGAACAAAACGACCGTTTTGGAAAAATAAATAAAAATAAAAACCTGCCACAACCCTCACAGTCGGCCAACTTTCGCTGATGACATATTAGCATTTAGATTCGACACACGTACACATTGTTAAAATTTAATTTTAATTAAAAATATTTCAATCGTGCATTTGTGACAAAGATTGTCAGGGGGACTTGAAAGCGTGTTTCAAATATTATCAATGGGAAATGAGTCTTGCTCTCAGAGGGTGGTAAATGAAACATGTAGAAAATACGCTCACGTGTGGCGTTTTGTTCTAAAGAGGTGAGATTTTTAGGGCTGAAATCTGGGGACTAGGTGGGTCAGTTTTCATCTGTGATTGGTACTGAAACTTCCTCAAACCAGTCAGTTGGACGTGGAATTTGCCATATTGGGAGGTAGACCTGTCATGTTACGATCTTTATTAAGCTGACGAAAAAAAAAACAGATGACCAGTACTTTTACACAGTTATTATAATTCCGGATACACATCGCCTCGAGCAAAAAAATGGCTCTGAGCACTATGGGACGTAACTTCTGAGGTTATCAGTCCCCTAGAACTTAGAACTACTTAAACCTAACTAACCTAAGGACATCACAGACATCCATGCCCGAGGCAGGATTGGAACCTGCGACCGTAGCGGTCGCGCTTTTCCAGGCTGTAGCCCCTAGAACCGCTCGGCTACCCCGGCAGGCCGCCTCGAGCAATGAAACCCAATTTCGCATCTTTAAAATCAGGCTGCGGCATCACTTGCCTTATTAACAGTCAACCACTAATGCTGCATGAAGGTATTCTGATGTCTCCTTCAAGGAGCTCGCAGTTTTATTCATCTTCATTTTATTACTCCAGAATAACAGAGACTGTAATAAGCACCATCAGAAGAATACGCATGTTTTTAAACACTAACGAAAAAATATCGCAACGCGTAGGTGAAATATTTAAATGATTAACATTGCAATTTCACAGATTAATGTAAGCGTAAGATCAACCATTGAAAATGTGAAATGCTGTTACATTAATAACAGCTACAACCACCAGACTTTTGGATGCAAATGTGCAAACATTGTGTTGTACAGGTGCCGGGTGTCAGTTTGTGGGATGGAGTTCCATGGCTGTTGCACTTGGTCGGCCACTAGGGGAACGGTTAATGCTGTGTGTGGATGACGCTGGTGTTGTCATGTCCCATATGTTCTCGATTTGAGACAAATATGGTGATCGAGCAGGTCATGACAGCATGTCGACACTCTGTGGACCACCTTGATTTACAATGGCGGAGTGTGGCGAGCGTTATCCTGTAGGGAAACACCCCCTGGAATGCTGTTCGTATGTGGCAGCACAACAGGTCAATTCACCAGACTGACATACAAATTTACAGTCAGGGTGCGTTGGATAGCCACGAGAGTGCTCCTGCCGTAGTACGAAATCCCACCCCAGACCATAACACCAGGTGTAGGTCCAGTGTGTCTAGCAGGCGGCCTGCAGGCCCACGACTGCCCTCCTACTAACCAACACGCGGCCATCACTAGCACTGCTGCTGAACAAAGTTTCATCAGGAAATACAACAGGTCTCCACCCTGCCCTCCAGTGGGCTTTCGCTTGACATCACTGAAGCCCCCATTTTACAGTAATTTCAACACCGAACAATGATGCGACAGCATGTTTACCAATTTCAGTATCATAGCTAAACCGCCCCTTCTCTACTTTGCACGCATCATTGCAAATGTAGATAGATCAAGTGCACGAGATTTCTCCAGATGCGTTCATGTCGAGGTGGTTAGCACTCCTAATCGATGTATAGTATCAGATTTGAAAGTGTTGTGATGTAATAGCAGACGGTTAAGAAGAAAAAGAAACAGGTGATTTTTATGCATGATGGAGCTCCAGACAGATGGAGTTCAAAGCATTTTACATACATCAACTATGCTATCAATTTTAAAGTATTATTCTAGTGTCTGTGATCAGTGCCAGGAGGGTATCGGTAAAGGAAACATAAACATTGGAATAATATCAGTTTTGCATTCAACACAACTGACAGGTAAGAAACTCAAGTGACCTAACATTATAGCCTGTTTTAAATGCAGAACCGTGTAGCCTTTGCAGTGCATGTGTTTATGTTTTCTTTTACCAGTACCCTCGTGGCACTGATCGCAGACACTAGAACAATACTTTAAATTTGATGGCATAGTTGTTAGACGTAAAATGCTTCAAACTTCAAAATAAATAAAGTAGACTCCTTTCTATCTCCAGCAGCCGAGCACAGGCTGAGTCCTTGTCCCGCCACTTACTTGGGTTAGTAGAGATAGCTCAAGTGCCCTTTTTTCCCACCAAAATTTGAACTTCCCACAATGACGTCATTGTGACATTGCCATATCTATTGCCGCCATCTTGGATCTTGAATAAAGTTTCGCAACACTGCAATGTGGGGCCGTACGAACTTTGTTCTACTACTCACGACACATGACTGCCCGTACTTTATTCATCCAGTATTTGAGAATGAGAGCACTTACTGACTTGCAACAAACTTTAAACATAATTTCAAACCTTTATGAAACTTTGTACCGCTGACAACTTCCACAGAATGGTGAAAGGGAAAACATTTAATTGCATACTACATTTTCGCTGTTTGTGCTCTAAAAATGCCGCATGAAACATTTTTTTTATTACTTCTTTACTAATAACTGCACTCGCAACACATTTTGGAGACAGTATTCACGTACACCACTAAATATAGCAGCAAAGTTATATCACAGTGCAACACATTGTTCAGGAGATATGGCATCATAAACAGTGAGGTGAGTCAAAAATTGCCACATCATGTACGACGTTTCAATTTATTACTACTTTACTACTAATCCTTTTTGCAACACATTTTGCAGGTATTATCCAGGTATTCCGCTGAATGCACCTAGAAAAATACATCGCTGTAAGATACACAATTCAGGAGACATGATATCATAAGCACTGAGATGTGTGAAAAACTGCTGCATCATGCATGACGTTTTAATTTATCACTTCCTTACTTCTGACTCTATTCACAATGCATTTCGTTAACAGTAGTCAGTTATATCTCTGGATGTACAGCAGACAGTCCAAGGGAATACATGTTAAATGTATTTGACATGGGCGCACGCTGGCAAATCCACGGGTAACGACTTCATTCAAATTTAGTACACATATTAGTTACGATCTTGAAAGAAATAATGTATGGTTAAGAACCTCCAGTCTCATATTGGAATGGGCATGATAATGTGGAGAGGGAAGGGAGAGATGGAGAATGACAGAGAGGCGCAGTGGGAGGTGGACTAATAGAAGATCGGCATAAATTAATACCTCTTCAACGCCGGGTACTGCGCTAGTTTATTAATAATCAAATGTACGTATCATCATGATTCCCGCTCCCACTAATGTGGTGCTATTTTTAATATTAGTATTGTTGTTGTTGTTATCATCATAATCATAATCATCGTCGTCATCATCGTTTCTTTCCAGAGAAACATGATTCGTTAAGGGGATACAAGTATTTGATGGAATATAAGGAAAAAGAAAGAAATGATATTATTCCAACGCAGTACATATACCCTCGTCCTCCGGCGTTAAAGCCACTGCTCGAAGGTAGGTGTTCTCCTATGGCACTCAATATAATCGTAAGACTCTGACACTCGAACTGTCGAAAACTCTTGAAAAGTGCATAGTATTAAAACATAATTTGTTATACCTAAGCAGATTGTACAATTGTGTTGAAGATGAGAAAAATCTGTGAGACGTTGTGTGCTTGCTTCCCTATTAGAAACACAGAATCGTGATGAAGAGCAAAGCAGTTTAAAACTTAGACACAAAATTAACGTAACGAACTGCCCTGGGTAGGGTAGGAAGACCGAAATCTGTTGTGAAAATACTGACAGCGATTACACTTTTTCGTGGGTTAAAAGATTCACTGCCGTTTCACAAGCGTCACAAGAAACTAAAGAACACTATGTCCCATTTTTCTCCTTCCTGAATCGTTCCGTCATTAACGGCAATGGGACAGGAGACAAGTTCAGGAGTCAGTCTGACGTCAGTTTATTTGGAACGACCTGGGAAATAGCCTGGCTGGTGCGGCGCCAACAGTCGCGAGTTGTCACCTGGCTTTGGCAGAACGCCTGTGCACTCTGTTGACACGAAGTAGACTGCAACTCTTCGTACTTGGGCACACGGTTATACTATGAGCAACAAGAAGTTAGTTCCATTCCTGTTACTATCAATGACGTCACATTAATGTACCTGTTCACTGTCAGTTGTTCTTCTGGCAACTGCGTTACGTGAAGTCCCTTGCGAAGTCACCGCAGTGTCCTCTACTACTTTCACACATCGTCTGCATACGAACTCATTGTGCTTATTTTTTGATTTTATTTCATTTTATTTACAATTATAGTTTATTTATTAAAGTTACGTAAGGCTTAACTTTACATTTCTAACCCGTAAGTTAATCTAGGGTGCGTTTATGCTACCAACTCGATGTTCGCCGGCATGCAATAAGGCCACTGGACCTCGCTGGCGCATTTAACCTGCACCATTTCTGCTCGCTACGATCCGCGCCAGGCAACGATATCAAGCTCGTTTGTGTTTTGTGCCGCGAATACTGCCGTACATCCTGAAACTTGATCCGTGACTGGCTGCGTAGTTATCACTATAGGAGTTCCGTGTTTGACTGTTCCTCACAGGGCAGGTTCTCGCGCAGCTTACATCTGCCTCTACATTCCCATCCACGTCTACACTCTGAAAACTATTGTCAAGTGCCTGCAGAAGAAACTTCTCGTCATACTATACAGAGCGATCAGAAACTGTTGAAAAGGTTGTTGCGCGGTAGGTATTGCTGAGAAACAATTGTTAAGAAAAAATCAATAGGTTGAGCCTTTTTTTGCCCGCATCTCGTGGTCGTGCGGTAGCGTTCTCGCTTCCCACGCCCGGGTTCCCGGGTTCGATTCCCGGCGGGGTCAGGGATTTTCTCTGCCTCGTGATGGCTGGGTGTTGTGTGCTGTCCTTAGGTTAGTTAGGTTTAAGTAGTTCTAAGTTCTAGGGGACTTATGACCACAGCAGTTGAGTCCCATAGTGCTCAGGGCCATTTGAACCATTTTTGTTGAGCCTTTTCCGAGAGACTGAAGTTAGGCAATCTGGCCGTTGCGAGCGCAAATTCATGCGGCCCGCCAGAGCTGGTGTCACCAAACGTGATATTCGTTGGTTCCCAAAAAAATGGTTCAAATGGCTCTGAGCACTATGGGACTCAACTGCTGAGGTCATTAGTCCCCTAGAACTTAGAACTAGTTAAACCTAACTAACCTAAGGACATCACAAACATCCATGCCCGAGGCAGGATTCGAACCTGCGACCGTAGCGGTCTTGCGGTTCCAGACTGCAGCGCCTTTAACCGCACGGCCACTTCGGCCGGCATTGGTTCCCAGAACCGAACAAAGATAGAGATTAAAAATTGGAAATGGGACGATAGTAAGCATCGAACCCGAGCGAGAGGCTGAGCGGAATCGCGCGCTATCATCTACTGATACTAACTGTGTCTGGCAGACTGCTTGAATTTGCGCACAACGCCTGATAGGGTTTCTTCAATGTTAATTAAATCGGAAACAGCAAAACGTATCGAATATTTTTCTTAACAATTATTTGTTACTCAGCAGAACATACTTTGCAACACCCTCAAAGGCTTTTCCGACTGGTTATGACCACCCTGCAATTAAGGTATGGAGCTGGGAAAATGACTTCTTAAATACAACTGTGCAAGCTGTAATTAGATGAATCTCATCTTCACGATCACTGCAACATCGATACGTAGGGAGCTATAGTATGTGCCTAGATTCATCACTTAAAACTGGTACTTGCAACGTTATAAGTACTCTTTCGAGAGACAGTTTGCGATTAACCTCAAAAATTTTCCAACTCAGATATCTCTACATTTCCACGACGCTCTCTCACCATCGTACAAACAATTGACCATTCGTGCTACCGTTCTTTGTTTACTTTCAATGTCTGCTGATAGTCTTACTTGGTAAGGATCTCACCCACTTGAGCTGGGTCGCGTGAGTGTTTTGTAACCAGTCTCCTTTGTAGAATGACTGCTTTTTGCCCTTTGTAGAATGACTGCTTTCGCCCTTCCTATGAAACCACCGTACTGAGACCGTAATGATGTGAGAGCTTCAAGTCACGATTTCATAAGTCACTTACCTCACAGAAAATCTTCGTATCATTAACTACAGCAATTACAGAAAGCAGCAATTACAGCCAACTGAATGAAAAGATTCTAACTACTATAGGCTCTAACTACTTGTAGGAATATGGCTAGCAAAAGAAAGATTTTGTTGAAGAGCAAACAATGTATTTAGAAGATTTTACCTTAATAATGTGGCATCCAGTTCCAAAAACTATATAACTGACAATAATTCCACTACCCAAACATTAGAAAATACATGAATCATCATTGTACAATGCACGTCCTACCAACACTGAATCTCAATGAAGAACATACATCCAAACCGTCCGCTCGCTAACTGCTAACTGCAAGTCCGTCCAACCACAGAGTCTCTTACCGAGGGCACAGAGTGCTGTCAGTGATATTAATACAGTCTATAGCGCTGCCAACATAGAGACATATAAACGAGCTACTTAACACTTTCTGAGATAGAGAGTATGGACCAGTTCAGCATTCACTTAAACGGACTTGGAAAGCCACCTAAAAATACACTCAAGCTGACTTGCGTACTGAACCACTGGCTGATCGCTCTGGGTCTTGCTTGTCTCCCTAAGCTAGTGCACAGTGCAATGAACTATTAGAGCAGGTCAATTTACATATAAGTAGAGGGAAGTGCTCAAAGCTCTGGACTCCCCCCCCCCCCTCCCCCCCCAAAACCGGTCATCATGGTCCTTTGATCTCCATTCTCCTGGACTCTAGTGGAACCAAGAGTATACAGTAATTTAGGCTTTCACCATTGTCTAGCAGAGAGCCTAAGTCGGCCACTTCACTTGTTACTTATGAATTCAGCAATGTGTGTTCTGATAATGGGAGAAGTTTATACATTGGGCTACATTCTTCGTTTATTATCCTAGGTACTTAGGGCAAGTCAGTACATTTGTGTGTGTTTGAATAGTAAGGCTTAAGGTTAATGTTTATAATTCAATAATTCCATTTAGATTTTTCTTAAATTCATTTGATTAGCAAAATGTAGGCTATACTTGAGTAAACATGATCCCTTACTTTTCCATGTCTAATGTCAGCCTCTGGTAGTACAATGTTCCTATTCATTTGAAATTCTGTTGCAGATTCGAAGAAGATAATGAGGAAAGTTGTGTCAGAGAAAGTGAAGTCCTCCTAAAATGGCTAAAGCTATTGGGCAGCTCAGAAAGAGAAGATGGGTTGAAAGAAGGCCAGTAAACAGTTTAATGTAGAAAAAGTAAAATAGAAAATAAAAACACTTATGATGTTGTTCAACATTAAGTGCAGTACACTAGAGGAAGCAGCAAAAAACAATAAAGGCGGACCTATAATTTTGCAGAAAGGTCTTGAAGTTTAGTATTATCTTCCTATGTAAGCTTCTTTCTTTATGTTGACTTGCAATTACTTCCAAAAAATGGCCATACAACTGGTAGAGAGAATTAATATTGAACACTCTGTCAGAGATAAAATTGCTAGGGATAAGTGAATTTCTCTTCCTCTTAAACGTTATGAACACAAAATATCAGAAAGAAAGCTTACAGGAACATCCTGTACCACTGCTCTTGTGTACAGCAAAGTAAACACCGAAATTCTATAACCTTCTGGAAGGTGTTATATTATACCTTTTTGGAAAGTTGATTATGTTTTTTGTAATTTTAGGCATTTTTCCAATTTTTTTAGTGCTATGTTGGTCATTTTTAGAACAGTCATGATTTTGGCGACTATTTGTCAAACTCATTAAATGTAACGTTTTTGAAATAATTTTTGCATTGTAACTTTAATAATAATTTGTAAGAGTTAAATGTGAGTGTTGTATTATAAAGTATATATTACATGCTTTTAAAACGATTTTTTGCTATTTTCTATTTTTAAGATTTAAAAAGAAAATAGAGGTCGGCTTTAGGACACTTCCCTTTACTGACTAGTTTTATGTTGCTGAAGCTTTAAGAACAATTCCTTTTTATCGCTAAGAAGGATCTTCCTTTCATTGATTTACAAAGAAGGACTCAAGTATAGTAAAAATACTTCTTGCCTTACACGAAGTCATTGTGAAAACATACTTTACACTCCACTAGAATAATAAATTGACTCAACAATTTACAGATAATTTATAGAGAATTCATACCTGTAATTCTGAATAGGTTATGTCTGATTATCTAAATAGTTGAGTGTATTAGTGATGTGTGTGTTCACGAACTGTACCCTGTTATTACATTGCACTGCCAGGAATAGTTTCAAGTTGCGGAATCCGACGAGGAGCAGTTTGCGTCGGGGCATGCAGGAGTGTGTGCCTGTTTGTTCCATTCGGCGTCCCTGGCGGGGTCGCCACTTTTTGCTCTATGTCGGATATTCGGCAGCCAGCGCTCTGAAAATATGCAGCCCCGCAAAACAGCCGACTCCAGTGGCTACGGCAGGCCCGCAAATCTGATTACGGGAGCGCACGCCGGCCTCTCGGCAGACGCGATGCCACGCAAATTCGGGCGCGACATTGAATTATTCTCTCGCCTGCGTCACAAATGGATGTCACAGAGTTCCGCACTGAACCTTCTATAAACATGCGAGCTGTGCAGTTCGTTCGTCAACTTCCCTCTCCCGTCGCTATAGCCACGGTTTCCCTGTGGGGGAAGTTTTATTAAGCAGAGAAACGCTGCCTGATAACGCATTTCTCGTGGAATGTATTCCATATATTCAAACGAGACTTTTTCCAGGTCCCACAAAGAGGAACCCAACTTTTGTTCCTGTAAATGTAAATATGGTGACTGCAAAATTAACTGGAGAGGGAAAGGTGTCAGTGGAAGACAGAGCTAACCGTCAATTTAGTAATGATTAGCCTGATCTTATTATCTGTTGAACAGGGTATTCCCTCTCAGTCCCACTATCATTTGAAAAATAATAACTTCGAAACTATTACAGATAGAGAATCGAGGTTTGTTGTAAAACAATTAGCAGCTTTCCAATTTTTTTCCCTTTTTCCTTTGGTGCAGGTTGAACTCGGAATGTATCAAAATGGCGACGGAGCAGGTGGAGGTGCAATGTGTCATCTGGTATGTGGAATCCAATATTGATCAGTTATCGACACCAGCTTCGCGGGTGGGAAGGGGGGCGGGGCAGCAACCACTGGCAAAACAGGCATAATGCATGGTTCAGAAACTTTAGAGGCACGCAGCGTCAAAGACGTTCCTAGAATTGGATCTACTCTTGCGTCTCAAGTAAATGTTGACAGAGTGCAACCTACATTTCAACGCAGCCCCTAAAGTCATTTCGTCGAGTATCACACTAATTGCAGAAAGCAAGATCAACAGTCCTTGAAGTATTATATAAGCAATTACGCCTCTTTGCAAACAAAGTGAAACTGATCCAAACACTGCAGCCAAACGTTCGTCCTCTACGGTACGCATTCACGTTTTTACGAACTTCCAGCATGCTGGAGTATCTTGGTTCAGCAACTTCTGTTAAGTAATACAACGAAAAGCCAGTGCAAGTTGCGAATGTTTTACTTTTTATTTATTTGATAACTAGTTCTGGGCCAAGACCCATTTCCAAATCAAAGGAAAAAGTCTAAAATTGCATTTCCGAATACGTCAAAAATGTGCATTTAACATTATCTGTATGCACTGTAAATGTATATTGCACATTTTTTGTCATCTTTAGAAATGCTATTTTCGACTTTGTTATGATGACCTGAAAATGGGTCTCGCCCTAAGCTAGTCATCGAATAAAGAAACAGTAGAATATTTGCAACTTGGGTTGGGTTCTCATTCTGTTGATGCATTCGCGTGATCCATGGCGGCTTTCAAAGATGCTGACTATGACTACGTTAATAAGTGCCTATATCCATGTGAAGCAACGTTCCACAGTTATTGACATGTGAATCGCCACAACATTAGGATATGGAGCTCCGAAAACCCACATAACACAGGTAAACACATCCGTGATAGTCTGAAGCTTAATGTTTGGTGTGGCCTTATGCACAATATGGTAACAGAGCCACTTTTCTTCGACATATGGTTACCTGGACATTCACGAACACTGCCTGCTACCACAGATCATTGGAGTTTGGATTTGGACGTACGATTTATGCTGAATGACACAATTCGTGAATGCTGGATGTTTCGTAGCTGTCCCGTCGCACAACCCACCTGACATTGGTACCCTTCGTGTATGAATTAATGAGGCAATCAAAGATGTTCATGCTGCAATGCTGACCCGTACATGAAATTCTGACATAATGCAAAAATAAAAAAGTTCTGAGATCTGCTAAATGTTTTACAACAAGCCACACTGCTCTTCCTCTAATAGCTTGCAACTTACGTTTATTGAAATGATAGCGGTACTTAATAGATCCTTTGCATAATATAATGCACCACAAGCTGATACCAAGTAATTTCAAATATGCCGGCCCGGCTAGCCGTGCAATCTAGCACCCCGCTTCCGGAGCGGGAAGGCGTGCCGGTCACCTCCACGAATCCGCCCGGCCGGCGGATTAGTGTCGAGGTCCGGTGTGCCGGCCAGCCTTTGGAAGGTTTTTACGGCGGTTTTCTATCTGCCTCGGCAAATGCGAGCTGGTTCCCCTTATTCCGCCTCAGTTACACTGTGTCGGCGATTGCTGCGCAAACACTGTCTCCACGTGCGCTTACACCATCATTACTCTATCGTGCAAACATTAGGGTTACACTCGTCTGGTATGAGTCCACTGAGGGCCGAACCGCACAATAACCCTGGGTTCGGTGTGGGGCGGCGGTGGGGTGAATGGAC
This sequence comes from Schistocerca americana, assembly GCF_021461395.2. NCBI lineage: Eukaryota > Metazoa > Arthropoda > Insecta > Orthoptera > Acrididae > Schistocerca > Schistocerca americana. The sequence continues at coordinate 291,886,312 of NC_060124.1, forward strand.
TGCTGTAGCCTGTTGTGGGATTGTCCGCAGCTCGTGGTCGTGCGGTAGCGTTCTCGCTTCCCGCGCCCGGGTTCGATTCCCGGCGGGGTCAGGGATTTTCTCTGCCTCGTGATGCCTGGGTGTTGTGTGATGTCCTTAGGTTAGTTCGGTTTAAGTAGTTCTAAGTTCTAGGGGACTGATGACCATAGGTGGTAAGTCCCATAGTGCTCAGAGCCATTTGAACCATTTTTTTGTTGTGGGATTGTGTACCACTGAGGGCTACGGCGGGGATGAAGACTTCCCGTCGTTTCTATGTCCCCAGTTCAATACATACACACATACAATTTCATATATAACACTATAAAGATTTGTGTTATACATAAATTGATTTTCTTGTCTTTAACCAAGCATATAATACTCAGGAACTTAAATTATGCTTTTTTGGGTTATTTCTCATATAATATTAGTTAAAAATTGAGAAACAGTACATGTCATCTTATGAAAATATGATGAAGGTACAACAGAGGGCATCGCCTCAAAAGAGAAAGTTATAAGATACCACACTGAAAATACTGAACATCAACGTAGTTATCTGGTATCTCTTCGAATTTATAGGTTGACAACCCAAAAGAGAACATTTGAAAGAAGAGTAGTTGAGGATATGGATTCGTCAGTTGCCGACAACATCCCCATGTAGTTAGAAAGTAGTAATCACGTAGCAGAGTTGAGCAATACTGAGATTATATCATTTCAACACTGGCCTGTTGATACAGCTCACCATGCTGGACTATAGTGTGCTTGTCAGTTCAACTCTGTACAGTTCCTGAATCCTACATCCACACGAACCTGTTTACTGTATTCTTTATAAACCTGCCTTTCAGTCAAAATAGTTCCGTAAGTTTCATCTCTCCCCATTTCAATACAGTATTTCTGCTTTGTTTATCTAGCCTACCCAACTAACTTCAGGCATTCTCCTGTACCAACCACCAAGAGATTCAGTTTTTCTCTTGTTCCCACTGTTTAGTTTCCACGATTCGTTTCTGTATGGGGCTTCATTCCAGGCAAATACAGTGTGATTAAAAAAGGTTGATCCGATTTCACAAGACTGTATCTTCCCTATGAAAGATAACAGAAACTCTGCATCTAAACCTACACGATTACTCTGCAATTCACTATTCAGTGCCTCGCACAGGCTGCATCGAACCACCTTCAAGCTATTTCACTACCGTCCCAGTGTCGAATAGCGCGCAGGAGAAACGAACACTTAAACAATATTACTTATAATCCGTCTTGATTGCAAATTTTTTTATTCATATGACCGGTTTCGGTTCATTTAGAACCATCTTCAGAACTGTAACAATAATGATACTAATTTTCATAAGTACAGATTTTATCCTTGACATCTACGTATTTTAAGTAAGTATTTTTTAATAAAAAAATCTACTGAATATAGTATGCGCAAATGAAATGTAACAAATGTACCAGACGCCACCTATCGGTAATAGTGTTATAATTAATATAAATGACGTGCACTCTGCCAACCAATTTTATGTGACGCAGCCTGTGAAATTTGCTGAATTTGGACGGGTTACTCCTGTAACTGAAATATCAGGTACGTTCTGGTACATTTGATGTTGCTTAAATAGGGTGAAAAAGATTTGCTTCCGGAAAATAGTAAATTAGTATCATTATTGTTACAGATCTGAAGATGGTTCTGAATGAACCGAAACCGGTCATATGAATAAAAAAAATTTGCAATCAAGACGGATTATAAGTAATATTATAAAATCACTGATTGATATTATCCCATAAGACATTATGTCTGTTTTTGCAAAGAACACTTAAATCTTTCCGTGCGAGCTCTTAATTTCTTTAATTTTATTATGATGATCAATTTTCCCTATGTAGGTGGACGCCATCAAAATATTTTCACATTCGGAGGAGAAAGTTGGTGGCTGAAATCTTATACGAAGATTGTGCCACAGTGAAACACGCCTTTGTTTTAATGATTGCCACCCCAGTTCGCCTATCATACCCGTGTCACCCTTTCCCCTGTTTCGCGATAATACAAAACGAGCTGCCCTTCTTTGAACTTTTTCGATGTTCTCCGTCAATCCCGTCTGATGCAGATTTCGCATCGTGCAGCAGTATTCAAGCAGAGAGTGGACCACAGTGGTGTGAGCAATCTCGTCAGTAGACTATTACGTTTCCAAGTGTTCTGCCAATAAATCGCAGTCTTCGGTTTGACTTCCCCGCAACATTACTTATGTGATAGTTCCAGTTTAAGCTATTCATAGTTGTAGTTCCTACGTATTTAGTTTATTTCATAGCTTTTAGATTGCTGTAATTTACCGAGCAACCGAAATTCGGCGGATTCCTTTTAGTATTCATTTGCTGACTTCTCATTTTTAATTATTTAGAGTCAATTGACACCTTACATATACCCTGTCTACATCATTTTGCAACTTTTTTTGATCATCTGATGACTTTAGAAGATGGTAAATGACAGCATCATCTACAAACAATGTAAAAGGGCTACTCAGATTGTGTCCTAAATCATTTCTGTAGATCAGGAAGAGCAGAGGGTCTATAGCACTTCCCTGGGAAACGCCAGATATCACTTCTGTTTTACTCGATGACTTACCGTCAGTCACTACGAACTGTGACCTTTCTGACAAGAAATCATGAATCCAGTCGCGCAACTGAGATGATATTCCACAGACACGCAATTTAATAAGAAGGCGCTTGTGAAGAACTGTGTCAGAATACTTCCGGAAATTTAAAAATATAAAATCAATTTGAGACCCCCTGTCGCACTACTTCGCAAGAATATAGAGCTAGCAGTGTTTCACAAGAAACACATTTTATGAATCTGCGCTGACTGTGTGTTAACAGCTATTTGTCAATAAATCGATTTCTTCGAGGTTATTCATTATGCACGAACACAGCATATGTTCCAAAATCGTACTGCAAATCGACGTTAGTGATACGGGGCCGTAATTCAGTGGATTACTGTTACTTCCTTTCTGGGGTATTAGTGTGTCTTTTGCGACTTTCCAATCTTTAGATACGGATCCTTCTACGAGAGAGCTACTGTATTTGATTGTTATGTTTGGAGCAACTGCATCAGTATACTCTGAAAGGAACCTAACTGATTTGCAATGTAGACAGGCGGCCTTGCCTTTATTAAGAGATTTAAGTATTTTTTAGAGAGTGAGCATATCTACTTTTAAGGTAGTCACGTTCGCAGCTGTTCTTGATTAGAATTGTGCAACATGTACGTCTTCTGTGGTGAAGGAATTCCGCAAAACCTTGCTTAGTAACTCTGCTTTAGTGCGACTATCATCAGTAACATTACCATTACTGTCACGGAGTGGTGGGATGACTTATCTGACACATCGAAACAAAATTTTACGTCACGTAGTTCAGGGTGCGGGTGTTCCTGCCGTCGGTAGCTCGCTCGTTCATATCCAATGTGCAGCAATTCAAGATTGCAATAACACAGCAACAAAAGGTGTTTCGCGGTTTCCAAAGCTTGGTATGTTTTGCTCCATTTCTCGACAAAAGATTTACGGCCCGATCACTTTTGCAGAAAAGACGGTTACTGGAATCTCGTACCTTGATTTGTTGGAACTCTGGCTGTTTCCACTACTGCGAGTACATGCCGAAAGATCCAGGCACCTGCGTGTAAGGGCAATTATTATTAATGAGTTGCCTGAACGACGGATTGGCTGTAAGGAGCGGACGAGTTGGCAGTGCATTATTGGACTGGTGGGTGGCGGCGAAATACTGCGCCTCTGTGTCTCCTGTTCCAACAAATATGGCTGAATAGCAACGCCGTACTGCAGTAACAGTGACAGTAAACCCAGACCGACTCGCAGAAGTGCGGAACGAGATTCGCTACCGTCTGTGTTATTGTAGAGGCCATGTTGGACATTTGTGAAAAGCAAACGAAAACTCTGATCCCAAATGTAAATGTAAGAACTACCCTAGTTTGTAGGCATTTGCATGGAAAAGGTGTACGCGCTTAAAGTCGAACAGTTTTTCCGAAAATAAGAGCTCTGTGGTCCTGCGTGCGGTTTCAAATCCACACAAAGTTTTAATCTGCGCCGGCCGGTGTGGCCGAGTGGTTCTAGGCGCTACTGTCTGGAACCGCGCGACCGCTCCGGTTGCAGGTTCGAATTCTGCCTCGGGCATGGATGTGTGTGACGTAGTTCTAAGTTATAGGGGACTGTTGACCTCAGAAGTTAAGTCCCATAGTGCTCAGAGCCATTTGAATTTTAATCTGTTTACATAGAAGATGTAGTCCTGTGTTTAATCTTCCTGAAGTATTCCCCACTTCCGGAGAAGATTATATTCGATGTTAAACAATTACTTACAACTTTTCTTGGTGTTGACAGTCTGCATTTTATATCCTCCTCTTCTGCAATCTTCATTCATTTTGCTGTCTAAACACCAAAACACTAGTTTTGGTGTCTCATTATCTAATTCATTTTCTCACCATAACCTACTGAAAATTCCACTACATTCCATTTCCATTGTTTTTAACTGTGTTAATGTTAATCTTGTATCCTCTTTCCCAAATGCTGACCGTTTCGTTGCAGTGGTGTTTCAAGATCTTTTCCGTCTCTCACAGAGCCGTTAAAACTTGATTTTTTTTTATTTTCTCTCCATTTCTTCTTTTAGAAATGTCTCCTCAGCTTCCTTTACTGCTTCCTCTATGTAAATATTCAATAACGTGGGGGATAAGCTACAACCCTGCCTGACGCCACTCATATCGGTAGTCTCTCAGTGATATAGTATACTTTACGTATAACTTGTAGATATCGTTTTTCTACCTGTATTCTGTACCTGATAATGGAAAATGGGGTGGGGGTGTGTTACTGGGATTACATGTTCATAATCATGTGTGGCAACGTCCCTTTCCCTGTAACGATAGCTACATTTCGTCTGCCATTGAGGAGTTCTGCTAACATGGCGGAAAACTCTGAGATATCTCAATTGTGTTGGGACGCATTCCACATATTCATTGAGAAAGCCATCTCAGGTCGTACAGACACCTAGAGAGAGAGAGAGAGAGAGAGAGAGAGAGAGAGAGAGAGAGAGAGAGAGAGAGAGAGAGAATTGGTTAAATATTAGATAACTTTCTACATCCATTTTGCGAGAAATATAACGATCTTAGAACAGTGAGTATAACTTCAAGAAACTTTGCGTAACATACACTGTACGGTCACATTAGTGTGGCCGCCTGTCCAGAGCCTGAACAGCCATCTTTTGCAGCACGGACTGCTGCGAAACGTGGAAGAAAATCGTCAGTGAGGCTCTGGAAGGTAGGATTGTAGAGCCATGCCGAACTCGAGTGCCGTGGCCAGCCGCGCTAGTTTCTCTGTTGAGGTGCGAATAGCCCAATGGAACGGAACCACAGATTCTCGATTAGCTTTAAATTCTAGGAGTTTGCTTACGGTAAACGCATCCAGGTGCTCTTCGAACAAAGTACGTATACTGCGAGTTGTGTGACGCTTTGTACTGTCCTACTGATGGACGCCATTGTGCCAAGGAAAAACAAACTGCATATAGCGGTGGACATGGTACCCAAGGATAGATACATTTGTGTTGATTCATTGTGTCTTCCAGAAGGACGAGATATCCCAGGGCATGCCAGTAACATTCCCCAGACCATAACGCTCCTTCCCTGTTTGCTTTCACACGCTTCACGTCGTACACGTAAACAGCCATCCGTCTGACGGAGCGCAAAACGTGATTCACGTGAAAAGACCACCTGTCGGCACTCAGTCGAAGTCCAGTTGCGGTACTGGTGTGCCTTCGTCGCTGATGAACAGCAGTCAGCACGGGTGCATGAACCAGGCGCGTGCACCGCGACCTATAAGCAACAACGTTCACTGAACGGTTGCTCAGGAGACACTGCTGGTACCCCTTTGGTACATCTGGGCAGTCAGCTGCTCAGCAGTTGCACGTCTATTCACCCACACACACCTCTGCAGCCGTAGATAACTCCTGTCATGTATGGCCTATGGTGCACCACAGTTGCCTGGTACCATTTTGCCATGCACGGTATATTTAAACCTCGGCGGCATGCGAACAGTTTACAAACTTTGCTGTTTCGGAAATGCTCCACCCTGGTCCAGAAAACCAATGATCATGTCCTTTCGGACGTTAGGTAAATCGGCCCATTTCCGGATTACGGCAACATCAATGTATGTATAATCCAGTTACGAAGTGTGCTTATTGCAGGTAAACGAATTAATGTGCTACCTACTTGTAGGTGTGGGAATGTGTTTCTTGGGCACTTCAGTTACCTACACATCAATACGTATGTAATATTTGGTTGTCTAACCACGGCAGTCTCTCGTGTGCTCCAGTAGCGAGGATAATGCGGGAGGTTCGGAAATTCCCGTTGGAACTTCCAGCACTCGTAGAGGGAAGTGAGTACATAATATTCTGAACAGGAACCCATGTCCGTAAACGTACCGCTTACGTTCTACGACGGCTTCAATTCATATACGTAACTCGTCCACGTCTGCCTAGGGAAAGAGAAAAGTCTCACAGTTGCTTGTCCCTGTATGCAAGAGGGTGGGCAGGATGACGTGTGCTACGTCAGTCGATCATTTCATGTCATTTAAGGTCTGCCTCGCTGGTAGACTCCTGTAGAGACAGCACACGTCCTGCTGGCACGAGTTCTGACCTCTGCACTGGAAACTGAAGAGACACCAGAGTGTGTACCAAAACATGCCTCATAGGCACGAAGTCTGTAACAACGCTGATGATCTCCACATCGAGCCGCTGCTGTAACGGAGCAGTACTGTCCTGTGTCTACAGTATGCTAAGTTCTTTACTGTTTTGGAATAATGTAAACACGTAATGTTTAAATGTTAATACAAAAATTGTGTTTAAGTCATAAATGAATGTTTCGTTATGTTTCCTTTCCAATTATTACATAATAATCGTACGGTGCCATGCCTCATTCATTTCCTCAAGCAGAAGTGGAACTGAATCCGTTGTAGAACGGTGGGTTCCTATTCAAAATATTATGTACTCACTCCCCTCTAAAAGTTCTAGACGTAACAGACATTCCCGAACACAATGTATATTCACAACGTTCAGGGAGAGTGCCAATATCGGAAGGAAAAAGAGTATCTGGAAGCGACGAGCATTGTAAACAACTATCTGGCTGTCGCGTCCCTCCTTCCAGCCACTGAAACGAGATGAAGTACTCACTAAAATACGGATATGGTGGTGTATCTATAAAGAACATCATATGCAAAAGACTATTTTGTCAAATTCTATTGAATGCTTTGAGTCCTTATTGCAGAAGTTGCTTCCTAATAAGGTATTTATCCATTCCGACAATAGGTTATTTACTGCGTGTACATTAGTTGTTCATTTTTGTGGAAAATACGTGGATCACAAAGCACTTGGCATCTCGTCCCTCTTTCAGTAGTTTGCGCACATCGACTTACTAAACTTCAACGCCTTCTCTGCACTTTTCGTCACCTCTACTGTTAGAGCTGTCAATAATTTCTCCTCCTGCTCCTCCTCCTCATCATCAATAAATATAATAAGGCTAACAGCAACGTGTCGCGGCTACCAGCAAAGACATTTTCAGCGACCACTGTCCGTGCTTGCACGGAGCGCGCTATTTTGGACAGGAACGTGGCTGTACCTAGTCACGTGGCCAAATCAGTTTCCGCTATGGCCGGGACTACGACTCGCACTGTTGAGTAATGATTATGAAGCCAATATACAGCGCATAACGAATGGAATTTCGTATCAGAATTATCCTGTTTATGACCTGTTCCTTATGCGTATTGAGCGTGAAATGAATGAATGAATGTCTATATGTTTCTACACGTACCCTAATGGCTGGCTCTGAGCACTATGGGACTCAACTGCTGAGGTCATCACTCCCCCTAGAACTTAGAACTACTTAAACCGAACTAACCTAAGGACATCACAAACATCCATGCCCGAAGCAGGATTCGAACCTGCGACCGTAGCGGTCTTGCGGTTCCAGATTGCAGCGCCTTTAACCGCACGGCCACTTCGGCCGGCGTACCCTAATATCTCTTATGTTTAAAAAAATGGTTACTTCAGCCAAGAATATGCTGAAAAGTTACGTATTATGCTGGATAATTTATTGTACCACTAGCAGTCGTATAAAATGTGTCATTAATAGTGAATCGAATTAGAAAAGAACTGTAGCGTCATTATTGTGACACGCAGTCCTATGATGAACTATAAAATAGGGAACATCGACCGAAGATCCCTAGTCTTCAATTCGTTAAAGTTGCAGATACGAGAGATGTGAAGTTCAATCGACGAGGAGACACCGAGTGAAGAATGTAACCGACTAGCCCGACGCTGTTTATTTGTGAACTTAACGATGTGGACGTCGGAAGCCCAAACGCATTGTTGCTCTGCAGAGCGTGGGCACTTCACGGTTGAATCAAAGTTTCTGTGGAAGACTACAGTCTCTCTGGAGCACACGTTTTGATGTCGTGTTCTAAGGACCAGCCGTAACTGGATAAAAAGAATCTGAACCCCGGTACGCTGCTCCCAAAGATATTTTTATTGAGTCATCTCGCTCTTGCGCGTTTCCGTGGTCACCAACTAGATGGTAGGACAACCAGTTGCTCAAAGGTTCTCTTCCGCAATGCTGACAACTACATCCAGACAGCAAAACTTTTTTGTGTGTCACCCTCTATAATGGAAGAGATACTGAAAATATTTGCTTATGTTGAATATTTGTCCTTATGCTGACACTTAATTACTTATTTATTTGAATTTATGTATTTATTTTACACGGAAAGATTACGGCATTCAGACTTCCTGTTCGATTTAAGCACCCAGCCAGTGGTGTATCTCGGGTTGTCGGTCGGGACATGTCCTGAGCACAGCTTCCATAGGAGCACACAATTTGTGACAGACGAAGTAGGAGTAGAGAGGGGAGAGGGCAGAACAAGAAGGAAAGAGGAAGAAGAAGTAGAAGAAGAAGGGGCAGGATTGGATGCTTTTGAAAACTTAAATGATTCCGTCTACGTGGCTGATCCGGGCCACTGACGGCCATGTGCAGGACCCGAGTTCGATGACCCGTACTGCGAGGAATTTTTACTAGGTGAGAAGACTAGAATGGGGTACACTAAGCCTCGTGATGCCACCAGAGGAGGTACTTGATGGAGTAGTAGCGGCTTCAGATCCCGAAAACTGGCAAAGGCTGGGAGTGTAGTGTGCTGACGCCACGCTCCTCCATACCACATCCAACGACTCCTTTGGAGGAGGATGACAACGGCGATCGGTCGGTACCGATTCGGCTACTGGGACCTGTGGAGTTTTACTTACCTACCGTAAAATCCTAAGTGGACGGTGACGCACAAAATGAAATATTGAGAACGTTCACACTGTAATGAGCTGAACAATAGTTTCACAAGGCCTACTTCTCCCAGGTACAGAGATGTTTGAATCTTTTTTTCAGCTACTAGATGAAGTCACTTTCGTCATGCCACCGCGCGAACGCAACGAAAGTTTAAAGAGTATATTCTCCATTTGTTGTTTTCATCGTTGCAGCTACTTACTGATCGGCTGAAACAATGAAAAAGTTATCGCATATGCAACGCAATTCAACCCTTCACTGGGTATTCTTCACGTTTTAAAGTGAGTCGTACAAACAGGATTTATTAAGAAGTGTACCTACCACTTCATTTCAATGTTGTGTAGACCCCAATAAACGAATAAACAAGCCAAGCAGCGATGAAGATTAAATTGAAATTAAGGAAACATCTACAGAGAGGAGATTTGAGACGCAAGCATTAAGTTTGCCAGGGCGCAAGTTACCCTAGTTAAGCCACTGATGACAAGAGACATGGAACGAATTAACAGGCGCGCTGGAAGGATGACGAAAGTATAATAGGAATGCTCTGGGAACTCCAACAGAAGACTTTGGAAGAAAGGGGACGCAATTCTCGCGAAACAATGTTAAGTAAATTGGCGGTTGGCTCAAATGACTCTGAGCACTATGGGATTTAACATCTGAGGTCATCAGTCCCATAGAACTTAGAACTACTTAAACCTAACTAACCTAAGGACATCACATACATCCATGCACAAGGCAGGATTCGAACCTGCGATGGTAGCGGTCGCACGGTTCCAGACTGAAGCGCCTAGAGCCGCTCGCCCACCCTGGCCGGCTAATTGGAGGTTGATTTGGGTATAATACGGAACAACCACTTTTCTGGATTTTTCTGTATCATTAACTAGTTTTCCAGCCACTGCAAGGTCATCATCCCATGGAAGTGTTACCGGAGTATTACATATGGATCATATGTAGCTAGGCGCTACGGTCGTGGTGCAGGCGAAAATAATGGAAATTCAGTTAATAAAATATTCACGAAACTAAGAGATCGTTATGAATTGGAACACTTTACTCCGCACTGTCTTGTGATATCTAAGACGAAGTCATTCCCGGTATGTATATTTTGTCGGCTTACAAAAAAAGTAGAAGTTCGTCAACCACAATGGACATGCACTGCCTGGTCAAAAGTAAATTGATAGGGCTATGTAAAGAGGAACTGACCACTAGATGTCACGAGAAGTGGACTCACCAGAAAAACAGGAGGCGGTCAGCGTTGTCTTGTCAGTAGAGACGCAGTGATAGCAGAATAGAACAGTCAGTTACTTCGAATGCGGACTAGTCATTGAAAGTTACCTGAGTAATAAACCAATCGGAGATATTTCGAACCTTATAGGGCTGCCCAGATCGACTGTTGGTGATGCGATTGTGAATTGATAACGCGAAGGAACAACGGCAACCAAACCGTGGTCAGGCAGACCTCACGTACTGACGGACAGACGGTGTCATTGCGCAGGCTGGTTGTAAAAAATCGCATGAAACTAGCGGAAAGAATCACTCGTCAGTTACAAAGTGCTATGGGCAGTCCAGCTACTGCAATCTGTTGGTAGGTAAATTCGCTGAAGTTCTACAGCCGAGCAGTTACTCATGACCACACATCTCAGTAGTCAGTGTTAAGCAAAGCCTGGTGTGAAGAGCGACTCAACTGGAACTAGATGAGTGGAAACGAGAGATGTGAGGTGATGAATCACTCCACAACCAGCGGCAAACTGCTGAAAGGGTTCGAGATTGGTAAATGCCTGGAGAACTTCACCTGGCACCCTGAATTGTAGAGGAGACAGCGTCACGGTATGTGTGTTTTGGTGGTCCGCTTATTGCGCTTAAAGAAATAGTAAACGCGGAAGGTCACGAATACAGGCTACAGCATTGTGTGTTGCGTGCAGTAGAGGAAGAGTCATCGAGACAGTGACGCTGTCATAAAGCAGCACCTGGGAGACAACGGGCTGAGGAAAATAACATGTGTCAAATTGAACGTCCTATTCCGAGTGACAACCTAAAGCCAACTGAACACCTTTGGAATGAGAGCGCAGGGCCGAAAATCACTGTGTTCTCTGGTTCCGATTCTTCTACATCTACATCTACAGACATACTCCGCAATCCGCCATACGGTGCGTGGCGGAGGGTATCTCGTACCACAACTAGCTTCTTCTCTCCCTGTTCCACTCCCAAACAGAACGAGGGAAAAATGACTGCCTATATGCTTCTGTACGAGCCCTAATCTCTCTTATCTTACCTTTGTGGTCTTTCCGCGAAATGTAAGTTGGCGGCAGTAAAATTGTACTGCAGTCAGCCTCAAATGCTGGATCTCTAAATTTCCTCAGTAGCGATTCACGAAAAGAACGCCTCCTTTCTTCTAGAGACCCACCCGAGTTCATGAAACATTTCCGTAACACTCGCGTGATGATCAAACCTACCAGTAACAAATCTAGCAGCCCGCCTCTGAATTGCTTCTATGTCCTCCCTCAATCCGACCTGATAGGGATCCCAAACGCTCGAGCAGTACTCAAGAATAGGTCGCATTAATGTTTTATAAGCGGTCTCCTTTACAGATGAACCACATCTTCCCAAAATTCTACCAATGAACCGAAGACGACTATCCGTCTTCCCCTGTATTCTTGAGGACGAATGGGCTGCCATTCCTGCACAGACATTCAGACAACTCACTGAAATCGTCCCCAGCAGAGTTGAAACGATCATAAATGTCGCACCCTATATAAATGTCCACTTAAATCTATGACCGATTACCTTTGGTCGGTTAGTGATCAAATGGCTCTGAGCACTATGGCACTTAACTTCTGCGATCATCAGTCCCCTAGAACTTAGAACTACATAAACCTAACTCATCTAAGGACATCACGCACATCCATGCCCGTGGCAGGATTCGAACCTGCGACCGTAGCGGTAGCTCGGTTCCAGACTGTAGCGCCTAGAACCGCACGGCCACCACAGCCGGCTCGGTTAATGTGAGTGAAGATTTAGAAATGTGAGAAACATGGAGCATCTCTGCAGGGAAGCCATGTGCTCGTTATGTTTCTAATGGTGCTAACGAAGGCGGACAGGTGCAGCGCGACCTGGTTGGCTGAGTATTTTCGCGTCACGCCCCGCGCCCTGAGTGACGGGCTGTCAGGCGGCACGCGGAAGCGGCGGCAGAGCCCCGCCTGTGGTGGTGGAGCGACCGTGGCCCAGCTGGCGGCGCGCCTTGGCCGCCGGCCACTGTTGCGCGGGTCACAGCGTGCGGCGGCAATGCCGCCCGCCACAGGCACACGTGAAGCCCCTTTTACAGCAGCGACTTTCTGGTATCGGCCGACTACTGGCGGAAAGCGAGTCCACTGCGGCGCCCCTGGTGTACTCTTCCTGCACTGGCAAGGAGACCGGCCATACTCGTCCTCACCGATTTCGTTCAGATTCCAAACGCACGTAGGGCTCCACCAGAAATACAACTCATCGAGGTAGGAGACCCACATCGCAAAGCGTTTACAGAAAACAGAATTTCTGGGGCGGATCGGGAAAGTAGTCCGGCATTCACGTCAACGTAGTTTCCAGGCAGCAGACGGCGCAGCGGAAAGAGCTCAGAATGGTAATTCGAGGGCCTTCGTGTCGAGTCCCTATGCGGAAACGTTTCTTTTTATTTACAATTCTTACGTTACTTAACACTGCAAATAACCTGAAATAATTCGGGGTATATTGTATTTATAAATGTAAGGGAAGATCAAAGAGTTTACGTTTGAGGTCACCGCTGCAGTGTACAGGGTGTTACAAACAGGTACGGCCAAACTTTCAGGAAACATTCCTCACACACAAAGAAAGAAAATATGTTATGTGGACATGTGTCCGGAAACGCTTACTTTCCATGTTAGAGCTCATTTTATTATTTCTCTTCAAATCACATTAATCATGGTGAAAGGGTCCTGTAGCCACCTTTCATTGCCAACTCTCGTAGTGGTCAAGTCGGCAAAGAGGTTTCCGCTACTTGTGAGAAATCCACCTGCGTTAGGTTGGTGGCGGAAATGGTATCCTGGGGTTTTCCGGTCCACGCGGAGCGTGGAAGAGGCTGGAGAAGCGGGAGGCAGTCTGCCGCCGGTACGGGAAGCGTACACAGCTGTCTCCAGTCGAAGAAGGGTGAGTTGGACTGACCGCGTGGTGCGTTGTCATATAGAGAGGGGAGCTTTTAGCTCTTGGTCTCGAATTTCGTCTTATAAAGATTTACTTGCTGGGTTGCAGCAGGGAATGCAAGGCTTTTGTAGACTTTCAGTTTGATTCCCAATGCAGTCTTGACTTTGATCCGTGAGAGGAACGCAGCACAAAGGAGTTGCATATGTTGAAGTGCCCTCGGTTCAGTGTGAATGTTTATGTGCCTACAACTGTGTGTGTATGCTTCTAATCTTTTCCGGATCTTGGTAATTTTTGTGTATATGTGAATTTTCTTTGTCTCATGTGATTAAAATTTGGCCACGGTCCATAGAAATTGTCTCCGCGGACCGAGTGGGCACGCGAGTCTGTTATGAAACGTGTAGTACTTCACAAGCAATTGTACATAGTTAGCATGCAACAGCAGTCTATAGATGCACTACATCAATGTTTTAAGGAATAAATAATTTTGCCTTCAATCTTATCTTGTGTACCGATGTTACGTCGCCGTTACCTTCGCCATTTACCTTGTAGTTTTCCTTGTTGGCCCACCTATAGCGTTTCCATGTGCACAGGTGTAGTGATTAGTATCCCTTTTTTTATGTGAAACAAATGCTCTGGAATAGATCGTGTTTTCACGAATCTTGCTGCAGGCTGCACTTACGCATGGTGTTCACGCCCTCTTTACTTTACTCAATATTTGATTCACGGGAAGAATGCCTGGATCATATTAATAACTACATCTCATTCTTTATCAATGACTTTACAATGAATGTTCTTTTGTGAGTTTTTCTTATTAATAAATTAAGTAATTTTCCGACTCAGTGCTACCTCTTCTTTGTCGTGTGGCTAGAGTTGGTGGCGACCCTATCTTTTATATTGATTTCAGTGTCAAGTAGCATTTTCTTATTCAAAGTGCGCGTGGCTCTTTTAGCTATCAGGATACATTCAAAGGGCGCTTCATGCTTCTTGCACATAGCGTCCTTTTATTCACGCTACTTACAATGGAATGGAAACACACAGCAACAGAACGTACCAGTGTGACTTCAAATACTTTGTTACAGGATATGTTCAAAATGTCCTCCATTAGCGAGGATACATGCATCCACCCTCCGTCGCATGGAATCCCTGATGTGCTGATGCAGCCCTGGAGAATGGCGTATTGTATCACAGCCGTCCACAATACGAGCACGAGGAGTCTCTACATTTGGTACCGGGGTTGCGTAGACAAAAGCTTTGAAATGCCCCCATAAATGAAAGTCAAGAGGGTTGAGGTCAGGAGAGCGTGGAGACCATGGAATTGGTCCGCCTCTACCAATCCATCGGTCACCGAATCTGTTGTTGAGAAGCGTACGAACAATTCGACTGAAATGTACAGGAGCTCCATCGTGCATTAACCACACGTTGTTTCGTACTTGTAAAGGCACATGTTCTAGCAGCACAGGTAGAGTATCCCGTATGAAATCATGATAACGTGCTCCATTGAGCGTAGGTGGAAGATCATGGGGCCCAGTCAAGACATCACCAACAATGACTGTCCAAGCGTTCACAGAAAATCTGTGTTGATGACGTGATTGCAGAATTGCGTGCAGATTCTCGTCAGCTCACACATGTTGATTGTGCAAATTTACAATTTGATCACGTTGGCTGGCTCTGAGCACTATGGGACTTAACATATGTGGTCATCAGTCCGCTAGAACTTAGAACTACTTAAACCTAACGAACCTAAGGACATCACACACATCCATTCCCGAGGCAGGATTCGAATTGCGACCGTAGCGGTCACGCGGTTACAAACTGAAGCGCCTAGAAACGCACGGCGATCACGTTGGAATGAAGCCTCATCCATATAGAGAACATTTGCACTGAAATGAGGGTTGACGCATTGTTGGATGAACCATTCGCAGAAGTGTACCTGTGGAGGCCAATCAGCTGCTGATAGTGCCTGCACACGCTGTACATGGTACGTAAACAACTGGTTCTCCCGTAGCACTCTCCATACAGTGACGTGGTCAACGTTACCTTGTACAGCAGCAACTTCTCTGACGCTGACCTTAGTATTATCGTCAACTGCACGAAGAACTGCCTCGTCCATTGCAGGTGTCCTCGTCGTTCTAGGTCTTCCCCAGTCGTGAGTCATAGGCTGGAATGTTCCTTGCTCCCTAAGACGCCGATCAATTTCTTCGAACGTCTTCCTGTCGGGACACCTTCGTTCTGGAAATCTGTCTCGATACGAACTTACCGCGCCACGGCTATTGCCCCGTGCTAATCCATACATCTTCCAACTCCGCATTTGTAAACATTGCACTGACTGCAAAACCACGTTCGTGATGAACACTAACCTGTTGATGCTACGTACTGATGTGCTTGATGCTAGTACTGTAGAGCAATGAGTCGCATGTCAACACAAGCACCGAAGTCAGCATTACCTTCCTTCAATTGGGCCAACTGGTGGTGAATCGAGGAAGTACAGTACATACTGACGCAACTAAAATGAGGTCTAACATGGAAATTAAGCGTTTCCGGACACATGTCCACATAACATCTTTTCTTTATTTGTGTATGAGGAATGCTTCCTGAAAGTTTGGCCGTACCTTTTGTAACACCCTGTATATGCAGCATAGCACGACTCTGATGCAGGTATACAGAGTGTTTCGCGATTCATGTTACACACTTTTGGATGTACTACAAGAGATTTAGTAGATAAAATTTTACATGGAAACCCATTCCCGAAAACGTCATCCAACAACGCTCCGGAGCATCAAAGTTATAGGCGCCGGCGCCTGTAAATGTATATACGAGTATAATAGGGGTGATTCCGTCATGAGTTTAAAACTTTGTAGGATGATGGGGACGGATAAATTTATCAAATTTAGGTAAGGATCCCTATACCTGAAACGAATGAGATGAAAATTATAAGCGAGAATCTTTCTGATATTCCTGACAGTGTAGATGTACTGGTACTGTTCTTGCTAAGATTGTAAGATAGTGGTATAGACCAAAGGAAGAAAAAATGTCCAGTGAACATCTGCTGTAAAATGTGTACTTTTACAGCTATAGGTACTTGTTCATCTTCGCTACTGCGAAACATACCTGTTGAACAAGAGCACACAGCTCTTAAGGTTTGCTTTCTAGAGCCCACGTATACTAGACATTCTTTCTTGTTTTAGTCCATACATCGCCTCAGGAAATCAGATCCCGAACACTCTTAGCAACAACAGTACCAGTACATGTATTTCACCGTGCGAGCTATCAGAAAGGTTTATGCGTATAACTTTCCATTCGTGCGTTTCCGATACAGGGACCCTTACCTCGCATTGATAGATTTATCCCTCTCCATCGCCCTATGAAGTGTCTAACATCATCACACAACCACCACATATACACATACATCTGGAGACACTGGCGCCTATGACTTTCACTCTCTCTAGTGTCGTTGGATGATGATTCCTGACTATGTAAAACTTGATCTACGAAGTCCCCTCTACAATCTATAGAAGTGCGTAACACGAATTGTGGAACACCCTGTATAAGCACCAACATTTAGGCAAAGGATTAGTGTGGCTTTCACGTCTTTCCGACGTGCGTGTGATAATGCGGTAACGTGAAAGATGGCGATATTATTAAAAGCGTCCCAAAGGGCCCAACGTGCTGATATTCTTTTCTTGCCTGCCTAAGGACAAACACCGGTATACACTCACCAGAGAATGATGGATGTGTATAGGGCAGCGTCTCCGTCGAAAACCACAGCTGTGGAATGACACGACAAGAGGTGCTGCTGCTTGATGATAACGCACCTCCCGATATTGCAAATGTCGTAACGCAGAAGTTACGCCAGCTTAAGAGGGAGACATTCGAGCACCCCTCGAGTAGTCCTGATCCCTCCCCTTGGAATTATCACCTCTTCGCCCCCTTAAAAAGTGCCTTGAAGAGTCAACGATTGTCGTCGGAAGAAAATGAGCTGCAGGCAGTTAAGGACTTTTAGCGGAGCAGGACACCATGTTTTACCAAACGGGTATCTTCAACCTCGAGCGTCGTTGGGATGACTGCGTCACTGCACACTCCGATTTTTCCTGAGTGGCATATCGATTCTGGACCGTACGGCCTCCAGAAGGAAATCTTTTAATCTCCCCTTATCATATATATTATTTCACAAGGGTGTTTTTTTTGGCGGTACGCTATATCTTCCGTATTACTTAATCAAAATTTATGACTGAGACATCATTTTAAAGAATTCGTTCACACTAATAATTAAAAGTACAGAAAGAGTTTACTGTTACTGCTTTCATTAAAAAAAGGTTACTTGGAAGACATTTTTCCAAAATAATGTAGAAGGCGCCATTTGTTGACAATCCGTTTGATTAAAGTGCACGACAGCTGTTGTCTAGACTCTATCCCCGAGAGTAGTGTTCACGCAATTTCGGTTATACATGTCGATGTAAAGAATTTAGAAGGCACCACCTACTGACAATCTGGTTTTAGTATGACGCACTGCAGCAGTTGCAGCTGTTTACTTTCTTTGGGGAAGCACTGTGTATTGCGTGAAAATGATAAGAAAACATTGTCCAGTGAAAGTATCCTTCCCTATGGCCATTAATAAAGCACAAGTTCAGACGCTTCAAAGGGCAGAAGTGTATTTACCAGAAACTGTTCTCTTTTCATTTTCGAATAGACAGTTATACGTCGCATTTTCAAGTGTTCGTGTTTCCAGCGATATTTTATATTTATCGTAAGAATAAATACAATCAGAAAGTAAACGATCATCGCATTACAGCTGCTAACATTGCTTTCGAAGTAGTACTGTAAATAAAGAAGTTTTAAAAAGTGAAATTAATCTAACAACGGCATTATCTGCTTTTTATGTGTTTCAAAGTTAACCATATTGCTCTCTGCAGGGCGAGGCAAATAAAATTAGCACGGAGAACAGAGTTGCAGTGTACAAATAAACGCAGCATAGGAAAGGAAATACGGTACTACCCTGACTATAGCAGGTGTTCAAAGTGAACACTGTTCATTTCTTGGCACTTTTGGGCCCTGGACAGCAAGTTTCTGAAGGCGGAACGAAGCTGCACTGCTGGAATGTCTGCAGTTTCATTCGAAATGTTCTGCTGAAGTTCTTGAAGACTATGAGGGCTGTTGCGATACACGTTAGACTTGAGGGCTCCCCACACAAAGTTATCGCACACTGACAGATGAGATGACCTGGTGGCCAGATTTCTGGTAACAACTTTGTCAGGCGTGAAGACTGTGTAAAATGTGTTCCAAGGTCCAGTCGGCTATATGGGCAGCTGCTCCGTCCTGCTGGGAACAGAGTTAGGGCTTTTCCTCCTCCGTTAAAGCCGGAACGGGTCGGGGCCACTTTTATTTGTCCCACCCTGTGTATAATGAAACAGATTTTTTACAGAGAGACTAATATTTGTTACTGCTATCCCAAATATATCTTTTATTAACAAATACTTGCATTTACTTATTTTTCCATTAATATATTACTTATCTGTAACTGATCAGGAGAGAGTGCGAATTATTTGTACAAATCAGCTGATATTTTCATAAGACTCATGAAAAGGAAAAATCAGCGAAAATTTGAGATTGCAAACAAATTTACAGGGAAGGATTGTAAGGGGTACACGAGAACTTCATATATAAAATTAGATACTTTCGTTGTTTTAAATTTCGTGATTTACACTGGCTGGGTGATATCGTAAAAACAGGGGTGTCAGTAATTTTCTTGGCATCATGCACATGTTATAAACGTAGCATTTTTACAACTACGTGGCCGTTTTAAACTTTCTATTGGAAAACAAACTTTGTTTTCAGTCATAAATGTTTCTCTCTTACCGTACAGTGTGATAGCAAACCGCACATAAACCATTATTTCCTCAAATATTCATAGTGAAATATATTGTGATGCGGTCTTCCTAGGATTCTCTCTAAATGAGATAAGGTCTGTATTGAAGCTTTTTGATCAAATTCTTTACTCAAGGAAAAAAATACATATCGCAGTGTTGCACCAGCGTGTGTTTTCAGGTAAGAGGGAGGAGAAAAATCACGTTAATACTACATAATGCAATCGTTTCTTATCTTGAAAATCTCGTCTTACAATTGTAGGTCCTTTTGTACTCCCAAAAAATTAATTACAAAAGAAATTTGTTACACTGCACGTAAGATTACATGACATCAGTCAAAACACTTTCGTATAAGGTTTGTAAGTTTCACACATTTTGGTAAAGTACTGACAACGTTCCTACATTTTTTTCACATGCTCATGTATCAAATTTTCCTTTCCGTTTTCTTTTCATGCATTTTATGAAAATATTAATGAAAACAATATACTGAGCATTATTTCGTATTATTTGCAGCGTAAGTAAAGTCAAAAATGTCCGGATAACTGCGTGAAAGACTCGCGCATCGAGGATTGCGTCAAACTTATTTATGTATATAGATTGTTCATCCATCCCTGGAATCGAGAATTTCGACGATTTTTGCCTGTTTTCGATATCGATACTTATAAGATATCAAAATATGTGACATAAATAGCCGTATCGACTACATTGACGTAGAGGCTTAAGTTGTTTACACCGACAAGGGACCGTATGTGACATAAATTTGAGCTTGGTACACTTATCCGTTCCTGAGAAAATAGGTTCGTAACAGTCAGACAGATATACAGACAGACTGACAGACAGACTGACTGACTGACGGACAGACAGACAACAAAGTGTGTTATAAGGGTTCTGTTTCTACAAACTGAGATACGGAACCCTAAATATGAAAAGAAAACAAAAAAACGTAAGAGAATTTTCACATAACGGCTCGACCACAATCCTCGGATTACCTTTCTGTAATTTTACCGCTGTACCATCCGCTGCCTAGAAACTATGGTAACTCTAAAGGCACATGGCTCCCCCGACCCGCGCGAAAAATACTATTTTTCTGGTATCTTGGCCATCTGAATATCCTACATCTGTCACTTTAATTTCTGACCAAGCCATGCATACACCATAAATTTGGACGAAACTGTTGATGAAGAGTACCCCGGTCCCCTCGCGAGATTCGAATGTCATGAGTGGTCACTGATGCCGGAGTCAACAATTGGGTGTCTTGTGAGTGCTGGATGCTGTGCAGTTTGGCACCTGAACAATGAAATTTAGGTTAGGAAAGACCGTCTGCTTCGTACAGAAATTCCAAATACACGAACAGAATTACCGAAATGGCATGGCAAGAGAGTTTGTGAATAGCCATAGCAAAATTTGTAATCCGTTTTATTCACATAGGTTATGAGAAAACTGTCCATACTGCTGAGGACTGAAATTATAGGAAAAGTGTGGGCCAAAAGTTTCAAAATATCAACAACTGATTGCTCGGGGAATTGTATATACACAGTCTGTTGTGCTCCAACCGCTGTCGCACGCTCCCTACGGATACCTCTCTTGCTGCGAAGAGACCCATTTCTTGACTCAAAACACGCGACGTGGCTGTACAATCCTGCATTTAGTTACCATTGACATTCTGCGTGGCGTTGAGTATGGCCGTACTGAACCCATCGATTTCATATACGAATGACAATCGTAGGAGCGCAACAAATGCGAGCAGCAGTGTCAGGTGGCAATAAACCACAGTCATCCTGACAGTATCGAATTCTGACATGCGCTGGTAAACGCTTCTCCCTTTTTTTCTCATTTCTCACGAATAGCCAACATTCAAATGCGATTTATTGTTGACTGAGGACAGTCTACTGAACAACATTACGTCATTATTTACTTCATTTGCAGACTAATAACTAGAGCTGTTACATGCAGTATGTTTATAGCCTGGTTAACATCGCAATGTATACATGGCAAAAGCAACTCATTAATGTTTTTTTCTCCTGGTCAAGAGGTCAGGTATTGAGTGGATATGTGGATGTAGAGCGGATAGTCTATGTCGACAGGAGTGGTCCATTTCATTGCGCAGTTACGACTGTGCAGGAGAGATCAAGTAGTAAATTATGTGATGAGTTTGTGGGATGACCGTCAGACGGAGGCACAAAACAACTAACGCACTGAAGTGGATGCATAGTAAGGTACGAATTATCACAATATCTGCACTTACATCCTTAACATCCCGTATGCACTGTCGAGCCAAAATATACTGCCGAGAAATATGTACTACACATGGAAAGACGTCGTCTATTTTGATCCGATAACGGCATATGCCACCTGGAGGATAATAGATATACTGATAATGATTTCAGCGTAGTCTGCCAACAGATAGCGTAGTGACATAGCTACCAAAGTGCCATCTCTGTCTACCATTTAATAAGGAATGCTCACAAGGAAGAGGCTGAGTGTGGTGCAGACGCCTGAAGCAAGCAGGCAACCATGCCACGGAGATGTGCTTTCTACAGCCTCCCGGCGGAGGTTCGAGTCCTCCCTCGGGCATGGGTGTGTGTGTTTGTCCTTAGGATAATTTAGGCTAAGTAGTGTGTAAGCTTAGGGACTGATGACCTTAGCAGTTAAGTCCCATAAGATTTCACACACATTTGAACATTTTTCTGCAGCCAGCTGAGCGAGTTTGAAAGTGGTCAAGTTGCAGCCTTCTGAGTGGCGGGATGGTCCTTTTGGATAATTGACCCACCAGCTGGACGTGCTGAGTCAGTTGCGCAATGATGCTGGTACCAGTGGTCACGTGAACATTCTCACACCCGTAGATGAGGCCATCCACACAGCACAGATGCCCGCCATGCTCGCCATATTTTAAAGGCAGCAGTTGCCATAGCTCAGCTACCAAAGCACAGATATGAGGGCTTGTGAGCCCCGACGTGTCGAAACGAAATGTTGCTAACTGGTTATTGCCAGTGGGACTACGGCACGCTCTCCTCTAGCCCGTCTTCCATTCAAGCACAGCACAGACGTGCACGGTTCGACTGGTGTCGTCAGAGGAACACTTGGAAGACGGAATGGCGCGTTATGGTCTTCAGCGATGAAAGCACATTCTGCCAGCACGCAAGTGACGGTCGTTTGCACGTACGACATAGACCTGGTGAGTGCTGTCTTCTAGAGTTGCATTCGTCCAAGACACGCTGACACGCTGACACCGCCCTAGGCCAGGGGTCTGGGCCCTAGGTCTGGGGTGCGATAATCTATATCTCTCGTACATGTTTGGTGTTTTTGGAAGGTACGCTAACCAGCGCTCATTACGTGAAGAATGTTGTTAGACCCATTATTTTGCCGTTCTTGCAAGAGGAAGGTGATGCGTTGTTCCAACAGGATAACATTCGCCCACACACACTGTCCGTAAAACTCAATGTGCTCTGCCATACGTGCAGCAACTTGACCACCACGATGTCCGGATTTGTCTCCAACCGAGCAACTGTGGGATGTGATGAGACGAGAAGTGTATTGTACAACTCGTCAACCAACAACTCTTACATAACTACATGAACAGGTCGAGGAGGCATGGCATAGCATATCCTAGGACAGTATTCATCATCTGTAGGATCGACTGGATGACAGTCAGCGCCTGAACTGCTGCCTTTGGAGGCTACATCAAGCACTAATTTGGTTGTTTCAGCATGAGTCGATATCTAGCACCTCAGAACCGCTTGTGCTATAGGTCCGTACATATAAACATTCCATGTACTCCATATATACTGTTACCTCAAAAAAACTTGAACGAACGGGAAAACTTTAAAAGCACCTACTAATTTTTTCCAGCTGTACCACCAGCCTAATACCATATTGGTCCGCATTTGGATCGCAGTACAACGTTTCTGTGTGTCATCGTTTCCACAGATAATTAGTTGGATTTTGGAGGTAGGTACCAGATGTCTACACAGATTACACTGTTCCCGCAAATTACGAACCAGTGACTTCGGAGTGCAGAGCTGGCGGCCAGTGGCGTCCCAGATGTGTTTCAAGGGGATCAGATCAGGCAAATCTGGTGACCAACACGTTAACGTGACTTCACTACCATGCCACTTCAACTACTGTAGCATTGTGGCACGGGCACTTATGGTGTTCGTCTTCGGAGAAGACACTGAGCACGAAATGATGGAAATAGTCCGCAATAGTGTTCATGTTGTGCACATCTGTCATTGTGCCTTCGATTACTGCATAACTCCCATGAAAGTCCAGGTGAAAGTCCCACATGACACACTGGTCACCCTGTCCATATATATGGTGCGATGCATGTTATGAACATCCTCCTGGATGATGGTGTATCTCGACACGACCAGGTGTAACAGGAAATGCGATTCATCCATCCAGGCGACATGTTTCCACTGATCCACGGTCGAGTCTCGTTGATACCGAGCCCGTTGCAGTCGTAACTGAAGACGATATTGAGTAAACATCGGAGCATGTGGGAATCATCTGCTGAGGAACACCAAGTACAATGTTTTACTCTGTTGTCATAGCATCGACAGATCGCCATTTATCCTGCTTTACAGAGTGGGCAAGCGTCCGATTTTCACCTTCTATGAATATATAATGTGATCTTTTTCCAAGTGGATTTGCTCATTTACGGCCCACATTGTCGCCGCAATTATTCCCCATTCGCCTCTGCTTCGTTATATACTTTTTACACGCTTCAGATGTCCACAGCGGTACCATACCAGGCGGAATTCAGTCTTGCAGTGAATAATAGTTGTAACGTTTCGGCTCAACAGGTTTTATAGAATGTAGACGGCGTTATTCCTATCATCTTCATGTGGTTGTGGTGAAATGCTTATCATTTGTATATCCAAAAGTGTAGTACAGATGATGCCAATTCGACATATGGTGTTCGCCACTCCATGCTATTTCAATGTTACTGTCCAGCTGTTTATATAGGAATCTACCGTGCGATTATGTCCATCGATTTTCTTCCTTAACGTACCTCCCTGTTGACTTGTACACTCAGAAAGACAAAGCGACATCCTATCGTTCCAGAATTGTTCTTGGGTGGTTGATGCAAAATCTACAGACAACAAGAAGGTTATCTACGTGACCACAGTTGTGTTGAGCGCGTCGTGGACGACATGGAGCGCATGTGACCCAACTTGACCAGGGTCTGTGAGTCGTATGTGAGAGGGGATTATTGATTAGGATGGCAGCCAAGTACATCCATTATCTCATGGACTGCATGGAAGAGTGTTCCATCATGGCGAAAGCGGGTGCTAAATGGATATATCTAGTTCTATTTCACATTGAGGGTATTGTTTATATGTTTAGGAGCTAACGCCCCAAAGAGGTTCAGCAGGTTTCTGAACTGTTAAATGGCGCACAACTATCCTTGGACGTTTCTCAAATAATTTTTCTGATGATGATACACCACTTACCAATGTCCGAGGGATGGGCCGGTGCGCATGAAGAAATAGGAGCCTGATTTTCTGGTACTGGCTCCAGCGTATCACCAGACGCAACACTTGTAAAGTGATTCAAATGGCTCTGAGCACTATGGGACTTAACATCTATGATCATCAGTCCCCTAGAACTTAGAACTACTTAAACCTAACTAACCTATGGACATCACACAGCACCCAGTCATCACGAGGCAGAGAAAATCCCTGAACCCGCCGGGAATCGAACCCGGGAACCCGGGCAACACTTGTAGAAAAACTGAGACTCTTCTTTATGCAACAAGTGCTAGAAATGTATGGCACACTAATGTAGCTTCAAAGCATCCTATGAACTTCCAAAATAATGCAACTGTTTTTCCGCCAGGGAGATAAAAAGTACAAATACCTAACTATTGGTGATAGTCTACTCGGGTTTGCTGCCGCATCATAAAATCAACACACTTCCACATTTCGGGAACTATCTGTCCGTCAGGAGAATGCTACTGCTACTGCTGCTACTACTGTGTTCCGTTGAAAACTGGTGCCAAGGCTGCAGATCGTCTTCCCACGTAGATCTCCGTACTGTATATGGCGCATGAGCCGCCGCCACAGTTGCTGCCGTTCCAAGACTGGGATTTAGTACAACACCGGCGGCAACGATATATCGCACTCAAAGGATGTTTTCAGACACTCGGGCTGGCCGCACTGAAGAACGTTAAGTTATGATGTGTGGTATTACAGGGTTCCACGTCGTAATGAGAGGAAAATCATTGTCCTATTAATCAAACTGTTTGTCAACCTAATTTCAAGTGCGTCTTTATAAACACTGTTCCAAAAACCGGAAGCACTGGCAACTACGACACTCTCGGCAAATTTCATACCATGTCCTTCGTTTCAGTACTGTTCTGTTACCGCCGATTTTTCTGGCTTTTGTAGTCTTGTGTGACGGCGATGTTCCATGCACTTATCTCGAATAGTGCGAATCGAACGGCCGATGTAAGCCTTCCCACTCTGACACGGTATTTTATACATGCAAGGCTTCCTAAGGCTCAAATCATCTTTTACAGAGCCCAGTAATGCTCTAATCTTGGAAGGCGGACGTGGCAATGTTAAAATTTCTTAAAATACTTGCACTCTTAAACAATACGCCCACAGCAAAAAGAATAAGGGCCACAGATCTATGCTCCTCTTCGTGCATCTCCAGGGATGGTCGTAATTCCATAGCCAGACGGATCTGTTTCGCAGAGTATCGATTTTCCTTAAACACAGCCATCAAACATGAAAGTTCTTAGCGTAAGCTGTCTGCTTCGGAAACGGCATATGTTCTGCTTACGAGAATTCGTTGGTACGGTTGATAGCAACTCTTAGCACGTTGATACCGATCGGTGTGTGTCGCCTTTCGGTGAACACTATGTTCCAGAGTACTATGTTGCTTTTTGGAAACTATGGCTTCCAAATACGCAAGCCTATCATCACTTTCGACCTCCATGGTAAATTTAATGCTGGGATGAAGACAGTTGAAGTGATACAAAAATCTGTCGAGAGCATTTCGCCCATGAGGCCAGACAAAAAATGTATCGTCTTTTTCTTCAGACGCTCGTTGGTTGCAAAGTTGACGTTCCCAGTGCCCTATCCTCGAAGTTCTCCATGAATAAATTGGCAAATGTGGGCAATAAAGGACTAGCCATAGGCCTTCCGTCATTCTGTTCAAAAATGTTGCCATTAAATGAAAACTACGTGGACGTCAGCTCACGACGACAGAGCTTATCCTACACCTCATCCAGTTTTTCACTAATCGAACTCAAGAACTCCTCTAGAGGGTCCCGTGTAAATAGAGATAGCACATCAAAATTCACTATTAAATCCGAAGGATCTAGCCTCGAAGATTTCGAATTTCGAATAATATCCACCAAATTGGAAACATGGTGTTCGCCGACGTCTCGAATCATTTTATTACGCCGAGAAAGCCTGTGAAGTTGCGTGTAATAGTTATTGTACAGCAATGCTGCCATCATCTGCTGTTAATGAGCCACAAGAAATGCCAGACAATTTGCACAACTCGGCACCAATTTCTTTCTCATTTACACTCGACAAAGTACATCGTCAGAAAGATGAAACTGTCAACCTATCCTCCTTGTACTAAACTAAGCGCCCAGGATATATTCACATGTTTAATTGATAGCAGATGTCAATGTCTTTGTGTACGTATTTAGTTCGATACGTCTACAATGTTCAGCAATGTGAGCCAGAAAATGTGTGCAGCACTCATGTAGTCACCAATCAAGGTGGCGCAGTTGTAGAGTTGTAAACTACCATAGATTAACATAAATAAGCGTAGACTATGGTAGTTCTCATAGAGGCCTTGGTTAGATAAGGTTTTACGCACATCACATGTACGTAAGGTGTGTTGCATACCTATCGGGCGTTACGTGTCGTTAACCTCATATCAACTGATTTTTGTCCATATGCGATCACCGTCTTACCGGGATCCCCTAGAAATCTGAAGCAGTGCACCGTTTAGAAACTGAGCGAGGATGTATAAAGGGATGTTTAACCTATGGAACATTTTCGTAATACTTACTTATACTCCTGTCCTTTACTTAAGAATAAACAGTATTTACAGCAAAATTGAAACTTTTCAGTGTTTAATTCATATTTTATTCGAAAACTGTTGATTTGTAACGTGGAACAGAGGGCTGTTGTAGTAAAAATAAAAAAAGGAGCAGATTTATCATATAACGCAATTTGCTCAAAGAAAGTAAAATTTAAAAAACTGCGATACAAAAATATATGAATCATTGCTTAAGTGTTTCTTCGAAGTTATATAAAACATGTTTCTGGTATTCACGAATAACATATGCACTTGTCAATAAGAATAAGATCATGATGATGAGCGTTGAGTGCAAAATAACAACAATAAAAACGCAAATTTTTTCCGTTTGTGCATGTAAACTGTACTTGCATCAAAAGTAACTGCTTTGGTTACATAAAAGCGCATAACTTACGCGAGTTACAAATTTTTATTACTTGTAAAATGCAATTTATATCCTGTTAGGATACAAAATACTCAATGGAACAACACTTACAGGTGTGCGGTCTAATTATATGTGAAAACAAACGAATAAACAACCCAGTTTCTCTCACAGACAACCATTTATGTTTCTTTCCCTACCAGTGCTACCAATACTACCAATAATCCTACCATTTACTATGTCATGTGTATACTGTACGAGATCTACCGATCCATAGTTTTGGTAAAGAGCAACTCTATGCAGTGGTTGACACACTAAACTCTTATCCTGGACGATGACAGTTCGAATTCCCACCCATCCATTTACATTTAGGTTTTCCGTGATTTCTCTAAATCGCTCCACTAAAATTCTGGGATGTTTCCTTTAAAAATTAACGGCCGACTTTGTTTCCCATTCTTCCCGAATCCTTGCTTGTGCTCCGTTTTTAATGTCCAAACCGGCGACGGGACGTTAAACGCTAATTTACCTTCCTTCAGACATGAATTGAGAACAGCGCATTTGAAATCATGTCAGCAGGTTAAAAAATTTAAATCTAATTTAAAAATTTAAATCTAATTTAAAAATTGAAAATTCGTGTTCGCTACAATTACATTAGATATATTTTTCATCCTCTAGCGTTAAGCGTGAAAAAGAAAAGAGGAACTGCAAGTATGCTCCAATGGAATAATTACTTATTAACATCAGTCGTATGTAGCCTGTTGAAAGGTTTAAATAACTCAATGTATGTGATATTTGGTAAACGTGTGTGTAACGTAACAGCAATCTTTCTTCCATAGAACCAGAGTCATTCTCATTTGATCCAGGCAGAAATGAAGCAAAGAATTAAGATTTAGATCTAACATCTCGTCACAATGTGGTTGTTGAAGATAGAGCAGGAGCTCGGATAAGAAAAAGGTGGGGAAGAAAATTACATACGTGCTTTATAAAGGCATAACTCTGATGTTCGTCTTAAATGATTGTTTATTTGTTTTATTTGCTCATTGTTCACAATTAAAGCTTAATACGATATCAGATAAAATAGGCAATGCGACATATTAAATTATGTGTATAATAATTATTACCACTTGGTAAGCTAAAATAATAACGAAGGAAACAGAAAAAAATAACAGCTGATTCCTATCAATACAAGAGTGTTGTCGACTTTCGAGCCAATTAACTAATGATTAGTGTTGCTGTTTGTACTATTAATACTATGACTTTACTGTTTATGTTTGCCTCTAACACTGTGCAAAAAATCCTTTACATATTTTTGATTTTGATTTTTGATACAGCAGCCGCTATGAATTAAGACACAAGCGATTTACAGACACTGGCTGCGAGTAGGATTGATGTAAATCAACGGGGAAAGTCGAAAATCTGCATCGGACCGGGATTCGAACCCGAGTCTCCTACTTACTATGTTTGGCGGGAGGCGTGCTAGGGTAGTCCATGCAGTTCCGATCACTGTGTCTAGATGGCTTAGTGGTTACAATAACTGCCCAGTAAGCAGAAGACCCGGGTTCGAATCCCAGTCCGCCACAAATTTTCAACTTTACCCATTGATTTACATCAATACTCACTCTCAGCCATGTTTAATTCATTTGTGTCTTAAAACTTCTTTAGAGACGGTTGCGGGAAAATAGTAATGCATCATGATTAGTCAGATAGTGGAGAAAATACTACAGTGGAAACTGCTCGTATGTAGCTGTTCTGGAAGTAAGCAGGTAGTGACGTAAAGTTGAACCGATAAGCTTCGAGTGCATCTGCAAAGTGTAGTGGCGCATTTAAACCGATCAAGTACGCGCCGAATGTAGTAGCCAAGTTGGCAGCGAGAATACTGCAGAATAAAACTCTCTCTGCTGACAGACTTTCAGGTAAATACAAATTCAGGTCGTGACGGAAGGCGGAGAGAGCTTCTCTGTGTGATGAACGAAATAGTGCACCAAAAATGCAGTCGCAAGGCTTGTGATTTTTTCTGACAACGACTGTATTTCTCATTTATGTTTCTTCCGTAGGTTTTGTCTTCTGTTCTTGTACGAGAGTGCGCTGAAAAGGAATTCCTCCGAATTTCTTATGTGAAAACCCGTAAGTATTTTGAATAAAACAAACGATAACAAGTTACATCTTTATTCTTCAAATCTGCGTATTTATTTCTCAACACAGTCACCCTGGCGACGAACACATTTCTCCCAACGAGAGACCAGTTTGTTGGTATCGTAGCTTTAGAATGTTTGACTTTGTTGAAGAAACCACACTCTCACCTCTCCTTTCACCGCTTCGTCGCTATCAACGTGAAGTCCTCGTTGGTGTTCTTTAACTTCTAGAACCTGATAGAAATTTGATGGGGCCAAGTTGGGGCAGTATTGCGGATGATCGATGACAATGAAAGCAAAGCGCGGGATTGTTGCAGATGCCGCACTTCTCGTGTGTGGTCTGGCGTTGTCATACTGAAGTAGAGGGTGTTCTAATAGTGGACGAACTCTTCGAATTCGAGGTTCGATTAGAGCTCACGAACCGACATAGTTACGTTTCACACCACTAAGTTACACGCTACAACTCGGAAACCACTAGCGGCAGAGGGAACCAAATACGTTGACAGGAACAATAAAGATACAGAACGTTAATAATGTTTATTTTATTTAAAAAGGTTTAAGAGTTATCACACAAAAAACTCGGAGTTATTACTTTTCAGCACGCCCTCGTACATGTGGTATGCTGTGATCAAATCGTGATGAATGATGACTGATTTCCATTCCTAGGGACGGCGCATATGTACCATACCACATCATATAAGATTATTGGATAAGGAGCCGCTACATACTATGGCTTCTTATAGTATGAAACCATTCATCAGAGAACCCAGAACAGATTCTAAAATCTGGTAGGTAGAGCTCATATCAGCATTGCATACAGGTGGACAAAATAAAACTCACCCGTAAATTATATATACGACTGACGCGGAATTGATCCTTGTTAATAAACAGTACAGCTGCTCATCACAGAAAATGCTGCAAGCTGTTTTTTCGATGGACCAATCGGTCGCTATCACGTGTCTGCACATGCGCATCTCCCGCATGTTCTGTCCCGAGTACTTCACTAAACAAGTCTGATCCTCTGTGACTTACTCAAACGCAACGACATAGCGATCAGCTTGTAGCCTAGCAGATTAAACTGAGCCTAAAATTTAGAAAAATTTTAGAATTTACCTTGTAATCACAAAAGTATGGAGCACTAACGGAAAAAAACTCACAGCACTAACAAGGGAACCTCCCCATCGCACCCCCCTCAGATTTAGTTATAAGTTAGCACAGTGGATAGGCGTTGAAAAACTGAACACAGATCAATCGAGAAAACAGGAAGAAGTTGTATGGAACTATGAAAAAATAAGCAAAATATACAAACTGAGTAGTCCATGCGCAAGATAGGCAACATCAAGGATAACGTGAGCTCAGGAGCGCCGTGGTCCCGTGATTAGCGTGAGCAGCTGCGGAACAAGAGGTCCTTGGTTCAAGTCTTCCCTCGAGTGGGAAGTTTAATTTTTTATTTCCAGACATTTGTTATCTGTCCGTCCGTCCGTCCGATGTGACTGTGAAACTGTTGCATTCATTTGTTGCAGTTTATGTGACAAACTCTTATGATTTCATCACTTTTTTGGGAGTGATTATCACATCCACAAGAAAACCTAAATCGGGCAAGGTAGAAGAATCTTTTTACCCATTCGCCAAGTGTAGAAGTTAGGGGTTGACAACATATTACTGTCATGTGACGCACATGCCGTCACCAGTGTCGTATAGAATATATCAGACGTCTTTTCCTGTCGAGGAATCGGTTGACCTATGACCTTGCGATCAAATGTTTTGGTTCCCATCGGAGAGGCAGATCCTTTCGTCTACTAATCGCACGGTTTTGCGGTGCGGTCGCAAAACACAGACACTAAACTTATTACACTGAACAGAGACGTCAATGAACGAACGGAAAGATCATAAGTTTGCGAAAAAAAAAGAAGAAAAGTAAACTTTTCACTCGAGGGAATACTTGATTGGAAGAGGTGAGCTGATATTAGTCAAAAATGCCTTTAAGGCGACAAAAACGCTATATCAGCACCTCATTGAATCTGAACGAGATCGTGTAATAGGGATACGAGAAGCTGGAAGTTCCTACTGTGATACGGCACAAAGGCCTGACAGGAATATAGCCATTATACATGATTGCAGGCAGTGGTGGTCACGAGAATGTACTGTCGCAAGAAGACTGGGCTCCGGACGGCCATGTGGCACTACCAAGACCTAAGACCATTGTGTTTGGCGTATGGCTCTCTCGCATCATACTGCATCTGCAGCGGCAATTTGAGCAGCAATTGGTACCACACTGGCACAAAGAACAGTTACAAATTGGTTACCTCAGGGACAGTTCCGAGCCAAACGACTTGTAGCGTCCATTTCACTGACCCCAAACCACCGCCATTTGCGACTTCGGTAATATCAAGCGATACTGGAGGGCAGGGTGGATGCCTATTGTGTTTTCTGATGAAAGCCGGTTGTGCCTCGGTGCGAGTGATGGCCGTGTGTTGGTTAGGAGGAGGACAGTTGAGGGACTGCAAACAGCCTGTCTGAATCTGGGCACACTGGACCTCCATCTCGAGTTAGGCTCTTAGATGCGATTTCCCATGACAGCAGGAGCGCCCTCGTGATTATCCCACGCACCTCAACTTGACTGCAAGCTCGTGCGTCAGTCTGATGATTGAATCTGTTGTGCTGCCATTCATGAACGGCATTCCAGGGGGTGTTTTCTAACAGAATATCGCTCGACCATGTACCGCTGTTGGGTTACAACATGCTCTACAGAGTGTTGACATGTTACTTTGGCCTCCAATCGAGCACATATGGGTCATCATCGGATGACAATACCAGTGTCATCCACAAACAGCGTTAACCATCCCTCTATTGATCGAACATGTGCAACGGGCATGGAACTACGATACACAAACAGACATCCGGATCCAGGACAAAAAATGCATGCACGTTTGGATGCTTGCATTCAACATTCTGTCGGTTACACCGGTTATTAACGTACCAGCATTTCACATTTGCAATGGCTTATCTCGCGCTTATGTTAACCTGTGATCTTGCAGTGTTAATCGCTGAATACTCTACATTTATTAATTTTTGGTGTAGCGATTACTTTCCGTCAGCACATATGTACATCTACATACATACTCCACAAGCCACCGTACGGTGCATGGCGGAGGATACCCTGTATCACAATTAATCATTTCCATTCCTGTTTCACTTGGAGACAGAGCGAGGGAAAAAGAACGACTATCTGCGTGCCTCCGTATGAGCTCTAATTTCTCGTGTCTTATCTTCGTGGTCCGTATGCGAAGTATATACTGGCAGCAGTAGAATTGTTCTGTTGTCAGGTTCTCTAAATTTTCTCAATAGCGCTCCTCGAAAAGAATGTCGCCTTCCCTACAGAAATTTCTGTGTGTGTTCCCAAAGCATCTCGGTAATACTTGCGTGTTGTTCGAACCTACCGGTAAGAAATCTAAATATCGATGAAACGGACAACATACAATTCTTTGAGGCCACCTGAATGAAGGAGCGCAAATAACCATATGTTAGTAAGTACTATGTAATTATGACGAACGTTCTGTGTAACTGACTGTAATATTCCTAGGTTCAATACTTACGTACTAACAGTTTTGGAACGCAATGTACGCAAGCTGGTGATCCACTAAGGGGTGTTCGGATGACCAAGAGGCGCTATGTAGCGAGCGTAGCAAGTTTATAAGTGTAGGTGCTTGAGTGTATGAGTGGGACTACAAAATCATATGTTCATTAATGTTAACACTAATAATGTATACGTATCCTGTAAACTGACTCGTTCTACATAATTGCAATAAATGAACCATTATAATGATACAGGGTATGCATTAATAAAACCCACAAAGTGCATGGATGGATGCCTGACTGGAAATGGAGGAAAAAAGTCTTATGAGCATGTGTCTGCAAATGCATCGTTTCCACGAATGATGGCACTGATGAATGAGAATTCCTTCCACCACTCGTCGTTAGTTCCTTGTGTCGTTCCAGGTGTCAGGGATGGTGGCAGTTGGCGTGCAAGATACGCATAATCGTACTTTGGATTACACCATATTGGCGGGCCACTTGCCTGGAGCTTGTATTACGGTTTGTGTCGATATCCTGTACAACCCGGTCCTCCAGGTCTGGTGTACGCACTGTCCACCGCCTCCCTGCACGTTAGTCTTTCTGAAAGGACCCACCGACACACAAACGCCCAAAAAGGGACTTGAAATGTTGTGTGATGTGATTAGTGTCTGAGAGGGTACCTGTTTTGGTACAACCGTAATGCCCCTCGACCTTTTCCATCTGCTTGGCAGTACACAAACGCCATCTCGGCTTGTTCCCAGATGAATAACGGACCATTCTGCTGCTTGCAGTACGCTGCGTCAACCACATAGACTGAAACACGTAAGAAACACACAGCACGTGGTAAGGGGAACATCCATTCGTCAGTGCCATCTACCGTGGCGACGATGCGTAGGACATTTTTCTTCCATATCCAGTCAGGAATCTGCACCTGCAGTTTTATTAATGTTCATCATGTATACGGAACATGTAACCAGCTAACTGTAAAAAGGTTCGAGGGAGCGTAGGTTGTAGTAGTTGCGAAGAGATGGAGAACTGTATCAGAGCAGATTTTGGACTGAAGGCCAAAACAACAGCAACGACGACGAGAAGCAAAAAAGTTATGTAACACGAGTCAGTTTCATACGCTAAAGTTTTATGCTTGTCACATATGTATGTGTACATCTGTTACTGTACCATGTCTGGTCTGATGTAAGATAAGGTATGGTAGCATCAATCTGATCAACGAAAACAATCAAATTAATAAATAAATCTTAGGAGTATAAAGTACTGAAAATATAGGTATTTCTCCTCGTTTCAGTTTCTGCGTAAGAGACAAGCATTTCTATCTCAACTCAATGGTGCAACGAATTCAGCTGCCTAGAAGAATCTTTGATCTTCAGTTCGCTTTTCATATCGACTGTAGTTGCTTTTCTTTCATTGGAGGGTGCGAATAGTCAAAGGTAATGCAAATACTGGAGCGGAAGACAGGAATTGGTAATGAGCGCGCCGCTGCGCCCTCTCCTTTGGAGGCGCGGCCAGTCAATAATAATTGTGTTTTGGCTAGCACGGGGGGATCCAGACTCGCGCCCGATCCTTTTTGGACGGCAACCCGGCAGCGCAGCAGCACGGCGGGGCCGGGCTCCATCGACGGCCCACTTTGCTAATTGCTGCTGGTTCACTCACTGCGTAATTACCGCTCCACTCGCGACTAATCGCCGGTGGTGGAGCCCGCCAAGCACCTGCCGCGTTCGCCTGCAGTCGATCCGCAACTTACAAAAACTGAGGAACGAGCACCGGGCATTTATTTGTGAAATAACTAGCCGAGGACCCGGCGTTGCCCGGGTATGTATTTATTTCATTAGCCCATCTCTTTTTTTCCCCTCTGTCTCCATCTCCTTCGCCCTCCTCTCTATCTTTTTCTCCTCCTCTCTGTCTGCCACCTACCCCCCCCCCCCCCCCTACTCTCTACTCCTGCTGTCACTCTCTCTGTCCATCTGCTACTGCCCCCTCTGACCATCTGCTCCTCCCTCCTCTATCCATATCCTCCTCACACCTTTTGCCCCTCTATTTCCTCCTCCCCTCTCTACGCTCACCTCCACCTCCCCCTCGCTCTGTCAACTTCCTTCTCCCCCTCTCTCAGTCCATGTCCTTCTCCCTTTCCTCTCTGTCTACGCCCTCTTCCCTTTCCCTATTTCCTCACCCCCTCCCCATCTCTTCATCCATCTCCTCCTCAACCTCTCTATCCATCTCCCTCTCTTTCCTTCCAATATCCTTTTTTGCCCATTTTCTGTCTCCACGTTGTCACTGCGGCTCCAATAGGGGGTTGCTGATTCTTGCCCACACAGTATCTCTTTCCAGACAGTAATATGGTTACTAAGTTCGTTTGGGGTTTAGGAGGAGCTTTTTATCCGATGATTTGCCAGAGAACACACTTGTCACATACATTTCACAATTTACTTAACATAAATTTGTACACATGTTACACTTTCATCTCTAGCGAATTTTGTCTTGCAGTTTCTTTTCCACACAGCTCCATCTGTATAACGTCATCTCCTGAATAATGTGTCGTCTAATGATATAATTTTGCAGCTACATTCAGTTGTGTACGTGAATACTGACTTCAAAATGTGTCACGAATACAGTTAGTAGCACAGAAGAAATAAATTGAAACGTTAGACCTGATGCGCCAGGTGTATTGCATTAACAGCGAAATTGGAGTAGGCGATAAACGTTTTTCCGTTTTATCATTTTTGGGGGTTGTCAGCTAGAAAAAGTTTCGCAAAGGTTTGAAATTATGTGTAAAGTTTATTGCAAGTCACTAAGTGCTCTTATTCTCAAACACTGGATGAATAATGTTCACGAATTCCCGCGTCGTGAGCTAAATTACTTTTTCACACCCACCCCCACCCCTTAGATAGGTACGTGTTTCTTGCCACCACAGCGATTCTCTCCAGACAGTAAGTGGTTTGTGTGCCTAGTTGAAATGGGACCAATGGTTTAGGAGCAGATGTGCAACATATGTACATCTATACATAAATACATTACGTATATACGTAAATCTATTTTTACAACATGTTATGATTTTTTTTGCTATAGTCACTCATTACCTATATTTATTAGCACAACGCGTCAGGTTATGTACATTACGTGTATGTTAATTTGTAATTACACATCATTTTCGCGTAAGATGATGTCTATTTGCTGTTTATGCCACTAAGCTTATGTAGTGAATTTTATTCTTGTACAGAAAGATTAGTTTATTTCAGTGCATATATAAAGTGAGGTGTATGTTTAAATAATGTTGCTGATGTACTTACATTTTCGTGAGATCAGAGATCTAAAATGATTCAGATGGCTCTGAGCACTATGGGACTTAACTTCTGAGGTCATCAGTCCCCTAGAACTTAGAACTACTTAAACCTAACTAACCTAAGGACATCACACACATCCATGCCCGAGGCAGGATTCAAGCCTGCGACCGTAGCGGTCACGCGGTTCCTGACTGTAGCGCCCAGAACCGCTCGGCCACCCCGGTCGGCTCAGAGATCTACATCCAGTTAATGTGGAGATCACTGGCTTTGATGAAAAAAGCCAGCCTGCGTCATTTATGGTGCACTAACCGTCCTGATTTAGTCTACTGTGTAAAGAAAACACATTCCATTCGTAAGTGTACTTTTATGTACACAAATTTTGGTTGCGCTGTTTGCTTTCACTTCGGTAGTTTTATTTTTGTCATTTGACTTTAGATTTCCTATCAGTCCAACCTGAAAGGCTCTCTGTGTGAACGCAGTGAGAAGTGAAAAATTGCAAACCGACCAAACGTAACGAAATGGGTTCTCAACATTTTCGGGAAGAGGAACATTCCTGAGTCAGTTTAAGGAAAGTGGTGGATTACGAAGGAGGCTTTTCATCTCACTTATATTCTTGGTGATTCGAAACGAATAACAAAAAGTAAGTTTCATCAACTAGGCGAAATGCATCGTATTCAGTGGCAACTGAACACACCGCAAATATCGCACTAAAATTATGCTATTTCTCTTCGAACACGAGCCGGATATCACAGTAAATTTACGCCATTTTTCTTCAATTGCGTACTGGTATGCAAATAAAACGGACGGAAACATGTTTGTAGCGCTCTCTTCGCCATAACTAAAATCCAGCGTTGAGTGCTGAACTGATAGTCAGAAGCGCTGCGATCAGATCAGAAAAGTGACGCAGCTTTCTGTCTTTATTTCTGTGCATATTGTGATGTGACGTCATCCCTTTCTGCACTGTGAGTGCTACATTGCTTACAGCACCAGGTCAGTATTTTCTTTAAAAGTGCATGCAACCTACTGTGCAAACGTAGAGTATCAGAGAATCATGAGGAGGAGATGCTGCAATGGTGGTGTGGGAGAGTGGTAACGTGCACTGCCGGGCAGCTTACCAGCTCTGTTTCGGTTCCCACTGTTACCATAGTTTTTCATTTTTTAAATTATTTTCCTTGCAATATTATACGACTAACTGTAAAATTTAAATATATTTAAACAGTTCAGTTTATATTCGTAACACTAATATATTCAATTTATTTACGATTAGCACGCTTCTAAGTCAAAAGGCTGTAGCTAAACACATTGCAGCACTTTGGTAAAACTTTGTAGGAGCTCCCACTGGTCGTGTTACTGGGTCAGATATGCATTTAAGACCAGAAGTAGTATGCTGATGCCTTCCTGATGCTGTATTGTTTACGAAAGCACCGTTACCATTTTCTGTCTGAAACAAATGTTACGAGCACACGACAGAAATTAAGAACAAGAAGCTGTTGTTAACATTAGTCTCCTTACAGTTTAACATCTGACATGGCGACGCCGGCATGAAAGCAACTATAGTGGAAGTCTGTAGCGCTACATCCCCTATTCTACCGAAATGGATAGTACATGCATCTACAATCTTTTTATATAAGAATAATTATGTCATAGCACAGATTATATGGATTAATTACTTATTATTTCTTGGCTATTCAGTATTGTTAAGACACTTTTTTTTTTACTATTAAAAAAGTTTATTCAGGCGTGTGAACGCCACGCGTATCTGGCACTCACTTGCGGTACCAGCCACCTTGCAAAACTCGCGTCAGCCAGCTCTAACCGTTGTTGTCCACCGACCGCAGTAAAAATCCTAAGAGATTTTGGTCGTATGTAAAATCGGTAAGTGGATCAAAATCATCTATTCATTCTCTCAACGACCACACCGGCACCGAAACGGAAGATAAGAGAGAGAAGGCGGAAATACTGAATTCGGTCTTCAGATGTTGTTTCAGCACGGAAGATTGTAACACTGTCCCTCCTTTCAATCGTCGTACGAACATCGAAATGGCAGATATTGAGATAACCGATCGCGGAACTGAAAAGCAGCTACAGTTGCTTAGTAGTGGAAAGGCTTCAGGAGCAGATGAAATACCTATAAGATTCTATAAAGATTATGCGAAAGAACTTGCTCCTCTTCTAACAGTAATTTATCGTAAATCGTTTGAGCAATGAAAGATAGCTAACGACTGGAAAAAGCGCAGGTCATTCCCGTTTTTAAGAAAGGCCGTACGACAGATACATAGAATTATAGACCTATATCGTTGACGTCAATCTGTTGTATAATTAGGGAAAACGTTTTATGCTCAAGAATTATGAATCTTTAAGGCTATTCGCAGATGATGCAGTTGTCTATACCAAACAGGCAACGCCAGAAGATAGTAAGAATTTGCGGAACGACCTGCAGAGAATTGATAAATGGTGCAGACTCTGTCAGTTGACCCTGAACGTAAATGTATGTTAATGTTGTGCATACACAGGAAAAGAAATCCACTACTGTACAGCTGCACTATTGATGACAAACAGCTGGAGACATATAGTCTTAACTGTCCAGAGCGACCTTCAGTGCAATGACCATATAAAACAGATCGTGAGAAAAGCAGACACAAGACTCAGATTCGTGGGAAGAATCTTAAGGAAACGCAACTCGTCCACGAAAGAAGTGGCTCATAAGGCGCTTGTTCGCCAGATTCTTGAGTATTGTTCATCTATCTGGGATCCCAATCGGATAGGGCTAATAGAGGAGATAGAGAAGATCCAACGAATAGCCGCGTGTTTCGTCACGGTACCGTTTAACTGGCGAGAGAGCGTTACGGAGATGCTAAACGAACTCCACTGGCAGACGTTACGAGAGAAGCGTTGTGCATCACGGAGAGATTTACTATTGAAATTTCGGGACAGCACTTTTTAGGAGAAGCCGCACAACATATTACTTCCACCCCTCCGTGTAT
This sequence comes from Schistocerca americana, assembly GCF_021461395.2. Classification (NCBI taxonomy): domain Eukaryota; kingdom Metazoa; phylum Arthropoda; class Insecta; order Orthoptera; family Acrididae; genus Schistocerca; species Schistocerca americana. The sequence continues at coordinate 291,926,099 of NC_060124.1, forward strand.
TGACTACGAGGAGAAAATAGGAGAAATTAGAGCCAATGCAGAGGCTTACCGACAATCATTCTTCGAACAAACTATTCGCGAGTGGAACAGGGTTGGAGGGATCAGATAGCGGTAACAAAAGTACCCTCCGCCAAACACCATTAAGCGGCTTGCAGAGTATGATGTGGATGTAACATCTCATACGCAATGCAATGAGCAATCTTGAAAGCATTTGCAGCCGAAGCATACTGCACGCAGGAGTAATGCAGTACGCAGGAGAGCTGGCTCACTATGTGCACAATGTGACGCACGCGGAAGTCTTGTTGCGAGAGAGACGTAGAGCCAACAAACACACCGTGCACAGTGGGGTACGCAGTTGAGTAATTACTGTAATGTGAGGTTAAGTGACTGCACTGCGCCATTCCTGTACTGAGTGAGGATCAGAAGATGTCCTCCAGAAACGTCGATAATAATTAACGTGCGCTGAACGTAATAAGCTAATGCGGGCCACATCGACTTACAGAAAATCGATTTACGTCTTACGCCTCAACCACGAAGCGCTTGTTCTGTTTCAAAAAGATGGTGGAAGGGATTGCAGGGCGTGAAACAAATTACCTTAGTTCATATCTAGATTTGAACAGATTAGCAGAAATTACTAACAGATGGAAGACTGGATGAAGGCAACAGAATGATCCGTTGCTGTCGTAGTGCTCTGTGTGAAGATTGGTTCCATACAGCTCTTCACTCTCGAATATCCTGTGACAATCTCTTCCTCTCTCCACTGCCTACCAAAAATATCGTCGCAGGGTACTTTAGTCGAAAGTCATTCCGTTCGTCCGCGTCATAATTGGACGCGGCCAAACAGCAGACGCTTACGCGTTTGTTAGCGTGTTGTTTGATAGACAACATGGAACCAGTGCGGAAGGCGCCAGTAAATACGTAGCAAATTGTAACTTCTATCAATTCTTGTGGCGTATGGGGACTGAGAAGCTAAGTTGAAAAAATTCGCACTTGGTAACGACCATTCCTTATACCTGGAGAACGACTATGTCACACAGCTAAGGCAGTAATACTAAAGAACACTCTATGGCTAATTACATCTTCAAGCAGAAAAATGCTTAACTTAAAGATCCACGCAATAACAAAACATTGGAGCTATGGGAAAAGATTACAAACATAATGATAAAATGCCATATGAAAGGAAATAGGTTACTTTTCTTCTTAATCCCGCTATCTTACCATTTGTGACACATATGTATGAAAAGAAATAACATGCAAACTTCTATTGATGTAGATCTTACCGAAAGTAGTGAGTAATTAATATCTGAGATTTCTGGAACTTTGGGTAAATCTCGACGGTATGTTATTTTTTCAATAAAAGTATTTACAGAAATAATGATAGGCTTCTAGAAGCACTATTCACATTTATTTCTGCAGTCACATATGTTTCTACGTTTCTCTGTCATTATCATCATTTTACATCTGGAAAAATCGGCTTCCATTTAGAAAATGGTAGTTGGGTACCTGATGAGAGGATAAAATTTAGAGTCGCCGTTTTGTCAATAGCATGGAAATCTTAGATTTCTTATTTATTATCGCAAAACCAATACGGTTAACGTCAAAGAGGGTTTATACTGCTGGAAGACGATAACGCTTTGGAAATCGGTTTAAAAAGAACACACAATCCTATGGAATGAAACAATGTTCACCTCATTATATATACATCACCACTCTGCAATTCACACTGAAGTGCCAGGCAGATGGTTCTTCGAACCATCTTCACACTATTTTCACATTCAGAAGATAAAGTTGGTGATAGGAATTTCATGGAAAGATCTCGCCGCAACGCAAAACGCCTTCGTTTTAACGACTGACACCACAACCCGTTTACCATATCCGTGACAGTCTCTCCCCTACTTCACGATAATACAAAACGAGCTGCCCTTCTTGGGACTTTTTCTGTGTGGTCCTTCAATCGTATGTTGTACAGGTCCCCTATCCCAAAGCAGTACTTCAGCACAGGACGAACAACCGTAGTGCAGGCTCTTTAGTAGACCTATTGCATCGTTTACGTGTTCCGCAAATAAGACACGGTCTTTGGTTTTCTTCCCACACAACATGATCTACGTGAACGTTCCGATTTAAGTTGTTCGTAATTGTAATTCCGACTTATTTAGCTGAATTGACAGGATTTAAATGTGATTCATCATGTAACCGAAATTTGAAGTTCTTTACGAACTCATGCGTGTGACCTCACACTTTTCTTTATTCAGACACAATTGACACTGTTTGCACCATACAGATACGGTGTCTAAGTTATTTTCAAATTGATTTTCGTCTTCTGATGATTATACTAGACGGTGAATAACAGCATCACCCGCAAACAATCGAGGCGGCCTGCTCAGATTGCCTCTTACATCATTCATATAGATTAAAAACAGCAGTGGATCTGTAAAACTTCCTTTGGGAACGCCAAATATCATTTCTGTTTTCCTCGATGACTCTTCGTCAGTTGCTACAAACTGTGACCTTTCTGCGAGGGAATCACGAATCCAGTTACACAACTTCAGCGATACTCCGTAGGCACGCAACTTCATTAGACGCCTCTTGTGAGGAACGGTGTCAAATGCCTTCTGAAAATCTAGAAATATGGAAAAATTTAAGATCCCCTGTCGATAGCACTCATTACTTGCTACTAATAAAGAGCCAATTGTGTTTGATAATAACGGTATTTTCTGAATCCGTGATAACTGTGTGTTAATAGCTCATTACCTTCGAAGTAATTCATAATGTCCGAACTCTGTATATGTTCCGAAATCATACTTCAAATCGACGTCAGTGATACTGTTCTGTAATTCAATTACTCGTGTTTCATTTCTCGAGTATTGGTGTAACTTGTGCAGATTTATATGGGTCTGTCATCGAAGGAGTGGATGTGTACAATTGCTAAGGATGGGGGAATCGTATTAAAATACCGGTCGTACTACAATACCTAAATATAAACACACACACACACACACACACACACACACACACACAGACACACAGAAACGAACATCAACTGCAGTCACGAACTGCAGTGAAAAATCGGTTCTGCCGCAAAATAAATGTGACTATAAAACGTCTGAGGGTTTATCCTCTCCGAGAGATGTTTGTTAGCGGAATTAGAAAGAAAAGGGGAATGAAACTATGCAGCATACTGACTTCTAATTGTAGAAACGAGATCTGCATAAGAAAATTCAAAACACAAATATGTTCGAAAAAAGAAAGAAAATACCGACAGAGTGCGAAAGGTGGGTTTCGGATTTATGGAGACTTAAGAAGACTCCGTGATTCCATATAAACTAAATATATTTTCAGCCTATTTTGACTTGAGCCAGAAAACAAGCATACCGTGGCATATGACTGTCAAAAAAGATCTAGAGGAAATGTAAATACAAACAGAAGCTTGTGAAACCGAAACGTTTTCGTAACAGCTGTAGTGACGGTTAGTACTTCCCGCTACGAGAAACGAATAACTGGTCTCAATTGATCAGATGAACCAATTGCCAGACAAGATGCCCTGATAAATAATATCTGGTTTACACAAATAAGAAAAAAACTGAATATCATCATGGTTGTAAGCACATCACGGTTCTTAGAAGCTGACTAAAGAGTTAAAAAATAGTGATCAAGCAACCAGATAAGACTGTCAATATCACGATGACACGCATAGGGTGTGAAAGTTGTTGGCTAAGGCCTAGTGTCAGAACCCTCCCAGCAATTGTCTTCAATGATTTGAGAAATCTGTGCTAAATCACAAATCTGAAAACCACGTAGTAATCCTGAGCATACACACACACACAGAGAGAGAGAGAGAGAGAGAGAGAGAGAGAGAGAGAGAGTCTTTCTATTCCAATGAAATACTGGCGCCGGAAGTTTGTTCCACAAGCAGGAGTCGGACTGAATAGGTACGAGTTGTGCGCCACGGTAGAAGCGTGGATTACAGACCTCGTCTACGTGAGGGATGTCATTACGCTGATGAGTATGTGTATCGTTAAAGAGCTAACAACCACAGAACAGTTCAGGGCGACACTCTAGACCAACAGGTGAATGAGGAAGATCACAGGTACGTACACGTGGAGTCTCTACTACGCCGGACTCAGGGCTCTGGTTGTCAGTCCTCATTGCATTAAGTCAGAGAGAGACAGAGAGAGAGAGAGAGAGAGAGAGAGAGAGAGAGAGAGAGAGAGAGAGAGAGACAGAATGTGCGTGTTATACGATCATTTATTACGACTCTGGCACGGCGTCCTAATTCAGCAAACTGCCGACAGCTCGAGAGTCCAAAGCAACAGTGAAGGAAGTCAGTTTTTTTTTTTCAGATTTATACATCTACATCTGTATCTACATCTATAATAGTGCACAAGGCACGTTATGTTGTGTGTGTGTGTGTGTGTGTGTGTGTGTGTAAGCGTATTTTTGGCAGCACACACTACCGCATGCCCTCGTTAGCCTCCCCTTTGCCTTCGCGAAAGATTTGTGTGAGGAATGACTGAACACAAACCTGACACTGAGCTCGAATTTCTCTGATTTTCTCGTCGTTGTCACTTCGGGAAACATACTTTGGATAATGTAGTGTGTTGCGTAATTCTTCTTCGAACCCACTTTTGGAAACCTCTCCGGGATGCATTACTCCTGTAACATATCCACCAGAGTTTGCTGAGAATTTCCGTAATGATTCCTCCCGACTAAACGGCCCCGTGGCGATACGCACCGCTCTTCTTTGAATCTTCTCCATCTCTTCCATTGAACCTGCTTAGTAAGGGTACCAAACTGTCGAGCAGTTTCCAAGAATCTATCGAACAAGTGTTTTGAACTCACTTCGTGAATGAAGTGCATTCCTAAAGATTAAAATTCGAAGTTTACCGTTGACATTGTCATGCTGTCAGGGATAGTAAAGGACTTTTATAAGAAGTTGAACGGAATGGACAATATCTTTAAAAGAAATAATAATGTCATGAAAGGTATAACAAAGATAATGGAACGTATACAAATTAAATCAGGCAGTGCGAATTAGAAAATGAAATGAGACACTGGAAGTAGGAGATAAGTTTCGCTATTTGGCTACAAAATAACCGATGATGGCCGAAGAAGAGACGATATAAAATGCAGAATGGCTGTAACAAGAAATACATTTCTGAAAAAGAGGAATTTGTTAATACCTAATATAAATTTAAGTGTTACAAAGTCTTTTATGAAAGTATTTTTCTGGAGTGTAGCCTTGCACGGGATTGAAACGTGGACGAGAAGCTGTACGGGCAAGAGGAGAATAGAAGGCTTTGAGAAGCGGTGCTCAAGATTAGACGCGTATATTGATTAACTAATGGAGACGTACTGAATCGAAATGGGTAAAAATTAGGCTAAGTTGGTTCAAATAGGTGTTGGTTGTAGTAGGATAGATTAACGTGGACAGCTGCAGCAAACCAGTCTTTGGGCTCTAGACCACGACACAACAGGTAGGTCTCTCCGGACATTTACTGTTAGGTAACTTAGGGTTTCCACTGTTTCCAGTGGTTTAGCGCTAACAGCGTAATTAAAGAGGTGTTGCGTCTGTCGGTCGGTGAATAGCTGTAGCTGTGGTTGGATTATACAAATTCTCGAAAGACGGGAGAAATTGTCTTTGGTGATGCACCAGTTTTCATTGTTCCCTAGCGGATCACAGACCTGCTGATTTTCTTTCCCCGTTACAGCAGGTGTTTCGTCGATCAATAAAAAACTGATTAACAAAAAGGGACAGCAGGGAAGGTACAGACCCATCAAAGTCAGTACATTCTGGCAATGTCTCTATTCAGAAATGAGCACGTAAATGTGAGGCGGCGCTGTCACAAGTTTTCTTAACTATCACTGACAATGAAGGAAAAGCACAAAAGTTAGCACAAACGATAAAGTCTTCAGGGTAAAGACCGGTCACTACAGAGAGCGGACGTAAGAAGCTAAGCCACGGATCAAGAATGCGGTCACAGTAACACGGCTCTAACAATACATGTCACTTTGCAGCGGCGGTGTCTCGTGGTGCAAACGTTACGACACCAGAGATGCAACGATCGTAGTTGTTGCCTGCTTCGTTCCAAACATCACAAGCAACACGCGGACACAAGGCTGCTCCCAAGGTAACGGAAGACAAGACAAGACTTGCCACAGAACGTCAGTAACTGCTGCAATATGAACCTGGTGACGTCGACGCCTTTAGTAACCGCAACGGTATGGGATGGAGATGTGCTCTCCGGGCTATTTAAAGACTCGTGCACTTCCGCGACATAGGAAAGGTCCATGTTGTCAACCTAACAGAAGTTGCAGAAGTTTCCTGCTGTTCTGCCTGGATGGAGCGGCTGAGTTCTTGCCTTGAAGTCGGGTGACCGGAGCTGGCGCGGATTCCCAGAACTTTGCTCGTCTCCACTACCGCGCGGCTTCAACGGCGATTCGAAAAAAAAGGCCAGGAAACCGACTGATTTCACCTTCTTGAGCGTTTTGTACAGTAAATGAATGGGGAATGCCAGAATTATCCTGTTCTCATCTCCACTCTCCAGTCGCTGTTCCTCTATGTAGACAATAACCTGGTAGCGTCTGCGCACCTGGGAAAATTAGTTTAGTCGTACTAACTGTGTAATTAAGATCGACGTCTTGTTAGTTAATTAAGCGATCATCAGTGCTTGGTATTAGTTTACTCGTAATTTAATTGGTAATTCGAAATTAACTACTCTTTCTTCTTTTGTGGTGAAGACTGGTCTGGACAGAGGCCTTGGCCTCGCCACGTGCGTTATGTGCCAGGCAAAGGCACTGCGTAACGCAGTAATGGGTCTCTGCGCCTATTGCGTGCCTTACGTGGCCTGTGTTTGCGTTCGAGCTTAACTGCCTGCCCCCTCATCAATCACCGATCCTCCGCAGGTTTTCCTGCATTTTGGTGCCGTCTTCTGGAGTTACAACTTTCCTGTAGACGACTGCTTCGTCTGCGAACATCCTTGTAGAGCTTCCGATGCTAAGCATCAGATCGGTGTACATTGTACACCGTGGCAGCTCTACAACATTCCCTTGGCCAACTTTCGAAACAGCCTTTACGTCTGTCGATTTCGTCCAGTTAGGAACGACGAGTCGAGTACTATCTGGTAGGAAGGCCTAAATGCAGTAGTAAATCTCGCCCAATACTCGGTAATTTCGTATTTGTTTTTCACTAAGCGACTTTGCGGAACTGTATCAAATGCCTCCTGGAAGTCGTCAGGAACACGGCGTCAACGAGGGCACGTTTGCTTGCGTTCCTCTAAATTTCATGCACCAATCGAGTGAGCTGTGATTCGAAAACTCTGAAACATCACACTGAATTCCCTAAACAGACATCTTGAAAGCTCCGGAAGATGTTACAATACCAGTTATTATTATTTCTGAATCTTAAATCTTCTTCATGTCAAGGAATACTAAAGCACTTGATTTTAAGACGTCTTTTCTGAATGATTTAAGAGCTGATAGCACTGCCTGTAGAAAATAAAATATGGTAAAATAATTTGAAATTTTGTTAGAGAGAAATGCCAAGAGGGTGACTAAATATTAACCGTACTTCGTTGAAAACCACCTTTCGTCGGCAGCTACGCTAACGTACACATATGTCACTTATATTACACGCACACTATATAAAACTGTTGCCAATCCGCAGACAACATTATTGTATTGCTACAGCGCTCATTCTCGCAATCTGATTGACAAAATGGACAACACAGATAAGAGATAGATTGATTCACTTTTAAAGAATTCAAAGTTAACTAAACACAGGCAGGAAATACCGAGAAGTGGTTTTCGAAAATTTCACATGGCGTCCTTTCTTATCCCTGCCCCTGCCATTAGGACTAGTAGGAGTATGTAACTTCATTGCATTTTTACACAAATAACTGTGGTAAAAATTGATATAATTAACTATAAAAATTTGAGTTTTCTTCTAAACGTGAAGTTTAAAATGTAAGAGCTCATTCATTTTTTCATAAATTAAATAAATTCTAGAGTTTCATACATCTGAAAGTATGGTTTGTATGGTGTGCAGAATTCATCGAAGAATCTCTCTTACTTATGACGAAATTTCGCAGGTAAAAAAAATTATTTTGTAATGTTTTTGAACTTCCACTACTATGACTATCAATTCTGAATCCTTCCTGGTCATGCTGACAAAGTTTTATAAATTTATTTGTAAAAGTATAGACAGTGGAAATTAAAATGTCCCTTGGTGCCTCTCGTGCTCCAAGCCAGTCCGTTTGACGTTCTACCTCTGTTAAGCTGCATGAAGTATTTTCAGTGCCAATTTTATTTTGTCCATCCTGTACACATGTACTTATGTTCAGAAAAGGACAGAACACCTTGAACGACTAGAGATAGGACCTTCATATTCACAGGTCATGTATATTAGTATACTCTACAGAAAAGATTAGCATTTCAGTCACCTCGTCCTGTTAACTAGTAGGCACAGGGTCCGCCATGGGACCTGTTACCTTGTTCCAAGCGTGATGTATCGACGCCTGTAAGGCGCATATGGCTTCCTGTGGTATAGTCATCCAAGCTGCATTTTCCTGGTTCCAGAGTATATCTATGGTGGTAGGTATTGGGTCACAGCGCTGCATCCATCGTTTCATCATATTCCGCACATTTTCGGCTGGCGAAGAATCTGGTTATGTGGCGGGTCAGGACAAAAGGCTGAAACTCTGCGACACCAAAAGGGAAATGTTCGTGCAGCCGAAAATAGTGTCTGGGGTCTTGTGCAGAAAAAGTATGGCTACGGGTCGCATGACGTCATTTCCGTAGTCACACTGATCACAGTGCCCTAGCTATGCACCACCTGTGATTTGTGGTTGCACCCAATAGCACCTCACACCGTAAGGCCTCGAGTTGGCGCAGTATGTCTTGTGCGAATGCAGTCACCGTGATGACGGTTCCCCTGTCTGCAGCGAACCAAAATGCGGCCATCATTTTCAAACAAACAGAACCTGGATTCATCCGTAGATACTCCTGTCCCCAGTGACGTCGTTCCATAAAACATTTTCGTTTAGCATGTTTCTGCACACTCGTCAAAGTTAGGAGGAGAAGCGAACGTCGCGCATGCGACTCATCCCGTAATAAACGGCGATGTATTGTAACCCCTGGTAGTGTACTATTCCGCTGTTGCGCCGGATCTGGGGAGAAGGCAGATCTGTCTTGCAATGCCGTTCGGCTGAGATGGCGATATTCTCGGATGGTGGTCTGGTCTAGGTGATGTGACCTGACCCATCTTGTCTGTTCTACGGCCTTCAGTCAACCATTCTGCACAAACCAATAGCACTGCCAAAACACTTCGTCCCACATGAACAGCAATTTATCGGATGGATTCCTCACATTATCTCTTGCCAACAATGCGACCCCTTTAAAATTCAATGATTTGATGGTACGCTTCGTGGATGCGTCTGCGAGGCATCCTAAACGTCTACTCAAATCACACAGATCCGTTACCTTTGGTTTATAGCGATAACGAGAGCTGCAGGAACATTTTTCTCGTTAGTGGTGCTGCGCCGCGATATCGCTGATGACCTTGAACCCGCGGGCTGATATGGTCCAAATGCTGATCATTTTTGTAGAACATACTAATGTACAAGTTCTGTGAATATGGACTAGAGATGTACATGTTCCGCTTTTAACCCGCCCATGCTTGCCCGGTGGCCAGGCGGGCAGGCCGCTGCGCGTTGTCAACAGAACGGGCAGGCTGCTTCACTCCCAGCCAAGCCAAGCAGACCCCAACCCGGGCAGGCTGCGGGAAACTTTCTTGCCTGCCCATATTACTGCTGAGCTGCGCTACGCAGCCGTTTAGTCTGCGCGCGTCATTGTCGTACTATGAACGTTAATTAAAAGTTTTTATTTTACCTGAGCACCAAAAGACTAATACATATATATAATGTTAGGGTTTATTTCAGGTCAAAAAATATTGGGTTTTATTTGTACATTCTTCCTTTACGCGTATATTTCGGGCTTATTATCTATATGAATAAAAATGAATTGCCAAATGCGTTGATAAGCGTAAAACTCGAGAACGGCTGGACCAATTCGGCAATTTTTTTTTTTTTTGCAGTGTTCGTAATTCTCAGGACAAGGTTTTTATGAAATAAATTTTTTCGAAAATCGACCGAAAATTTGGAAAATTTTAGAAAAAAATTAAAAGTGTGTTTTCTCTGTGTCCGTGTGTTTTTATTGCATACAATCTTGATGAAATTTTGCACACTATACCTTGAAATCAAGAGTAAGGTCAGAGTCTACATAAAATTTCGTAGGGTGCATGGCAGAGGTTACTTTACCTAACGGAATTCGACAAATTGTACGTTTTTATTCCAATCTTGATGAAATTTGGCATACTTGATATTCAAAGCAGGATGAAGGGCGCTGTCTGCTTAAAATTCTGAATGGTGCATGGCGGAGGAAACTTTACTTACACACTTCTACACCAACCTACAATTTTATTCCGATCTTGAAGAAATTTTGCACACTTGACCATCAAGAGGAACATTACTGTCTACATAATATTTCGGACAGTGCATGGAGTAGAGTACCTTACAAAAGATTTTGACATCGTTTGCGGGTTACCATGAAATCCTTCTCCCTCTATACTGCTACATGGTCTCAGGTCCTTAGCACACATTTCGACGCCCTTTTCGGCCACTAAATCTTTGTCCTCTATCAAGATATTTACGGAGTGAGTGAACTGCTTGTCAAATTTGCACACATGTCGTAACATACTCGAGGTTCCTGAATAAGTACTTAAGAGCTTCTTACATAGTTTGCATTGAGACACACCTACCGATTTATTTGAAGCGGCCTCATAAACACACGAAAACGTTTCCTATGGGGCACTTGTGCTCTGTTTCGTTACCAGCATGTATTCGCCAGTTGTCAATTTTTTTTTTCAATCTCACTAAAGTCCAACCTATTCATTATGCTGCCCCCACCGTTGCGATAAATGAACTGCGGGCTAACTACCTGGCTACTCTAGTCACGGTAGCTTGACAGCGCAACCTGTTATCAGGCGCAGCAAAGTGAGCGGGTCCCGTCAAGCTTGGCAGGCCTGCGGGAACCCAGGTAGCCCGGGCTTGCGGGAGCCCAAGTCGGTCGCATTACCCACTATGCCTCAGTACATGCGTACTCTTGTGTTTACGTCACGGCAGGCTGACCTGCATGAATGGTTGCAGAGGAGCTAGGGGCAAGCAGGCTGCAAGGGGAATTTGTACACCTCTAATATGGACGTCTTATCTCTAGTCGCTCAATGTGTTCTGTTTTTCTGAACCTGTGTAACGAAACAATGATTTTCATTAATATCTATTGAAGAACAAATTAGAATTTAAAAATCTTCAGACAAACATCTTCAGACAAACACTTTGAGGAAATATTTTCTGGTGCTTAGAAAAGGTAACTGGAAAGAGAATGGGAAGAGAACACATGTCGAACGGATGGGATGTTAACTACGCTCATGAAGTGTCATAGTCTGTTTTGTAGTTCTGTACGCGTTTTGCGAGCTACGATTGTGTTGAAAAGCCACTACCAACAAGTACCTTTTCTCTATGTAAAATTGTATAAAAGATTGGCTTCTGTAGCATTAAACACAATGTTTTAAGAAGGATAATCGATAAAACTGAGTCTAAACAGAGAACACAGCTGGGAGTGTAAGTAAAACGTCTGTCTGGTCGATGATGCTGGGCGATGCTATTTTCGGGTGCTGACATAGCAGACTCCATCTGGGCGGTGCATCTTCATTTCGCAGTGCTTAGCATGTGATTACTCGGCGAGGAGGGCGGTCTGACAGTGCGGCGTGTAAACTGGCCAGATGGGTCTGAGCCGTGGCCGGCAATCAGAGGGCGGTGAGCGGCGGAAAACCTAAACACACCACAGTCTGCACGTGAGCTGGCACCACTATTTTAAACTCGTGCCACGGCGGTGCCTGGTTCAGACCAGACACGTGTTCCCACAGATCAACTAGAATTTTATGATGTTAGTGGGGTATAGTGTCGTATTTTCTCGTTATCATATACTTTTATAAATGCCATACTAAGCCTAAATAACAGTTCAACAGTTTTACTTCTTGAGGAGGTCGAACCGTTACTACAACATGTATGGACAATATTAGTTCACATGGTAAAACTCTTTAATACAAAATACTTAACTTGGCGTACTCGCTTCCCACGCCCGGGTTCCCGGGTTCGATTCCCGGCGGGGTCAGGGATTTTCTCTGCCTCGTGATGGCTGGGTGATGTGTGCTGTCCTTAGGTTAGTTAGGTTTAAGTAGTTCTAAGTTCTAGGGGACTGATGACCGTAGATGTTAAGTCCCATAGTGCTCAGAGCCATTTGAACCATTTGAACTTAACTTGGATGAAATCAATGTCCACATGAATGACAACATACATTTAGTATTTCCGAGGAACACAATGATAACTACAGTGTAAGAGAAACTCAGACCACAGCCGCAGTCGGGCACTGAAATAATTCCAATGGAGACAAGTGAAAATTTGGTCCGGACTGGAATTAGAACTTGGATTTCCTGTTTTACGTGAGGGGTCGCAGTTAACGGCTTCGACTATCCCAGACTCAGCACGCTTTCCGTCAGATTCAAATTCTCAGCTTTTCGCACGGTACACACCGTCTGTTACCGTCATTGCCTGCTGCTTTACCTGAGTCCTGCAAGTATAGTGTGCATCCGTGCTGAGGATGATATTATGGGCCGTCAGGCGCATTTATACTGATGGAAAGAAAAGGAACACCAAAAAAGAATTGTTCAACATAAACGAAAGTTGGTAGGTCTGTTTCTATATCTGAAAGATGGTGCCTATTCAAATTTCGCGAGAGCCGCATAGGCCAGTTTACACGCCGTGCTGTCAGACCGCCCTCCTCGCCGAATGATCACATGCTAAGCACTGCGAAATGAAGATGCACCGCCCAGATGGAGTCTGTTATGTCAGCACCCGAAAATACCCTCGCCCAGCATCACCGACGAGATAGACTTTTTACTTACACTCCCAGCTGTGCTATCTGTTTAGACTCAGTGTCCTTTTAACCGAGCGAGGTGGCGCAGTGGTTAGCACACTGGACTCGCATTCGGGAGGACGACGGTTCAATCCCGTCTCCGGCCATCCTGATTTAGGTTTTCTGTGATTTCCCTAAATCGCTTCAGGCAAATGCCGGGATGGTTCCTCTGAAAGGGCACGGCCGATTTCCTTCCCCATCCTTCCCTCACCCGAGTTTGTGCTCCGTCTCTAATGACCTCGTTGTCGATGGAACGTTAAACACTAATCTCCTCCTCCTCAGTTTCCTTTAAATACATGCTGTGATGGCCGTGAAAGTTAATTTCCTTTGTGAATGGACATGGTAAGTGGATGCTAGTAGAGAATGCGCTTAAGGCGACAAAGACGCCATTATCATCAACACCTCACTGAGTTTGAACAAGGTCGTGTAATAGTGCTGCGAGATGCTGGATATTCCTCCTACGATATTGTATAAAGACTTGGCAGGAATGTAGCCACTGTAGATGATTCCTGGCAGCGTTGGTCACGAGAATTTCTGGCCGAAAGAAGCCGGTTGGCCATGTGACACTACTCAGAGGGAAACCACTGTGTTTGACGTATGGCTCTGGCGCCTCACACTGCATCTGCAGCAACAATCTGAGCAGCAGTTGGCAACACAGTGCCACAACGAACAAGTCGGTAAAATGACAACTCCAAGCCAGACGCGACTGACCACCAAACCACTGCCATTTTCTGCTTCCTTGGTGTCAAGCGAGAGCTCTTTGGAGGGCAGGGTGGAGGTCTGTTGTATTTTCTGATGGAAGCCGGTTCTGCCTCGGTGACGGTCGTGTGTGGGTTAGGAGGAGGAAGATTGAGAGCCTGCAACCAAGTGTCTGCATGGGCCTACAGCTGGAGTAATGGTCTGGGGTGCAATTTCGTATGTCAAAATGAGCACTCTCGTGGGTATTCCACGCACTCTGACTGCAAATTTGTGCGTCAATCTTGTGATTCGACTTGTTGTGCTGCCAATCTTGAACAGAATTCCAGGGGTTGTTTTCCAACTGGATAATGCTCACTCAGATACTACTGTTGTGCCCTACATTCTCCACAAAGTGTCGACATTTTACCTTGACCTGCTCGGTCACCAGATCTGGCTCCAATCGAACATGTATGGGACATCACTGGACGACAATCCCAGCGTCATCTGCTACCAGCATTAATCGTACCTGTATTGGCCCACCAAGTCCAACAGTCGTTGATCATAATCTCACAAACTGACATCTGGAACCCGTAAAACACAATGCTTGCACGTTTGCATGCTTGCATTCAACATATTGTCGGTTGTACCAGCATTTCACATCAGCAGTGGCTAGTCTCGCGCTTACATTAATCTCTGAGCGTACAATTTTAATCTCATATCTTACCTAGAAAAATGTATTCCCCAAATTTCATTATTCTACATTAATTATTTTTTAGTGTTGCGATTTTTTTCAGTCAGTGTATGTGTGTGTGTGTGTGTGTGTGTGTGTGTGTGTGTGTGTGTGTGAGATGTCTATCCTTTCGGACATGTCCTAAAGAACAGACACCACAAATATACTATAACTTTTTATTTGGTTGAATGGTACTGAACGATAGTCAAATATCACTGTACATTTAACCATTAAGTTAGGTACACAGTTGTGATCAATGACACAAACACGCTCCTGGATCTGAGAGATGCTGCTGCTGCTGCTGCTGCTATCAGTCTCGACTGTTGAAAGAGTGGTGCTATCTGCGCTGCTCTCTTACGTAAGTAGACTTCAAGCAGCGGTGTGTGTGGAACCTCTTGAGGGGTGTCTTCGTCGACGTCTCTCCTTCGTGACTAGCTCTCACAGCGACTGTCTTCATCTTGTGGTTCCGTCGAGAGGTACCAACTTTCCTACAGGACGTCACTCTTCAGCCAACACCGTGTATCCTTTTCGCTCCAGGAAAATATTCCCATTTAGTTGCGGTATGTTTTTGCAGGTAAGCTCAACGCACAAAATGTTAGTCACCCTGATTGGAAGAGCGCACTTATCCCGTTAGAGCGCAGCAGATAGCGTCGAACCGATACCAGGAGGGCAAGCTGGCCCTACCCTGCTGATATAAGTCTTTGAGAGTGAAGTGACGTGTACGTGCCAGGCTTGTATTGATTTAGTGCAGTACGATAGGTCGACGTGTTTGTGAAAGAATGACGGAAAGGAACTATCGTATTTCAACACGCACATATCCTTAATGTGAATGAAGTTGCCCGATTTGTTGGAGTATGTACAAGGAATTGCGTACTACTCGCAGCCATATTGCACAACCTAAGAACAGCTGTAAATAAAAGAAAAAAATATTACTAATCCTCACAGACGCCAGATGAACACCAAGTCTTGTCAATGACAATTGGCTTCAACTGCGTCAGGAGTTGCCATCAGTGCAGGCCCATGTCAACCAGCTTCGCAGCGAAAATTGGGAAGGGAACTATATGTAATGGATATCTCGAATGCTGTACCTCGCAGAAGCCATTTGTCACAGCGTCAAATAAAACTGCAAGTCTTTAATGGACCAAACAACACAAAAACTTGATAGTAACTGACTGCAGTCGTGCAGTGTTGCTCGACGCGTCGCTATGTTGCTTCTTTTCGAATGATGCGAGGCGCCTGGTGTATCGACGTCTCAATGAGGCGATCACCCCGCACCGTGTGGAGGTTATAGATCGGGTTGAAAGTGGTCTTGCGAGTGTTCTTCGTACCATGATTTGGGCCCACGTATTCTGCGAGCGTGTTTCGTAGCGTGATTTGGGCTCACATATTCTGCGAGCGTTTTTCGTAGCACGATTTGGGCCCACATATTCTGCGAGCGTTTTTCGTAGCACGATTTGGGCCCACATATTCTGCGAGCGTTTTTCGTAGCATGATTTGGGCTCACATATTCAGATTACCGTGATCGTGAAACCGGACGTTTACTCATCATTCTTGTTGCGGCCTCTCTTCTGCGTCCTCATGATGAGTGAGCTGTGAGCACTCCCAAGATGACAACAGCCGTGTTTGCAGGGCTGCACGCACACGTTCCTGGTGTGAGGAACGCTCAGACATCCTCTTACATCCCGACTAGCCCGCTAAATCGCCTGATCTTAATGCCATAGACAATGTCAGCGAATATTTGGAAGAGCGAGTGAAACGCAGGAAACAACATGAGACGGCATAGAACATGAAAGAACAGTTGAAAGAAATGAATAGCGCTTTGAAATGATGTCATGTGATGAACATCAGCCAAAAGGGAACAATTAACGACATGCGAAGAAGAAATGGTACAAAATTCAGATTGGCGAGAGCAAGAAACATGTTTCTGAAAAACAGGTATTTGTTAACATGGAATGTAAATGGAATAAAAATTAAAATTTCTTATGCAGACATCAGTCGTGTGACCATTTCGACGCCGCCCACAATAAATTCCTCTCCTGTGCCGACTTCTTCATCTCGGACTAACACTTGAACCCAGTTTCCACAGTTATTTGTTGGATGTGTTCCAACATACAGTTTCAAACTCTACAATTCCCTCTGTTACCATGGAAGTTATTCCCTGTTGCCTTAATACATGGCGTGCCGTCATACTACTCCTTGTTGTCGCGGTTTTCTACATTTCCCTTTCGTCACTGATTCTACGGAGAAACCACTTCATTCCTGACCTTGCCAATCCACGTTATTTTCAACATCCTTGTACAGCACCACATGTGAGACGCTTTGGTTCTCTTCCTTTTCGGTTTTCCCGCCGCCCATGATTCACTATTATACAATGCTGCGCCCCAAAAATACATTGCCAGATATCTCTTCCTCAGATTAAGGCCGATGTTTAACACCTACTAGGGAAACTCCGCATCGCACCCCGTCTGATTTAGTGGTAAGCTGGCCAATTGGATTGGTTGTATTCAAATTTGTCTACGTGTCGTGGCATAATATCAGTTTGCAACAGCGACGTATAACGAAGGGACCTCCAGACCTACGTACATCCTATTTGTTCTACATAGGTACTACGTCTTACGCCTATTGCGTTCCATTTTGGAAGTTTTAACTCTTGAATTCCTTCGTTGTACATAGTTCGCACCCTTTTATTTTTTTGTCTTCATTTCTGTGAGAAATCTATGCGGCATCACGCTCGCCGTAACTATTCATCTCATTTACTTGCTACGGTAAAATATTCTTACCACATCACTCATATTCGAAATTACATCAATACCTTCAGCTACTGACGGGAGTTGATATACATCAACGGGGACAGGTGAAAATGTGTGCCCCGACCGGGACTCGAATCCGTGATCTCCTGCTTACATGGCAGACGCTTTATCCATCTGAGCCATCGAGGGCACAGAGGACAGACGCCATATTCATATAAGTATATGGCTCATATTCTGTGCTGTATACTGAGAGCAGGCGTGATACCGCATAGACCTCTCACAGAAACGTGAACAACAAATAAACGGGAGTGAATTATGTTACAACGAAGGAATTCAAGAGTCAAAACTTCCAAAACGGAACTCACGTGGCATAAGATGTGGTAACTGTGTAGAACAAATAGGAGGTACGTACTTCCGAAGATCCCTTCGTTACACGTCGCTGTTGAAAACTGACATTACGCCGTGACACATACACTAATTTGAATACAGCGAATAGAGACGTCAATGACCGGATGGAAAGTTCGTAATTTTGTGAAAAAAATAAAATTGGACCGCGTGAGATTTGAACCGGGATCTCCCCCGTCACAGACCAACACCGTGGCCACGCAATCACGGCACAACGGTCATGTTGCTCAATACTGCACGCATTAAATTTGGATCGTCCACTGCTCCTGTTTTTCTTCTTTTCTCCACAGTTCAGTACACCTTCTTCCTGTTTTCATGCGTGATCTCTGTTCAGTTTCTGACGGGCTATCCAATGGGCCAACTTACCTCTAAATGGTTCAAATGGCTCTCAGCACTATGGGACTTAACTTCTAAGGTCATCAGTTCCCTGGAACTTAGAACTACTTAAACCTAACTAACCTAAGGACATCACACACATCCATGCCCGAGGCAGGATTCGAACCTGCAACCGTAGCGGTCGCACGGTTCCAGACTGTAGCGCCTAGAACCGCTCGGCCACCCCGGCCGGCTTACCTCTAAATCTGAGGGGGCTGCGATGGGGAGTTTCCCTTGTTAGTAGACTTCTCTTGGTCAGGAATGGCCTCTTTGTCTAGGCTACTGTGCTTTTTATGTCTTACTTGCTTCATCTGTCATGTGTTTATTCTTCTACTCGGCAAAAGAATTCGTCAACTTGTTTGCTTCGAAGTCCCCTATTTTGATGTAAAATTTAGGGCTAATCTAATTTCTGCTGCTTTCCATTACTTTAGCCTTAGTATCCCCTATAGCTTACTCCTATTTACGTTTTAAGGATTATGAAGTCTTTTCTGAAGGTATTTGTCTGGATTGTAGCCGTGCGCGGAAGTGAAACTTGGACGATTAACAGTTCGGACAAGAACAGAATAAAAGCTTTTGAAATGTAGTGTTACGTAAGAATACTGGACAGATGCAGCAGCTGATGAAGACATAGTATGTCGATCTGGAGAGCAGAGAGCTTTATGGCACAGCTCGACTAAAGGAAGTTATGGACCGATAGGAGACAGCCTGAAGTATCGAGGAACAATTTATTTGGTAATAGAAAAAGTTGGGGATAAACACTGTAGGTGGAGATGAAGGCTTCATCAAAGTAAGAAGGTTCAAGTGGATGGAGGATTCACTAATTACGCAGAGATGAAAGAGGCTGTGCACGTTAGAGAGTGCAGTGGAGAGCTGTATCAAAGAGGCCTTCAGACCACGACAAGTAATCTCTCTGAAGGCGAAGGACTGTTCACCTTATATACACCTCACAAGAGGACCATCATCATTGAGGGCGTAGCGCTAAGAAAAAAAGGCATTTTTGGCTCGTGAGCCATTTATGACAGTGTAGTTTCCAGGCAGCGATTGACGCAGCGGAAGAGTATGGAATGTTAATCGGGGGGGTCGTGAGGTCGAGTCCGTATGTGGAAATATTTCTTTATTTTAAATTTTTACGTTACGTACACTTCAAACACTTCAAAGCGCAAAATGCACAAGATAGTCCACTCGAGTACAGCACAACATGCTGTAATACTTTCTGGAAAATTATTGTTAACAGTCTACGTAATCTTACAAAAGGGCACTGGCTCTTTTTAACCGAGACTCATAAAAACGGTCCATGAATAGCGACAAAATATAGAAATATTGTCATTACTTCGTCAAAATCTGGGAAACTTTCAACAGCCGTACACAAAAATTTTTTTGACTGATATGATAAAGCCCGATGTGCAGGAAAACAAATGTTTCTGTTGACTCTCTCGTGCGGAGGACAAACAAATCCACAATCAATTACTCGACTAAATTTTTCAGAATGAAAGAGGACTTTCATCGTGCAGTTCTAAAATGATAACAGATTACTACCTCCCCCACCCCGCTGTACAAATGCACTTCGCTAGCGCAACCCTGAAATGTTTCCTTTTTCCTTTTCATCAGCTAAACAATTAGATCGAAAAGATTCAAAACTGCTCTTATCGCATCGACAGAAGAAAAGGAATCACACCCAGAGAAATCTGTATCAAAATACATTCCATTGTACATCACCACTTATCCTCGGCAACATTTCGCGAAATGGCTGCCGAACTGTGCAATGGGAGAGAACCTTTTATGGGTGGAAAGAAAGTTTTTCTTTCTACAGAAACTTAAAACCAACATGTAACTGTATATATGCTGCTTTTATGAAGTACCGAAGATGCCGAGAAAATTAGTGCTTCTCCTGTTTTTACGATTCCTATCATCCCAGCTTGTGTATATCATCCATCAATTGTAAAATAATAAAAGCATCTAATTTTAGTTACGAAGTTCTCGTGTATATCTTGTAATCTCTTCATAGAAATTTATTTCCAATTCTAAATTATCCTTTGCCTTTCCTTTTCACGAAAATTTTAATAAACATAATATTCTGAACATTATTAGATCTACAATTTTGCTTCTGCCTTTTTTTCTCGGAGTACGAGGCTTTATTGTGAAAAACTTGCAGAAAGTTTACGACTGAGAGTAGTGGCCATCGGAGGCCACTATGGACAGCAAATGAATTCAGATACGGAAGAACTTGGCGTCTTTTGAGGAGAGTCATGAATCGATCCAATTTTATAGTTGTTAGTATGACCGGAAGTGTTGGTCAGCCACGCCATGTGCCACCGATCGAAAAAGGTGGCAGTCAGAGGAAACAATGTCTGAAGAATGCGGCGGAAGGGGTAGGATTTCCCACTGCAACGTTTCCAAATACGTTTTGATGGGTTTTGCGACATGTGGTCGAGCGTTATCATGCCGTAAAATCGCCTTTTCGTGTCTCTCGTTGTATTGCGGCTAAAACGCATCCATTGCTTTCGATAAGGACCTCCTACGATTGTTTCCGTCGCTGTCAGTATTTTCGAAAATCTTCCCTTTTCCACCACCGTGCCGGTCTTCGACGTCAGAATCACCGTTCTTGAAGCGTTGAAACCACTCTTTGCACGTCCTTTCACCAATAGGCGCCTCACCTTAGATCTTACCCAGCATTTCCTCAGCTTCAGTCGCAGATTTCTTCATGTTGAAGCAGAAAACTGTAACTTCCCGCAGACAGCGAGAAATGGGCTCATAACTTGACATATTCAATCGAGAATAAGTTTATGATGCAATCACATATTGACTAATATTTTGATGGCGTCATCTTTACAAATGCGTAAGAGTATCGTATGACACGATCTATCACCCACACCACCATTTACCGCTGGTCCAACCTGTACCAAAACAGCGGAAGCAAAGTAGTAGACCTAATAATTTGGTTTATTTGCAACACGAGTAACGTGAAAATTCAAAATAAAAAGTTCTTGCGCAGGGATTCGACTCCATGCCCTCTGAATCCACTGCTGTTTTCTTTCTGCTCCACCAGCCGCTGCCTGAAAGCTACGTAAACATGAATAGATGACGACTCGTCCGCCCAGCCCTAAAAGTGCAACTTTTTCTAAACGCTTTGCCATCTTGTGCACCAACATCCGTCAGTTTCAGTTCTTGTCAATCGCTTCATTTTTTTATACGAGCTTGACAGGTTTCTTAAAATTTTACACGACACTCCAATGAGCGCTCAGACGTACACAGGGCACGGCCACGTATTTTTATGACACGTAATATATAAATATGTGTGTAATTCATAAAGGGAAAATATTGTTAGCAAAATTCTCGAGAAGTTTCGAACGATTTACTTCATATTTTTTCACGTTACTGTAAAAAAAAAGGTATGCACACGCAAAATGTTTCAAGTAAATGTTCTATAGCCGTCAGGGGGATATTAATCAGCGTGATTGCCTTCGTTGCAGCTTTGTTTTTTACAAAGATATGAAAAGCGGTATGACTTTTTTAAATGGCACCCCGTATTTTTTATTCGGTAATTCACTTCCTTTCCTAGAGACCTATTCAAAAATATATCAAAGTGTACCATTCACTGAAACACAACGTTATTAATTACATAACACAACATTGACGTTGACGCTCCCAGCGCATAGAACTGATACTCGGGGTAATGGAACACATCCACGTGCTGACGTTGACAGAGGGCAAATGTCAACGTAAGTAGAATGCACACCCGTCATTCCGTCAACAAACGTCAGTTGAAGAGTTGTGTGAGTAGAATGTGCACCAACGAAGAGATGGTAGAAATGCTACTCATCTATGGGGAATGTAAGTTAGCAGAACACTAATTGCAATACTGTTCTCTTATGTACGGGTACATTTAGTACAGCTGTTCAGTCCTTTTAAATACTATTGTGTATTGTAGTTCATACAGTAAAGGCTGACCTTCCTACAAACTGCAACGACCAAACATTTCTTTTATTGTTGTTGAAGGTAGGCGAAAAGCTACGCAGGCAACGGGATTGTACAGAGAGCGACATCCTGACAAGAACACACCTTCCCGACGGGTGTTTTCTCTTCTTGTTGCGACTCTCCAGGAAATGGGAAGTTTCAACCTACCACAGTGCAATCGTCCTAGCACTCACACAGATGAAGCTGCCGAATTTACAAATGGTTCAAATGGCTCTGAGCACTATGGGACTTAACATCTGAGGTCATCAGTCCCCTAGCACTTAGAACTACTTAAACCTAACTAACCTAAGGACATCACACACATCCATGCCCGAGGGAGGATTCAAACCTGCGACCGTAGCGATCGCGCTGTTCCAGACTGAAGCGCCTAGAACCGCTCGGCCCCACCGGCCGGCGCCGAAGTTACAGTTATCGCTTCAGTTGCTATGATTCCACATGTGAGCACACAATAGATTTAACACGAGATTGGCATTCCTAAAACCAGTGTACATCGTATTCTTACACGTCACCGGTTCCATCCATACCATGTACACCTACATCAAGAATTGCATGGGATCGGTTTCCGGAACCGTGTACAGTTTTGTCAGTGGGCACAGCAGCAAATCCTCGCCAACCCGAACTTCTTCTCCAATGTTCTATTTACCGATGAATGTTCCTTCTCAAACAAAGAATAGGTAAATTCAAGGAACATGCATTTTTGGTCTAGCGACAACCCACTATGGCTTAGAAAGGTGCATCAACGTCAATGGAAAGTTAACTTTTGGTGTGGGATGCAAGGTACTATAATTATTGGCCCTTATTTCATCAATGGTAGTCTAAACGGCACTGCGTATGCCAACTTCCTCAGACGAATTCTTCCTCCTCTTCTGGATGAAGTGCCGCTAAGAACCAGAACACGATGGATGTCCAGCACATAATGCCTTGCGTGCACATCGTGTTATGAACCGAAGGTATCCTGCCAGATGGATTGGTCGAGGAGGAACAGTTACTTGGCCTGCTAGGTCTCCTGATTTAAATACTCTGGACTTTTTTCTTTGGGGATGCATTAAAGACGTTGTCTACTTCGATACTCCAACAACTCCAGAGGACATGCAGGAATGTTTCTTGCTTGCTTGTAATTCTCTTCAGCAGTCAACACTGGAAGCAGTAAATAATTCTTTCATTCCAGGAGTACACCGGTGTATGAGTGTCCAGGGTCACCACTATGAGCACCTTTGAATGTTCTACTCCTGGACAATGGTACAAGAGAGTCAAAGTCAATTTTGTGTTATGTTTTTACTCGGTTTCCATTTGTTTTCGGACAACGCCAGCAAGTGGACGAGTTTGTGATCCAAGGTCAAAGTCAGTGTTGTGTTATGTAATGTAATTGATAACGTTGTGTTTCAGTGAATGGTACACCGTGATACATTTTTGAATAGGTCTTTAGGAGAGGAAATGAATTACCGAATAAAAAATACAGGGTGCCGTTTAAAAAAGTCATACCACTGTTCATATCTACAACGAACAACATAGCTAAAACAAAGGCAATCATGTTTGATGTCCCCCTGACAGCTAAACAACATTTGCTTGAAACATTTTCTAATTTGCATCTGCGAAAACAGTTATTTAGGGTGGTCAAGATAAATGGGACACGCTGTCTATAATGCTTATTGACTTATGGTAGGTATACTGGGGGATGAGGAGATGGACAGATAGACGTGAAGAAATGGACTTAGAGAGGGGAAAAGGTCACGCGTGGCCGGGTACTACAGCTAGGATGACGGAGATTTGGACAAGTAGGCGCAGTTCCCTTGCGAGGCGCTGTTTTCCCTGTGACTCTGCACGCGCGATTCCGCCGCATGCCTCGGTGTTGCTCCCAAAGTCGTGGCTGCAGCCCGTCGCCGAGTCAAGCGTCAGCTGAGGCGTGCGACCCGCGCTGTCCTCGTTTGTGAGAACTCTGAGCGTGTACGACCCCTCTCAGGTATTCACTGCTCAGACTGCAGTCACGCTAGGCCTCCGAACGATAAGGGCAACGTGGGACGGATGTTTCCGGAGGTGCGACTGTGCCGGATCACGCAGCCCGCCAGCAAGTCGGGACAGCACTGGGCTGCCACTGCAGCTGTCGCGTGAGTAGTGAGCCTGTTTCTTTGTTGCAGTATTGCCACTGACGGAATGCTGCTGATAGCCTCAGGGGGGAAAGTAACGACTGTCGTTGAACACGAGAGCTGATAAGTAATTGCACGATTTCCTGCGCGTGAAAATCGTAACTGCAAATACTCCGACGTTCATTTAACTCCCATTTCTTGTACTTTCATCGGTTGGGTACACGCAGTAGGCACTGATACTTAGTCAGTTAGTTACAAATTCCATCCATCGTTTGAAGGATTCTTTTATCGGAATGATAGCGAACGACTCAATTTAGAGGATGTGTATACATGATTAGTGTCAACATTAATCAACATGTTTCTACTTATGTAACTACACTTAGAAACAGGATTTTCTTCCTGGTTACCAGTTTTTAAATAGAAATTCGTCAATGGAATAGAAGGAGTTGTCCAGGAGAAACTTCCTTTGCTACCTGTCAGACATTTTACGTTATTGGACAAGTCATCAAATATTTTTGTTGATGCATATTGAGCTCCTTTCTGAGCCACTGACAGTTTTAATAATGGCAAATAAAGGCCATTTTTTCCCTCTAGTGTTGTAGGTGTGGACATCACTATTCTTCTCAAGTGATGATGGATTATCTCCAACGAATTTCATTAACGAATACATGAATTGTGACGGCGTAGTTCAAATCCCTAGCTCGTTCAAAAGGTATCTACATGATGTTCGTGGATGAACGTAACATATTATTCTTATTGCTCGCTTTTGTGCAATTAATACTTTCTTTTTAAGAAAATTATTCCATAAGACGTTATGGAATGGAAATAGGAAAATACATCAGGAGGTCGATTTGTTTAGTATTTAAGCCTTGTACTAGTTAATGAATGAATTTGTGAATAGCACACTCAGTCGAGCAACCCTCCTGGAATCCAAACTGTGATATGCTATGTAAATTGTTTCCACTTGAGTGTGAGACTACTCATCATTTTTTTGAATAATTTGGAAAAGGTTGTCAGCAAGGAAACTGGATGATAACTGTTTAAGTCTGTCTTGTCACCTTTCCTATGAAGTGGTTTAGCAATTGCATATTTTAATCTTTCTGGAAAAATTTCAACTAACGACTATACTTACTAAGTTGGTTCAAATGGCTCTAAGTACTATGGGACTTAAGGGGAGCCGGAGGTGCCTATGCTGCCCATGTTAAAATCACTAAGTTTCAGGAACATTTATGAATAAACTACCAAATAGAAAAATTTGAATTTTTTTTACATATAGAGTGGTTTAGTATTGCAGTTATGACAGAGGGATTTTGGAGTATCTTTTCTAGTTTCCTTCCAATTATTTATTTTATTAATGACCCAAATTTTTTTACAAATAATAGCTTTATAATTAAACTGAAATGAAACTACTGAACATATTGCCAAATGGCTGTGTTACAATGTACGTTTGACCACTAGGAGTGCTGTATAAAAATTTCATCTCTCTAGCTTGAGTGGATTTTGAGAAAATGTTCCTTATATTCGAAAAATTCTAATTTACGGGAAATGACTATCAAAGTTTCTCAATACATTCCTGCACTATATGATGGATTATCAGGGTCGTCTTCATCCTCCAAAAGCTTCCTCTTCTGTCTTCTTTTCTGGCCTGTTGTTCCATCATACTTCATATGCCTTTCTCTTCTTTCTTCTCCTCTTATCCTTTCTCTTTCAATATTTCTTAGTGCTCGTACAGTGTTCACCCCAGCTGTAAATCCTAATGCCTTCAGAACTTCACACTTCACACTGTTCCCTTGGTTGTAGGTTGCTATTGCATCATAAATGCCAAAGTGCAGTGTTTTTATGCTTACAAACACCCTTTTAGGAATCACTTTCCAAATCAAATTGTTTACACCCTCAATAGGATTCTGCGTCTTTCCGTGTAGACATTTGTGTAACAATTCTGGCTGTGCTAAGTCATGAAAATTTGGTTTTATTGCATTTATCACAGCTGCTGGCAAACCATGTTTGTGATCATAGTCCTTTTTTGCATTATATTTGCACCAGGAATCTTTTGGGCACAGGCTGTGTTGAGGGTATTCATTGGAAAAGGCAGTATGAAGGAACAATGCCCACACTGCTTTTCGCATGTCACTAACATTACTAGTATTTTGCCTTATAGCATACCCATAGTATCTCTGTAGACGTTCGATCACCTTATCAGTATGCCTGCCTCTCCCTCCTATTGTCTTTCCATCACTGAGCTTACTTGAACCCAAAGTTTGTTTGAGCCTTCGAAGCCGTGCACCCATACGCTTTTGCACATGCCCAATGCATTCCAACTTTTCAACTACAAATTCATTTCCATATGGTTTCAGTTCCTCTATAATCTTGAAACCTTTGGAGTCACCATCCCCAAGGAAGTATTTGTACCTAACGTTGTATCTGGGAACTGAACGTTCAAAATTTTGTTTCACTCCATCCACTTCCATTGCTCCACTTGATCCACTAAAACTTGCCTCACAGGTTCCACTGTGCTCTCCTTTGATTTTATTTTTGCACCTACAATGTTTTGATAATATTGCAACATCTATCACTTTTGCACTATCACCACAAGTAGCAGTTACAACCCCATTCAGGGATTTATGACCCCTCTTTTGCCAGGAACCATCTAATGCCACTACCAAATCCCTAGAACCACCGTTCATTTCTACAGATTCCTCCACTACTTCCTTCATGGTTTTCAAAGCCATATCTTCAACAGAGGATCCAACCAGTTCACAGTAGTACCCAAATTTGCTTGGAGGCGATGGCAAGTTCTTAATACCACAAAACAGTTTACCAGCAGCAGACCCTTTTCCAATGGACCAAAGACCATACACAAGTCGAACATTCACATCAAACACACTAGATCGTCCATTTTCACCAAAGAGACTGGCATGTGAATTGTAGAAAGCCACTTGACACTTGCAACATGCACAGATTATCTTCATCTCACAAGCTAAACCAAAGTGCTTTGTTATCTCTAGTCCCACTCCTACACTTGAACACATTTTGCACAGAACACTTTCTTTCAGCACAGAAGATAATAATCCAATATTCAGTGCTTCGTTAATATCATCACTGTCACTAACATATTCACGAAATCTGTCACTTCCACCAGTCAGCTTCTTGCTAGAAGATGTCACAGGGCTATGGCCGGCCATGTGTTGCTTAGCAGAAGAACGCACTGTTTCAGTAATTGTAGTATCGCAACTTGGTATTAGTCTTAATTTTCTTTTCCCTACGTTCTTCCTCTTCTTATATACACGGTTACTAAAAAGTGGCATCGTAACCAGAACAACGCTTTACACAAGAAGTATAATACACTCCTGGAAATGGAAAAAAGAACACATTGACACCGGTGTGTCAGACCCACCATACTTGCTCCGGACACTGCGAGAGGGCTGTACAAGCAATGATCACACGCACGGCACAGCGGACACACCAGGAACCGCGGTGTTGGCCGTCGAATGGCGCTAGCTGCGCAGCATTTGTGCACCGCCGCCGTCAGTGTCAGCCAGTTTGCCGTGGCATACGGAGCTCCATCGCAGTCTTTAACACTGGTAACATGCCGCGACAGCGTGGACGTGAACCGTATGTGCAGTTGACGGACTTTGAGCGAGGGCGTATAGTGGGCATGCGGGAGGCCGGGTGGACGTACCGCCGAATTGCTCAACACGTGGGGCGTGAGGTCTCCACAGTACATCGATGTTGTCGCCAGTGGTCGGCGGAAGAAGCACGTGCCCGTCGACCTGGGACCAGACCGCAGCGATGCACGGATGCACTCCAAGACCGTAGGATCCTACGCAGTGCCGTAGGGGACCGCACCGCCACTTCCCAGCAAATTAGGGACACTGTTGCTCCTGGGGTATCGGCGAGGACCATTCGCAACCGTCTCCATGAAGCTGGGCTACGGTCCCGCACACCGTTAGGCCGTCTTCCGCTCACGCCCCAACATCGTGCAGCCCGCCTCCAGTGGTGTCGCGACAGGCGTGAATGGAGGAACGAATGGAGACGTGTCGTCTTCAGCGATGAGAGTCGCTTCTGCCTTGGTGCCAATGATGGTCGTATGCGTGTTTGGGGCCGTGCAGGTGAGCGCCACAATCAGGACTGCATACGACCGAGGCACACAGGGCCAACACCCGGCATCATGGTGTGGGGAGCGATCTCCTACACTGGCCGTACACCACTGGTGATCGTCGAGGGGACACTGAATAGTGCACGGTACATCCAAACCGTCATCGAACCCATCGTTCTACCATTCCTAGACTGGCAAGGGAACTTGCTGTTCCAACAGGACAATGCACGTCCGCATGTATCCCGTGCCACCCAATGTGCTCTAGAAGGTGTAAGTCAACTACCCTGGCCAGCAAGATCTCCGGATCTGTCCCCCATTGAGCATGTTTGGGACTGGATGAAGCGTCGTCTCACGCGGTCTGCACGTCCAGCACGAACGCTGGTCCAACTGAGGCGCCAGGTGGAAATGGCATGGCAAGCCGTTCCACAGGACTACATCCAGCATCTCTACGATCGTCTCCATGGGAGAATAGCAGCCTGCATTGCTGCGAAAGGTGGATATACACTGTACTAGTGCCGACATTGTGCATGCTCTGTTGCCTGTGTCTATGTGCCTGTGGTTCTGTCAGTGTGATCATGTGATGTATCTGACCCCAGGAATGTGTTAATAAAGTTTCCCCTTCGTGGGACAATGAATTCACGGTGTTCTTATTTCAATTTCCAGGAGTGTACTACCAACAACAGGCGGAACACTGAACTAATTCGAAACGGTAAACAGCAGAGAGACGATGTTCCGCGTTCTTAGCGCTTCATTTGTCACAGAAAACAATGTAGCCAACCCTTGCACACTCGCTCTATGGGTAACATAAGGTGCTGTATGCGTAACAGGCCGAGAAAATCCAAAGCATTTCGCCAGGAAGTCACGAGAGTGTGTTTGATGCATTCAGCGGCCGCCCATTTCCTCTGCAGGCGTGGGGGAAAATGGTAATAACTCCAGTAGAACAATAATTCAAAGTTTACATTAAAGAGGAATGTGTGGCAAAAAAAAAAAAAAAATCGTAATTTTTTGGATTTGACCACCTCCGGCTCCCCTGAACATCTGAGGTCATCAGTCCCCTAGAACTTAGATCTATTTAAACCTAACTAACCTAAGGATCCATGCCCGAGGCAGGATTCGAACCTGCGACCGTAGCGGTCGCGCGGTTCCAGACTGAAGCGCCTTTAACCGCTTGGCCACACCGGCCGGCTTACTAAGTTGAAACAACCTTTCAGAATTCTGTTTGAAATTCCACAAACACACCGTGAGTTTTCGTTTTTTAGAACTTTATAATTCTATCAATTTTCGTGAAGGATGTTGGGGCTAGTTCTAGATTTTTATCCTCTTGTTTCTTCAACTGTAGTAGTGTCTATCTTTTCTCCAGAGCGTAGAGTGTCAAGTGTACGTGAAGCATGAGATCGATTTCCAAGAAATTTTACTAAACTGAAAATCAGTTCTGTAGTGGGAAATATAGTAGTGACAAATGGCAGTGGCTTGTTGAAACCAGAAAGATTCAATAATTTAGTTTCTTCAGCTCTCCAAAGATAGCGTTACCGACAAGCATGGGAGCTTCTGAACGGAGACCACTAAGTCTACGCCATAGAACGACCTTCTAGCCAGCTGACCTTCATACTTGTCGTTGCTGTAACGCTACCAACAGAGTTTCCATTTCCCGGTGTTGCTGTCTAAGTAATTGTATTGGCTGGATAAGTGTCAACTAAAATTATTTCCATAAAACTAAAAGATACACTTCGTATTGTCACTTAGGATAACCAAATTCTTGAGACTATGTCCTCTAGACAATTTCTTTTTTTAAATATACGCTATCTGACAAAGAGAGTAAAAGACTAAGACGACATCGTTGGATGACAGTGTGACTTCGTACTCATACACACCCTCAGCGGGTATGCACATGATTAGAGTTGCAATTCTCTGTGAGAGATAGAACGGCCGTAAGAGTGCATTACTCTTGTTGTATTTAGCGTTCCTACCACGCTGAGGTATCGCATTAATGCGAGTTGGGATCGAACTGTAAACGCCTATTTACTTTGGGATATCAGGGTTTGGGGTCAATTATCTGTTTGTTTACGCATGTGCAACTACTTCCCTTTCGCCCTCCGTGCACTGTGCCGTATCGGCCTCACAAGACACCATCGACAGAGGTTACACCAATGAAGAGTACGCTGACTTCCACTTCACGTACGGCAAAGCGAATGAGGCTGCTTGAGTGTGTGAAAAAGTTTTTCCTCTCCGCAGGCTGCCCTGCAAGCGTGCATTTAGACGGTTACACCAGAGCCTAAGAGAGCCGGGAGTTTCGCACACCCTGTACGAGAAGGTTGACCCATAACATCCGATGTTGGGGAAAGGGTATTACGCATTGTGCACGAACGTCCGAGTATTTCAACAAGGAGGATCGTTACCCAAGAGTGTGTCCTGAGTCATGGCAGTGAGTGGCGAATTTTACACAGGCAAGAACTCTATCCATATCATCTCTAGCGAGTGCAAGCCCTCAGCAATGCAGACTTCCATCCCGGAGAGAATTTCTGCCAATGCGTTCCACAACAGTGTACCCTGAACCCCTGTTTGTAAGCATGGGGCTGAATTTAGCCGTGATGGTATTTTCAGCTACCATAACTGTCACATATGGGTCGATGATAATCATAATGCAAAACACATATCGCGATATCAGCAGCGTTGTTCATTGAACGTCTGGGCATGACTGCTCCGTGACTGCATAATTGGACCCCACATTGCCAACCACAGAGACTACCCGGACAGCAGTACACGCCGTTTCTGCGAACTGTACTTCTACATGTACATGATGATGTCTCACTGTACCAACGCCTGAACGTGTGGTTCTTGCTTGACGGTGCTCCACTACATTTTCATTTACGAGTGCGCCGGCTTCTAACTCGGTATGGTCGGCATTAGACTGGTAGAGGATGGCCTGTGCCACGATCTTCAAGGTCTCCGGATTTAAATCCTATGAATTTCTACGTGTGGCGTCATGTCAAAAGCCTGGTCTACGCTACCGAGGTCAACTCTTTTGAGGAATTACGCTTGTGGATTGAAGCAGCCTTCCAGCGTTTACGGAATTCCCCAGGACTGACTGAGAGGGACGATTCCCTACTCATTTCAGAGACGAGTTCAGCGTTACATTAAGACGCATGGACAACATTCCGAACACCTACTTTAACGTTTAGAGATGCCATGTGTCCATGGACACTGATGAACGGCAACAGCAAATGTATCTCGACAATGGTTGATTTGTGGACCCATGTTTATTGAAGCTTTTTAGCTACATTTGGCCTGTACTTTCCATGTATGAATTATTTCTATGTGTGAATTATTGACCATCACTCCTGAAATGCTCTGTATAAGGGACATAAACAGCGTGAGTTGTTGAATGACCACAGTGAAGGATGGTGGTGGTTAGTGTTTAACGTCCCGTCGACAGCGAGGTCATTAGAGACGGAGCGCAAGCTCGGGTTAGGGAAGGATTGGGAAGGAAATCGGCCGTGCCCTTTCAAAGGAACCATCCCGGCATTTGCCTGAAACGATTTAGGGAAATCACGGAAAACCTAAATCAGGATGGCTGGAGACGGGATTGAACCGTCGTCCTCCCGAATGCGAGCTGTGAAGGAGACGGAGATACCGTGTACTCCCGCGACACAGCGTTATCAACACTTGAAAGAGTCTGAAAGGTGCCTCATTATGGTCTCCATTTTGACATCTGGTTGAATTGTGCAATATCCAGATTTGTGTGGCATTCGGATGTACACGTGATCCGCTGCAGGACTTTATGGGAACGTTAGGAAAGGTATACTCCTCGTTAAGGTTTCGGCCGAGCACGTCCGACCATCACAAGGGAGGATCGCCATATTGTGCCGTGACGCCTTTATTTGCGCCTGCCATCCGAGAACAAGTAACTAGCTCCGTGCAACGTTCTGTATCATCCCGCACCATTGGTCGGAGACTGGCATTAGCTGGACAAGGGCTTTACCATCCCACGCGCAGGCTACCGTTAATGCCACAATATAGATGGCTGCATTTTGAATGGTGCCATGACTATGAAACATGGACTGCTCATGAACGGCGTCGCACTGTGTTCACCGAGGAACCGCTGTTTTGTACTACCCGGAATGACCATCGTCATGGTTTGGCTATGACCTAGGGAGAAGTCCGATTTTTCCAATGTTTTGTAGAGACACAGAGGTCTTAATGGAGGTATCTTGGTGGGGAGAGCCGTCGGGTATGATTTCATGGCTGGTAGTGAGTGGGGGAACTCTGAAGGGTCAACAGCACACCACGTACATCCTGGGTCCGCATGTGTTAGCTTTCGCGCAACAGTATAGTGGTATCATTCTTCAGCAGGACGATGCTCGTCCACAAATGAAACGTGTCCGTATGGACACTCTGCGTGATACTGAAGTTCTCCCGTGGGCAACAAGATCCCCAGATCTGTCCTCAACGGAACACGTGAGAGACCAGCTCGGACCTCAACTCCGTCGCAGTTAAAGTATTCAGGATATCTGGATCCAGTTACAACAGCTGTGGGGCAGCTTGCCTCAGAAGACGTTCCACTCTATCCAACCGAACAGGTTCATGTATCCACGCCAGGGGGGGGGGGGGGGTGACCTTCTACTAATAAGTGGAATAGTACGATGAAAATTCTTTGTGAATGTGACAGGATTTTGTAACCACTAAAATAACACCACGTGTCCTCTCTACCAATGAGGCTTTCTTTCGTCCCCCCCCCCCCCCCCCCCCCCCCTGGTGCGTGTTTTCTTGGCTGACAGTTTATTCTTTTGGGTCACCCGCAAGCGTCGCTACAATTTTCTCAGATGTAAAAGAATTGAATGGAAAAAAAGTATAGTGAGTTTGGAAACGAATGAAGGATATTTTCATTTCTGAGTGAGAGACTATGTGGCAATAAAAAAGACACGGTCGCGTTGTGGTGATCCCTAATTTCAGCCCTTTAGACAACAAGTATCTGTTCATTGTATTTAAATAACGCCTTGTCATAACTTTCTAATATGCACTCAGTCGTTTAAAACTATTTTTGTCTCCCTAGGAATTGTGTTAAGACCTTGACAAAAAAAGAAGAAGACAGCGGATTTTATCTATCAGAATCTTGGAGGAATGAAATCACTGGTCTCATCGCCACGAAGTGAGTAACACAGAACAAGATGCTGATTTAATCTTTCCAGAAATAAAGTCATTACTCACGACAGGAGTTAACGGGTGTATTGTTAAGAGTAGATTTAAACATCTACAAAATGTGTCGCGCTCTTCAGCGAGCAATTGACCAGCCGTTCAGTCACCATGTTTTCGGAAAATACTTCAAGAAGCTTTAATGTCACCATCCCTCTTCAGATACTAGCGCTACTTGTGACCTGATGGCAACCAAACACAAAATAAGTGTGGGACCAGACAACACTTGAATACGGTAGTAGTATATATCTAATGTCGTCAACTATCGTTTGCACACCCTGCACTGGCATGCGGCAACTGACGTGCTAACGTTGTCCCTTTCCAATATGTTTCACCTGTAACACCAACCACGTTGTTTTAAGGATCAAACTCACATGTTTAACACTGCTTCAGATGTCTGATTACATTACAGCGGAGTTAATGTGTTGAAATATTTGACGTTAAACATGTAGGCGAATAGAGTTGGTAGTGAAGAAGTAATAAATTAAATAGTCATGCCAGATGCCGAAGTTCTACTGCATGACCAGCGAAAAAGTAGTATGCAATAAACATTTTCCCTTTCTTTATTTTGTGGGAAGTGCCAGCAAGAAAAGTTGCTTGAAACTATTAATAAAGTTGGTTTGGCTGGAAGTCGCTCAGTGCTCTAACTCTCAAGTACTGTATGAATATCGTCTGGATAAGTTGCGCGCCGTGAGATACGTTGCCTCAAAAAA
Source organism: Schistocerca americana (assembly GCF_021461395.2). NCBI lineage: Eukaryota > Metazoa > Arthropoda > Insecta > Orthoptera > Acrididae > Schistocerca > Schistocerca americana. The sequence goes on from NC_060124.1 coordinate 291,960,121, forward strand.
GAATATATATTTATTCTAACTATAATACTTCACTTGTTGTGTTAAACCCTAGACTATAACATCATTTTATATTTTTGAATTTTGATAATAACCACATGAAACACTGAAAACCAAATTTTTTCTGTCATTGAAAGCCGTTAGATAGACACCTTGTAACTGGGATCGTGCTACTTTTGCAGCCATTTAGTAATATAGATAGTAACCAATTGAAAAAAAAACTATTACACTAGAAAAAGATTCATTGTTTGTTGCACATGAGTTTGTTCCACACGAGTTTTGTGTTTCCAAGCCAATTTAAACAACTCATACTCCTTTTTAATACGACATTAATGTTCTTCACTTGTCCTACAAAATATAACTTTCATGACTTACATGGCTTCCCATCTGAAAGCCTCAGTAATGAAGAGATTTCTGAGAAATCTCAGTCGACTTTAGCTAACTGAAATACAAAACACTGAAGTTGTCTTAAAACGCCTTTAATGAATGAGGGTAAGGGATCAATGACGTACTCAACACGTAGTCAGTCAAAGCAAACTGGGAAAACACTTTAGGAAACGAAATAGAAAAACAGCGCGTGTTCCAGGAGAATGTGGGGGCTGTGTTATCATCTCATCGCAAAATTGCTTGTAGGATGTCATCGGCGTTCGGATGTGCATCCGCCTGGCATTCGGGCTTGACGCACTCTTCTTGCTAATATTTATTCAGTCGTTGCGGCAATTCTTCTACATTGTTGCAGCTGTTACTACAATACCTACTCACATGCAGAAAGGCTATCTTTAATATTTGGCCAGGTGTTGTGTATTTTTTTATAATTTTCGACATCAGCTGAACGATTACCTGTCAAACGAATACGAAAATATTCCAGATCAGTTGAGAGGTAGCTGTTAAATAACAGAGTTTAGCTGAATCACTGTGAAATTCAATAAGCGTTCTGTGGAAATTAATAAAATTTTGGAGAATACGAGTAGTAAAGAAATGAATGTTCGGTTACTGAAGAGCGTGACATGACTTCCTTTGTACTCGTATAAATACGTGCTGTGTGCAGTATGGTACGGCTTGTCTCCTCCTGACCGCTCATTTGTTATTTTTCAAACCCACTGCATGGACTACAAGGTCACAGCGGGTCGCAAGAGATTTAAAACGAAGTTCGAACAGTGATAACTAGTCATTTTTCACACTCTGAAGGAATCCACTGACGCAGATATTGTTAGCTTGGTGAATAGACCCAGAAGTAAACGTAAATTCCGTCAGTAAGACCTGGGGCGGGCAGGGGGAGGGGGGGGGGGGCGTCGGTAGCGACCGACCGCCGTGTCATCCTCCGACAGTGGCGTTACTAATGCAGTGTAGGAGGGCGTGAGGGTACCATACTGTTCTCCCAGCCGTTGTTAGTTCGTGACCTGGAGCCGTTGCTACTCGGTGAAGGTACCTCCTCTGTTGGCATCACGAGGCTGAGTGCACCACATTCCAGGCCCTCCACCAAGCAAAACTCTGGCAGTATCAGGAATCGAACCCAGTTCCTCCGCATGGTGGTCAGCCGCAATGACATATCATCTACAGAGGCAGACATACCCAGATGTTGAGGAGGAGCATTACATAGAACCTGTCCTTCAAGAAGGGCACCCAAAGAGGCTAAATGTAAGAGAAAGGCGATTAATCATAGGGATAATTAAGCAAAATTTTTGATTAAGCGCACATTAAACTGCAGTACATCTGCTGCAAGAACAGAACATGCAAATAATGGAGGTATCTGCCCAAAGGGCTATTAGAGGAGAAAGGTACAACGGAAGAAGCGATACCTGATGGGATTATGGTATATCTGCCAGTGACAGAGAATTCGATATCTTTTCAAGATACGGAAGAATTGTGGTGTGGCGAAAGTCAAGTGACGAGCTACAGGTACACGGTACATGATGTACAATTGCAACTTACTGTAAAACGCGTCGCTGAGGGGGGGGCGGAGATGAATGGGGACGGAGAGGGAGGGCGGGAGTGAGTGAGTGAGTGAGTGAGTGAGTGAGTGAGGGAGGGAGGGAGGGAGGTTTGCCTCAGAGCTATATTTCTTCATCTGTTGTGGGATAGACTAATTTCAATGACAACAAGCTGCACTATCTCAATACCCTCAACCAAAATTGGCACAGGTGAGCAGAAAATTTGGGTATCATACGCACATCAAATGTTTTAGAAGATAATGGCCTGAAGCACACGTCATACTTTGTAACAGAAAGTGCTCAAACTTACACAGATGCCACTTCAGCTGCTAGATGTTAACTCCACGAGAAATTTATGAGATTTACTTTATAGAAGATTGTAGAGAACGACAATCAACCCGGAAGAATATCTGAAAAAGAAGCTGACGGAAAAATGGGAACTAATTGGATTCGAGTACACCACGATAACACAATGGGTTGCAAAACTTCCTTATGATGTGTCGCACTAATGTAACATGTCTCTATGGAACTTTTACGGTGTAGTGCAAAAGGTAACCGAAAGAAATACAATGAGAAGAACAGAAATGATATTTGATGGTAATTACGCTGATGTCACCGCGATTTCATGATGTTCTGCTGGACATCGCAAAAGGCGGAAGTGCTTCTTAATATGGTCTGTGGTCACTACAGGCGGCAGTGCGTGCTCAGCAACGTTCTCCAGTCCTGTCCAGAAGTTTCTTAAGGAGTTCTAGCGGTAGGGCGCTACAAACCTCCAAGTGTTAGTATTGTATTTGAATGAAAGTGTTCAGCGACTTTTCATACTACAGTGTAACTGTTCTTTCTATGTAGGATTCAGATTTCATAGAGAGATGTTTCTTAACAGCTGCATATGAAGGCTATTGTAAGAAACTCCGATGGGCTTTGTATGGTGTTCACCGATAGACAGGTTGATTCGCGACGAAAATTCGTGTTTATAATTTACTAATGAAACCTTCAATACTTCGAAACTGATGAACATCTACAGGAATTGCAACTACTTCTACCGCCCCCTTCGCTCTGCCCATCCTCTGTCGTGTCCCCTTACCCTCTCTCTGACCTTGAGCCTTATTTATTGTTATTGCAAACGAAACCTTGATGGCGAAGTCGCTTTTAATGAATAGATAGATAGGTTGGTATCACTGGTAAACAGGAAATGAGAGAGACCTCTCCACCTTCAGGGTCTGTGAGTATAACAGCTTCAATGACAGTATTTCACAGGCGAATGAGTGGGATTATGAAGTTTCAGACTACTCGGATTTCGTTGTAGTATCCTAATCAAAAGCCGAAAAACCATCAATAAAACTACCCTCTTTTCTGGAAAGCCGATGGCAAGAAATAAAACTAAACAGACCATTCCTATGTGCACAATTTTTGTTTGAAACTATACACAGGGTGAACATTAATAAAACCGATAAACTGCCAGTGTGTGGTTTAGCAGCACATGTGAACCTTTAGACAATTTGTTTCTCTCATATATTTCATATACATTCTTTCTCACATATCCAGGAAGAACATTAATAAAATTCACAAACTCGAAGGACCGATGTCTGACTGGAAATAGAAGTAAAAGGATCCTTTGAACATTTGGAAGCGGTTAATAAAGCCAAAGAGATAGCGGACGTTGTATTGAGCTCCAATATTATTTATCTATTGAAGAACAGTTGTGCTGTGCCGAATATTGAAGAGACAATAGAACTACGCTGTGGAATATTACTTAAGAATGTATTGTCTTACTGTGTTATTACTCAAATACAACAAGATTAGAGGATCACTTTTTCAAAAACACGTAATTGCTTCCCATTGCGCCACAGAAGTTTAAAATTTGACTCAAAGGTGACTTCAACGATTCTCTGTTATGGTGAAAAGGAGAGGCGCCCAGCGACTACACCCTTGGGCTCCGTGATGCTTCAGACAGCAAAGTGTCGACACATGGAAAAAAACTCTAGACTTCAGAAATTCATGTGACATGTGATATGGCTTAAAGATGTCACACTGGCACCAAATTTCATCACAGTTCTAGCGAACACCACCATGGACGTGTTACACGATGGGAAGGTCGTACCCCCCCCCCCCCCCCCCTTTCCTTTACCACATGTGACACCCTCATTCGAGGCCTCTGCGATGGGGCACAGAAACACGACACCCAGCTTCGGAATCACGGTTCCTAGTGGTTACAGCCGTTCACGAGCGCAAGAATTGCGGTCGTGCTTCACTGCAAACGGATGAGATAGTGTTCAATGAGGTGCAGTCCAACAACGTCCGTAGGGAATAGCTGAATCGTCCGGAAGCGTCAGCACTGTAGGGATGGGGGATGCACTCTTGAACTAATTCATAGAGTTGAATCTTTCAAAGGAGTGAACAATCAGTGATTCAGAAAAAAAGAACGGTAGCTCCAAACGTTTCCCACGGCAGAGAGAGAGAGAGAGAGAGAGAGAGAGAGAGAGAGAGAGAGACGGAGCATATCAGCGGTGCCTCTGCTGGTCACAGCACAGTGCACGCCACACAACAGCCAGAACGGCCTCTGCCCTGCTTCTACCTTGGCTGCCTGCATTGTGCAGTGCCCCATTGGATTTTGTGTTTCACATATGCCGTGCCGTCTCTGTGCGTCGTCTGCCGCGCGCAGTGTCTGGCGCAGCTTGACTTCGCATCGCACTCTGTCGGCGATTGTTTCAGTCGCACGTCCTGCCCTCTGGGCAGTTGATGCGAGCAACAGGACAGAGAGCCACCTAGCGGATAACATAGGAACTACTTGCAACAACCTGCTCGCAAGAGAACAGACGATTTGTCTCGGAGCGGGTGAGTTCACCGCTCCCCCCACCCTCGGAACTCGCCCGCTCGACGCTCACCCCACCGTCTCGACTCCAGCCAGAGCGTTGAAGAAAAGCAACTCAGGTGTCACTCTGGTCTCTGCGGTCTCGGCTCAGCTCGCGGCTCGACCTGCTCGACTCAGCGGCTCTGCATCGGAGTTCGTCTCTACTGTATATTGTTCTTCGTAGTAATACCGCTACGTATATTACATTATTATGTTATGTATACATCATTTGTTTTTATTTTATTTTTATTTGTTTAAACTGATTAGATTATGTTCCTGACGACTCCTCTTACTATAGGATTTTTATTATGGACACTCGAATTTACGCTTTAATTACGAGCGAACCGATAAACGTATCGCAAAATGTGATACACCAATATTTTCCTTGTTTTATTCTGCGTAAGGCTATATGCAGCACTTTCGTTCTACAGTCAAATTTATAGTTTTTTTCTTATTCTGGTACGGATTTTGCGATTTTAGGCGTCTTCGGAAGGAAATGTTCACTTTAAAAATATATGGCTTGCGATGTATTTGTATGAGGTTAATGAAATTTTAATACATTGTAGCCAAATATATTGTTAATGTAAATCTCAAGTTACAACATTTTCCGATCACCCAAAAAACCACGATAGTGCAAAATAAATCAATAATCAAAAACTTTGTCATATCGTGGAAATTTCAATAAACAATACAAAATTCTTACTCATTATCTGTGTTACTTCAAAATAGGATCAAATAAGATCAAAATACAGGTATAGTACTGGAATAAACCAAGTTTAAAGGGCAATGTGCCTTCCATTTATTTTCTATTGTAAATGAGTGGTGAGTCATGAAAAAGAGCTAATTCATTTCAGGGAGTGAACAGTTCTGATCCGATCTCTGAAAAGAACAGTTTTGCCCATCTCTACAGCACTGCCGAAAGTTGTCAAGAACGCCATCGTGTTGCTCATCTGCGAGCCGTTGTTTTCGACCGCGAAGAGTATGGGGGTCCACGCGCCAAGGAGAGATTTTGTTGACGTCATTTATGCCACCACTTGAGGCCTTTCAAGTCGATTATGAGCGACGGTGTGTCTGAAGTGTTTTCCTCGGCCACATGTAAGAAAACGAGTAATTTCGACGCAGGTCAGCGCTGTTCCGTCTTCCATCGCAGAGGCGTCAAAAGAAGGGGCGAAGTGTGGATGAGAGGGGCTGTCACGACCTTCCCATTGCGTGACATAGCCGCGTTGGCGTTGGGCAGTATTGTGGCGCAATTTGGTGCCAGTGTCACATCATTAGCCGACGATACACATCACTTTAACTTTTGAGATTTGGCCTTTTTTCGCGTGTGTCGACATCTTACTGTTTGAAGCGTCACGGAGCCCGAGGGTGACATCTACATCTACATCTACATCCATACTCCGCAAGCCACCTGACGGTGTGTGGCGGAGGGTACCTTGAGTACCTCTATCGGTTCTCCCTTCTATTCCAGTCTCGTATTGTTCGTGGAAAGAAGGATTGTCGGTATGCCTCTGTGTGGGCTCTAATCTCTCTGATTTTATCTTCATGGTCTCTTCGCGAGATATACGTAGGAGGGAGCTGTATACTGCTTGACTCTTCGGTGAAGGTATGTTCTCGAAACTTTGACAAAAGCCCGTACCGAGCTACTGAGCGTCTCTCCTGCAGAGTCTTCCACTGGAGTTTATCTATCATCTCCGTAACGCTTTCGCGATTACTAAATGATCCTGTATCGAAGCGCGCTGCTCTCCGTTGGATCTTCTCTATATCTTCTATCAACCCTATCTGGTACGGATCCCACACTGCTGAGCAGTATTCAAGCAGTGGGCGAACAAGCGTACTGTAACCTACTTCCTTTGTTTTCGGATTGCATTTCCTTAGGATTCTTCCAATGAATCTCAGTCTGGCATCTGCTTTACCGACGATCAACATTATATGATCATTCCATTTTAAATCACTCCTAATGCGTACTCCCAGATAATTTATGGTATTAACTGCTTCCAGTTGCTGACCTGCTATTTTGTAGCTAAATGATAAAGGATCTATCTTTCTGTGTATTCGCAGCACATTACACTTGTCTACATTGAGATTCAGTTGCCATTCCCTGCACCATGCGTCAATTCGCTGCAGATCCTCCTGCATTTCAGTACAATTTTCCATTGTTACAACCTCTCGATACACCACAGCATGATCTGCAAAAAGCCTCAGTGAACTTCCGATGTCATCCACAAGGTCATTTATGTATATTGTGAATAGCAACGGTCCTATGACACTCCCCTGCGGCACACCTGAAATCACTCTTACTTCGGAAGACTTCTCTCCATTGAGAATGACATGCTGCGTCCTGTTATCTAGGAACTCCTCAATCCAATCACACAATTGGTCTGATAGTCCATATGCTCTTACTTTGTTAATTAAACGACTGTGGGGAACTGTATCGAACGCCTTGCGGAAGTCAAGAAACACAGCATCTACCGGTGAACCCGTGTCTATGGCCCTCTGAGTCTCGTGGACGAATAGCGCGAGCTGGGTTTCACATGACCGTCTTTTTCGAAACCCATGCTGATTCCTACAGAGTAGGACACTACTACCGAGAGTGACTTCAGGCACTTTTCAGCCAAATTTCAAAGTTTTGCGTCCCAACGGCAGGCAATTACGCGGTTTCGAAAAAGTGATCCTTTAATTCTGTTGCACAGTGTGTATTTTACATTTATTAAGAGGATTGGTTTTTCACTTGTGGAAAGTTCACTTGTTTATTAAATGCATGAGTGAAAAAAAACATATTTCTAGAAGAAGTGACAAAATATTAATGGCAGCCTTTGTATATCGTTATATTCTGTGAGCGGACAAAACCATTTGTTTGATCTGTTGCGTTTTGTGTGCTTCAGCTACACTTTTTGCTCTCTCTTTTATTTATTATTGTGGTGTCTAGGAAGCCTGCTTACTAGGTTCGCTAGACAAACATTCAAACAAATCGTACTAATGAGTTTTATTACAAAATGATAAGATACAATACCTAAATTTGCAATTGCACATATGTGTCGCAAGCAAAGGACTACATACGAAATAAGCAACCTTCTTCAATATAAACAATTGCAAGTTTGTGCTACATAGAGAGTACAAACGAAGTAACTAGTCTTGAAGCTGCTATTGAACTGGGGCGTCACCAGGCGCTTATGTCCTCTTTACATAGGGGCCGCTGCTGTCGCGTAGTCGTCCTGGAGAGGGGCCGGTCAGCCTGGCTGACGTATTCTCACAGCCATCTCTTCTCTATCGTTAAAATTGCTCTGAGCACTATGGGACTTAACTGATGAGGTCATCAGTGCCCTAGAACTTAGAACTACTTAAACCTAACTAACCTAAGGACATCACACACATCCATGCCCGAGGCAGGATTCGAACCTGCGGCCGTAACGGTCACGCGGTTCCGGACTGAAGCGCCTAGAACCGCTCGGCCACTGCGGCCGGCTTTCTCTATCGTTTCCGACTGGGGTGCCGGCGCTCGACTTTACGCCGTAACAATTATATTCACACAAAGATATCATTTACTACTAGGAGTAACAGTGTTGTCCAGAAATGATGAGAAAGTATAAAGGACAGACGATCACCGGGGGATATTTGTGATCTTCAGTCAAACTGTGCAGTACGCTCACGGCAGGATTTTAAACAATGTATATGGAATGTTAAAGATGCAAGTCTTATAAATTTCGGCAATGAAGCGGAATAAACAAAGTTAAGTTACCTTCGCGATGTACTATGAGGCAGCTTTGCAATGAACAAATTAATAATAAAGTAGCAAAATATTTGATCGTTGCAACTACCGACAGCCGAACCCAGTTATTTATTTACGGCGAATTTGCGAGCGTTCGATTAGTAAGTAGTTCCAGTGCAAACCTAACGACTAGTCGTCGCATAACACTCATTCAGTAACATTCCAACTATAATCTGATAATTGCGTGCAGACTATATTCTGCAGTGAACTTTGTAAACTATGCACTGTAATGTAACTACTTTTCACATATGTATTATCGTTCTTAGACTAATAGACAGATGGGCGAAAGACTGATAAATCTAAAGTGTATTCAGTTACACACTTCCAAGCTTGCACGAAAGCAATAATTTAGCTTAAAAAGGGGTGCAAGTCGCAGTCGCAAATGTGACGTAGCATCGAGTGAATATGGGGATGACATATTTGGATTACCGTGAGTTGAAGTCTTCAGCATATTGACATTACAGCCTTTCTCATTGTGGCAAATCGCTTAGGTCAAAGTGGACCTTATTATCTTGTCGTGCTATCTCTAATGACATTCTCTCCATAGACGGAACAAACGATTCTAGCCTCCCTCGTTGCCTATTCAACTGGGCTAGACACTCTTCACCCTTTAGTTCACTAATGGCACAAGCGTTCTTCATACCTGCAAAATTGACGCGAAACAGCAAATGGCAAACAGTTAGTGATGACCTAGCAACGAAATGTTGTGGCAACGAATAGAAACGTTACGAACTTAAGCATCAAGCTCGGAGTGGGAACCAACAGAATGCGTCGGTTGTGGTTTGATAAATCAGGTCAGTAAGTTTCGAAACTACGTGCTGTCTTCTGTGCGGTGGATAAGTGCATTGCTGCACTTGCCCAACGGCTGAACCGTATGTCGATATACTGCAAATAGCACCAACTCTGGCACGCTTATGCTTATGTAATTCCCTGGTGGTGAAGCCTTCTTGCCTGATGAAACTATCGAGCCATATAACGCGGCAGGCGCGCGTGAAAATTTCGAAGAACACTGCGATGAATCCTCAACAGCGTTCAGAGCTTTTATTACATCAGTCCTGATGTAATGCAGAACGATGTACGACACAGTTAGTGTTCACATTACTAAATTCCTGTGAGTAGAGTGGAGCGGGGTGAGTCTGCATACCAGGTAGGATTGCGCACCGCGTTATTTCCAGTTCCCGACGGCCTTGCCGCAATGGTAACATCGCTTTCCGTCAGGCCACCAAAGTTAAGCCCTATCAGGCTTGGCTGGCCTGCGAGTGGTGTTTGCAAGCGGGGTGCACTCAGCCCTTGTGACAACAATTCGGGCGCTACTTGACAGCAGTAGTAGCTCCGCTAACCAAAACTGACAACGTCCGGAGAGCCGTTTGCTGAGCACATGCCCCCTCAATATCCGCATCCAGTGTCGCCTATCGTCTGAGCATGACACGGCGGTCGGTCGGTACCATTGGGCCTCCCAACTCCTGTTCGGATTGAATTAAGTTTGATTATCTCTCGTTAGCTACTCTGCTAATGCTAATAGCTGAACAATGACGTAAGAATGGTTATACCTTCCTATCCTACACAGTTAATTTAAAGTAGCCCGTTGCGTTTTTCTGTCTGTATGTGACGAGAATATCAGGAATCGCTTTAAGTATTTTGATATAGTTTTCGCTGATCTATAAAATGATTAATGAGGAAGATTTGTGTACATAATTTACAACAGTAATGATCAGTGTGTAATATATGTATTATCTGTTCCATATTTAATTGGCGTTTGGAGGGACATCTGGTTTCAACGAAGGGACCTACGAGCTGGCCAGTTAGAGTGAAGGCGGTATCTGGGGGGAAAAGCAGGAAAGTATGCAGCTGTTGCAACTCCAGAGAGCAGTGACATATAACCAGAATGTATACATACACTGATGAGCCGAAACATTTTGACCACTACCCACCGCAAAGTTGAATGCCTCCTGATGGTGTTGTGGACACGTGGGGCAGTAGAGAAACAATGTAAGCGCAAGAGAGACGAATGGACAGTCATTAAAGCGAAGATACAGTCCGCAAATGCGGAAATACACTCATATAGGCGGTTTTGACAAAGAGCACGTTGTTATCGCCCTACGGCTGGAAACGAGAAACTCAGAAACGGCGATGCTGGTCACGTGTTGACGTACTACTGCCGTGGGCACCTATGGCGCGGTACTGGTGAAGGATGGTGAAGTAAAGAGTAGGCCATATGGTACTGGACAACCACATATCACAAAACGTGGAGGTCGGAGGATCACACTTCCCCCTCCCGTGTAATCCAGGATAGGCTGCGTTCTCTGGCATATCTGACGACAGAATACAATGCTGGTACAGGCATAAGAGTTTCGGAGCACACCGTTCTAATGTCATTGTTGAACATGGAGCTCCACATCACGCGACCCCTTTGTATTCCTGTGTTGACCCAACGACACCGTCAGTTAAAATTGCAGTGGGCGTTTGCCTTGTTGAGAGCCCTTCCTGGCACAAAGTAACAATGCGGACGCGATTAACCGCGGTATTGACCGTCTAGGCATGGTTGAATTGCAGACAACACGAGCTGTGTACCTCCTTCCTGGTGGAATGACTTGAACTGATCGGATGGCTGACTCCCTTCCTCTAATAGGCGCTGCACGTGTATGGTTGTTTACATCTTTGGGCGAGTTTAGTGACATCTCTGAACAGTCAAAGGGACTGTGTCTGTGATATAATATCCACAGTCAACGTCTGTCTCCAGGAGTTCTGGGAATTGGGGTGATGCAAAACTTTTTTTGATGTGTGTAGTATAAATCATAAAGAGAGAGCTTTCCATTCGTAACTGGACACAATCAAGCGATATTTTCTATTACAAAATGGTTCAAATTGCTCTGAGCACTATGGGACTTAACATCTGAGGTCATCAGTCCCCTACAACTTAGAACTACTTAAACCTAACTAACCTAAGGACATCACACACATCCATGCCCGAGGCAGGATTCGAACCTGCGACCGTAGCGGTCACACGGTTCCATACTGAAGCGCCTAGAACCGCAAGGCCAATATGGCCGGCTTTCTATTACACATACAAATGAATTTTAGTTGCATTGTTTATTTTTACTGCAGTGGTTTTATTTCTGCCATTTGACATTACATTTCCTATCATCCCAATTCAAAAAGCTCTATATTTGGAAACTGTCAGAAGTAAAAACTGCAAATCGACGAAACTCAGTAAAGTAAATTATCGGCATTTTCGGGAAGAGATCATAGACTGAACATTAATTTCGTCAGTCTGTGTTAAGTAAAATGCCAGATTGTGAAATTAGCCTCGTCACAACATATACGTCTCTCTTATTCGTTATCCGAAACGCTTTAAAATTTAATTTAACTAGACGAAATTCGTCGTATTACTGGATCAAATAAGCATTTAAGATCACAAAATCATCTGAAAATGCATTTCTGACGTTGTAGTATTTACGAAAGCCCTGTAAAAGTTTCTGTATAGAGCAACTGTTGCGTGCACATGACAGAAATTAAGAACGAGAAGCATCGCAAATAATAACCTGCAAATATTTTGGGAAGTCTTACGTGGCGGCACCTCTTGAAGAGAAAGCAACGTACAGCGTAAATCTGTGGCACCATCTCCCCTCATTATATCTACATGGCCTCACCAGTTGCGGCCGGAATCATTTAGCGGTTGTGGAAACGACTCCGTGAAGTAATGGAACTGAACCTTCATATACAATGATGAGCCAAAACGTTATGATCACTGTCCACTGCGAGGTTGAATGCCTCCTCCTGGTGTTACTGGAACGCCACGCAGTAAGGAAAGAAGGGAAGCGGAGAAGGGACGAATGGGCAGTGTTTATAGCAAAGATATGGGTCGCAAATGCAGAATTCCATTGATATAAGCGGTTCTGATTGTCATGGCACTGCGGCTGTAGAAGAGAATCTCTGAAACGGCGAAACTGGTCGCTTGTTGGCGTACTGCTGTCGTTTGCATCTATGAAAAGTGGTTGAAGGATGGTGAAATAACGAGTAGGCCATATGGTACTGGACAACCACGTTTTATCACAAAACGCTCCCTCCTTCCGCGAAATCCAGGATTGGCGGCGATCTGAGGCCGACAGAGTACAACATCGTCAGTTAGACTTAGTTTTCACCGTAGATCAATAGAAACGTGACGCCTGTCGAATGAATCGCATTTCTTCTTACACCAGGTCGATATTTGGGTCCTTACACGCCGTCATCCAGGCGAATGACTGCACCGAACATGCACCGTGTCACAGATGTAGGTCGATGAGGGCAGAATTATGCTGTGGAGTACACTGAATTGGGCTTCCTTGGGATCTGTGGTGGTAATCAAAGGCATCATGACAGCACTGAACTACGTGAGCATTATTGCGGACTGCCTGCATCGCTTCATGCTTAAAGTCTTCCCCTACAGTGGTGGCATCTTCCAGCAGGATAACAGTCCGTGTTGCGAGGCCAGAATAGTGCTAAAGTGGTTTGAGGGGAATTATAGAGAATTCACATTGATGTCTCGGCTAGCAAATACGCCAGACCTGTGCCCACTGGAACACATTTCAGGCGCCAGCTGCCTGCCGTGAAACACCATCCCGTAATTGCTTGATCTGTGCGCAAGCATCTGGTGCGAATACTTCTGGAATTCTGTCAAGGACTTTTAGAATACATGTCAAGCACAGTCTCTGTCGTACTGTCTTTGAAAGGTAGAACAAGACGCTTTTAAAAAGAGGTCGTAGCGTATTGGCTCATCAGAGTACACTGCCAGAAAAAAAGTACGCCCTTTGAGGTGTTTCTAATTCACTCAAGATTTATTATTGCAACAGTGTATATGAAGTACACATAAGATTTACATTTACCGATCAATAGCACAAGCGGTTCTGTGGTGTTACGTATCGACCCATGCTGAAACACCGATATTAATGAGTGGTGTAGCCTCCAACGGCAGCAATGCAGGGGCTACCTCTGGTTTCCAGTGGATCGTACAGTTGACGAATACTTTCCTGCGATACGTTATGTCACTCCTGCTCGATCTGTTCACATAGTACTGTAAGAGTTGGTGGCTGGCGAATTGCACGAGACACTTTTTGCCCTATCATATCCCACATGCGCTCGATATTGAAGCCAAGTCTGGTGACCGTGCTGGCCAGGGAAGTTGCTGCACTTCTTTCAGAGCATGTTCAGTTTCACGGGCAGTGTATGGGCGAACATTATCCTGTGGGAACAACACATACCCTTCCTGTTGCAAGAACAGCTAAAGAACGGGGTTAATAACATTTTGCACGTACCGAGTGCTGATTAGTGTCCCCTCCAGGAATGAAAGAGTGTGCACATTATCGCTCCCATGACCATAAGGCGTGCGGTGAGACAAGTGTGTCTTGGACGAATGCACTCTACGAGACATCGCTCACCAGATCTACGTCGTACACGCAAATGATCATCACTTGCGTGCAGGTACAATCTGCTTTCATCGCTGAAGACCAAGGCGTGCCATTCCCTCTGAAAAGTGATCCTCTGACGGCACCAGTCGAACCGTGCACGTCGATGCTGTGGCGTGAGTGGAAGACGGGCAGAGGTGCGCGTGGCCGTAGTCCTACCGCTAATAACTGGTTCGCAACAGTTCGTGTTGACACATCTGTTGTCACAAGCCCTCTTGTCTGTGCTGTGGTAGCTGTACGATCTGCCACTGTTACTCTTACAATACAACGATTCTAGCGGCTGTGCGTGTGTGTCTGTACTGCACCAGCATCGTTGCACAGCTGACGCAGCACGTCCAACTTGTGTGGCAATTCTCCGAATGGATCATCTTGCCCCTCGGAAGGCAACAGTCTGACCGCTTTCACACTTTCTCAGTTCATTTAGGAAGCACGAGTGCGTTCTTGTGTCATGGTTGCTGCTTTCTTCACACTTTTGCACCACACTGAAACTTCTAGCTCTGAGCGTTCCCTATTAAAGAGCAGACAGTGTTGGCACTCTGGTAGCTATGACACTACGCCTTGTGTTGGATGACGAAGTTGAAACGATTATCAGTACATTTACTATCCCCAGGTGGCACATACCATCACCGAATGAAAATCGACGTCATATTTCCAGGTGTACTAATTTTTTTTCCGGTAGCCTGTTACAAATTGAAGATCACCGCTGCGTTTTTTTGTCTGTGTGTGAGGGCTTTTCTAAGGAACTCCTGTGGGCTTTGATATGATGTTCACCGATAGACAGGCTGATTCGCGCGGAAAATTCGTGTTCATAATTTACTAGCGAAGCCTTCAATACTTCGAAACTGATGAACATCTATGGGAATTACTACTTCCACCGCCCCCATCTATCTGCACATCATCTGTCCTGTCCCCTTACCCTCTCTCTGACCTTGAGCCTTGTTTACTGTTATTGCAAACGAAACCCTGATGGCGAACTGAAGTCGCTTAAAATGAATAGATAAAAAGGTTGGTATCACTCGTAAACAGGACATGAGAGACACCTCTCCACCTGCGGGGTCTGTGAGTATAACAGCTTCAATGATAGTATTTTGCACAGTTTTAATCGGCGAATGAGTGTGATTATAAAGTTTCAGACTACTCGGATTTCGTTGTAGTGTCCTAATGAAAAGCCGAAAAGCCATCAATACAACTATCCTCTTTTCTGTAAAACCGACGGCATGAAATAAAACTAAACAGACCATTCCTGTGTGCACAATTTTTGTCTGAAATTATACACAGGGTGAACATTAATAAAACCGAAAAACAGGAGGGACGAATTCCTGATTGGAAATGAAGGGAAAAAATAATATGAATACGTGTCAGGAAATTTATCGATGACACGGTAGATGGCGCTGATGAATGGAAGTTCCTCTGATCACGTGCCATGTGTTTCTTGTGTGTCGCAGGCTGTGTGATTGAAGTAGCGTACTGTACGCTGCAGAATGATGGATATTTATGTCGGGAATAAGACGAGATGATGTTCGTGCACAGCCAAGCAGATGGAAACGTTGGAGAAGCAGCACGACTATATTAAAACTAGTACCTATACAGACACGAACCACATTATGCACTATTTCAGGCCCTATTTTGGGCGTTTGTGTGATCATGGGCCTTTTCAGATAGACAAACGTGCAGGCAGGTTGTGGACTGCGCGTACGCCAGATTTGGAGGACCGGATTCTGCAGGACGTTGAGACGAACTACAAGCTCCAGGCAAGTGGCCCGCCAACATGTTGGATGCCAAAGTACGAGAGTGCGTGTCCTGAATGACAACCGCTACTACCTCCATCACCTGCAGTCCCATGGAGGCCACTTTGAACATCTGTTGTGATTTGGATGTGGTGCAGCACTGCACTGTGTTTCGGGACGATCCGTTGTCGTTGCACGCACATTTTCCATTTTCGGCCACATGTTCATTAGATCCTTCTACCTCTATTTTCAGTCAGAAATCGGTCCCTCCAGTTTGTCAATTATATTAATGTTCTCCCTGTATATGGGGAGAAAGAATATGTATGAGATATATGAGAGAACCAAATTGTCTAAAGGTTTACATGTACTGCTAAACCACACATTTTCGCAGCACAGCATTTTCTTTCATGCAGTCTGGGTTGACAGTAAACCTGTACACTGTTATTTAAACAATAATATGTAGCTGGTGTTCGTCAAAATGTTTATTAGGGAATCGTGTAAATATTTGAAGTAAATCGGTCAAGTACGATTTTTGGTAACAACATTTACCACTTCTGTATTAAATATAATTTATATGCCAAAAACATTAAAAATTACGTAGCCTTTTTCCCTCCCGAATGTCCATTATGATAGCTAGTAAAAATCTGAGGTATATCGGTGAAGTAGTTTTCGAGACTTGTGGTAACCACGCTAAACAACGACTTGTCTTTATACGTAGCAGTATGGATGACCACTAGGTCGAACAAGTCGTGCTGGTGTCGATGCTTGGAGATACACGAGCAAATAATAATGAGCAGGCCATAATGTTGAGCTTGTTTTCTAATGTGGAGGTTCGCACCCTGCTTTTGAGAAAATATAGTTTTGACAGTGACTTCTTTTCAATGCTTCCTGTAATCATAATTCAGCGATCTCGATATTAGGAAAACACGTTTGACTGGTTTGGATGGACTGAGGTACTGATAAATCGGTTTTTCGAGCAATCGAACTCACTTCAAGCTGCCAAAACTCTGTTCAACTTCCTTCTAAATGCCTCAGCTGAAGTGCAACGCGCCTGACAAGGTCCCACTGGAATGATGCGACATTTGAGAGGTGAATGCCGACATAAGGCATTTCACTTGTTCACTCAAAAACTGATCAAAATAAACCCGTAAAAAGTAATCATGTTCACATATTTTACAATAATAGGAGCACTTGCGACAGAGTTTTAAAATAAAGTCGCTTTTGTAATTTTTGTGGTGAAGGCTCCCTTGTGGTACTGGTCCGTAGTCTGCCCTGTCATGGGGTGAGGTTAAGCGTTACAAGTAGGGTAAGACTGCCCGTTCTGTTATCTTACTCTATCCGTTACCATTGCTGGTTTTTCTCGATGATATAAAGCTAGAACTGTTTTTGAACGTTAGGAATGAATGTTATACAACGACTGCAGCCTTTGAAGACCCAGATTTATACTCTCTGAACCGCTACAAAAGAAAAACTGAACGGATAGCATGCACTCCAGAAATAATAGAATCTGAAGAAGAACACCTGACGAATGGCAAGTGTAATCGACAAGTAGCGAAAGAACCCGGAGTAAGTGAAGGCGGACTCGTACATCGCCGTAAAGAGGTAGAAAGAAGTTCAAGATATGCGTCATTTATCCAACATCTATTTACGGTTCCTCATAGATACGCTACCGCAGCTACTTGAAAGCACCCCACTGGAGATAGGGAAATCCATCTGGCACAAACAGGACTGATGTTCCGCACATACTGCACAAACAGAATGGCCTGCCTAGTCAAACCTCTGGTCTTTTATCTGCGCCGAAATTTAAAACAAGAATTGTGGGGAAAATTGAAACAAGCATCTATACGGAAATCTGACGAGTCCCGGAGATATGAAATGCCATGTAACACTAGCATCTACTACGGTAAGTCCACGTGAAATTAATCTTACAATGTTGCATATTTGGAATGGCTTTAATAGCATGTTCAACCATGAGCCAAAAACTATGCGACCACTTGTTTAATAGCATGTTGTTCTACTTTTCAAACTTGTTACAATAGAGATTCTGTTTGGCATGGATTCTACATATTCCTAGGATACAAGCAGCATGCGGCACTGATGTCTATGCACAAGTCAAGAACTTTGTCAACCCACGTAATTAATGGTTTTCTGCGAAAATGCCACACTATGGCCGTATTTTTCGACTTGGAGAAAGACTACGACACCTGTTGAGGACTGGTATCCGTACTATCTACATGTGGGGCTTACGTGGCCGCATGCCCCATTTCCTTCAAGAATTCTTAAAAGACCGTGTTTGCAAGGCACGTGTGGGTTCTGCCATGTCGGGCACCTTTATCAAGGAAAACAATGTGCCTCAGGGTTCCGTCCTGAGCATCGTCCTCTTTGCTATTATGGCCTGTCTTCCGCCGGGCATCTCAGGCTCCCTTCTCGTTGACGATGTTGCCATCTTTGCAGTTCTCCATGGACTTGTCTCCTCGAGGGGCGTCTTCAGCTATGTCTCGATTGTCTTTACTCATGGAGCATCGACAATGGCATTCGCTTTTCCACTGACAAAACCGTTTGCATGAATTTATGGCGGCGCAGTTGGTTTCTTCCACTGTCTTTATATCATGGACCTGTTGCTGTTCCGTTCGTTGAAACTACGAAATTCCTGGGGCTCATACTCGATTGGAAACTTTCTTGGTCCTCCGACATTTCTTACCTGGCTGCCCGCTGTATGCGGTGCCTCAATGTCCTACGTGTCCTCAGCGGTACTTCATTGAGAGCGGATCGGACTACCCTCCTCCGTTTGTATCAGTCCCTCTTCCATTCAAAACTAGACTGTGGGTGTTTCGTTTATGCATCTGCACGTCCATCACTCTTACGCCGATTCAATACTATCCACCATCGCGGCATCTGTTTGTCCTTTGGCGACTTTTGCACTGCCCCAGTTGAGAGTGTATATGCAGCAGCAGCCGAACTACCGTTGCCTACGGCCGTCTCCTCGGCGGGTACGCCTGCCGTTTGTCTGCCATGCCTGGCCACTCATCCTACGCCTCCTTCTTTGATGGCTCCTTTGATCACTAGTATGGGACGCGTCCCTCTTCTTTGTTACCTCCTGCAGTTCGCTTTCGGCTCTTGCTCCGCCAGCTTGACTTCCAGCTACCTGCCACTTTCTCGGTGGGTGTGAACCCTTCACCACCTTAGCCTCGTGTGGCCGTCCACCTTGACCTTTATTCGCTTCCTAAAGACACTACTCCAGCCTCGCTCTATCGCCGTAAGTTTCGCGACTTTCGTGAGGAAATTCGCGATAGTGCCTTTGTGTACACTGATTGATCTCGGACTGCCCTCTGGTGTCGGGTGTGCCTTTTTCACTGGCACCGATGATATTCGGTATCGGCTTCCTGAACACTGCTCGGTACTTAACAGCAGAGCTCTTCGCTCTGTACCAGGCAGGCGGTACATCCGGCGACACTGGCTTTTCAGTTGCATCTTGTGATGCAACCCTTTTAGTGCCATTCAGAGTTACAGTACGCTGTACACCGTCCATCCCTTGGTGCAACGGGTACAGGAAACCTGTCACTTGCTGACTCTTGATGGAACCACTGTGATGTTTATGTGGAGGCCGCTGATGCTGCTGCCAAGGCTGCAGTCCTCCTACCACGGCCCGCTAGTTCTTCCACTCCAGCCGGCCGAAGTGGCCGTGCGGTTAAAGGCGCTGCAGTCTGGAACCGCAAGACCGCTACGGTCGCAGGTTCGAATCCTGCCTCGGGCATGGATGTTTGTGGTGTCCTTAGCTTAGTTAGGTTTAAGTAGTTCTAAGTTCTAGGGGACTAATGACCTCAGCAGTTGAGTCCCATAGTGCTCAGAGCCATTTGAACCATTTTTTTCTTCCACTCCCTCCAATGATCTCTGTGTAGCCTACTGTCAGCAGGAGGTGTCACTTTGGCATCACCAATGGTCCCCTCCCTTCATGGGAACAAGCTACGGGGAAGTAAGCCTCCCCCATCGGCTTGGACGACCTTCCTCTAGCCGCGAGGAGACCATTTTAGCTAGGTTACGCATTGGCCACTGTCTTTTTACCCCTCGTCATTTGTTAAGTGGTGGTTCCCCAGCACAATGTGCTCATTGCCCTCGACCTCTGAAAGTTCGCCATTTCCTGACGGAATGGACTTTATTGAACCACGTACGTTCTCATTTATTGTTGCAGTTTTAGTGAACGACGCGCAGGCTGTCGACCGTGTTTTACTTTTTATTTATCATGGGATATGGCACAGGTTATTTAATCTTTAGTTCAGGACCTCCCTTTCCCTTTGGCGTATTTTATGGACCATTCTCTCAGTCCCTGTTTTTAGCTATCTTTTCTTCCGTCGATTGGGATTAACGAGTAGTTGTTTCGAAGTCTTTTTTTAGTGTTCTACAGTTCTGACATAGGCGCATATGACCCTAATTGTTTTTGCGCCCTAAAGCAAAACAAAACAAACAAAACAGGTCAAGCAATTATGGGATGGTGATTTATGGGCAGGCAGGTGGCGTCCGAAATGTGTTCCAGTGGGCACAGACCTAGCGTATTTGCTAGCTGAGACATCAATCTGAGTTCTCTATAATGCCCTTCAAACAACTTTAGCCCTATTCTGACCTTGCAACATGGACTGTTATCCTGCTGAAAGATGTCATCGCTGTATGAGGAGATTTCAAGCTTGAAGCGATGCAGGCGGTCTGCAATAATGTTCACGTAGTTCACTGCTGTCTTGGTGCCTTCGATTACCCACCGCAGATACCACGGAAGCTCAACTAAACGTACCCCATAGCATAATTCTGCCCTCACCGCCCTATATCTGTGGCACTGTGCTAGTTTCGTGAAGCCACTCACCTGAATCACGGTGTGTGTAAGGACCCAACCATCGACCTAGTGTAATAAGAAATACGATTCATTCGACAAGCGACATGTTTCTAATGATCCACAGTGAAAACTGAGTGATGCTGGCTGTATCCACTGCAGTCTAACTGAAGATGTTGTACTCTGTCGGCCGCAGGTCGCCGCCTATCCTGGATTTCGCGGGGGGATCCTCCGACCTCTCGACCTCTACGTTTTGTGATAAGACGTGGTTTTCCAGTACCATATAGCCTACTCGTTATTTCACCATCGTTCAACCATGTTCCATAGGTGCACACGACAGCAGTACGCCAACAAGCGACCAGTTTCGCCGTTTCAGAGATTCTCTTCTACAGCCGCAGTGCCATGACAATGTGCCCTTTGTCACAACCGCTTATATCAGTGGAATTCGGCATTTGCGATCCATATCTTTGCTATAAACACTGCCCATTCGTCTCTTCTCCGTTTCCCTTCTTTCCATACCGCGTGGCGTGCCAGTAACACCAGGAGGAGGCATTCAACCTCGCGGTGGACAGTGATCATAACGTTTTGGGTCATCATTGTCTATGAAGGTTCAGTTCCAGTACTTCACCGAGTCGTTTCAACCCCCTTTAAATGATTCCGGTTGCAACTGGTGGGGCCATGTAGATATAATGAGGGGAGATGGCGCCACAGATGTACGCTGTACGTTGCTTTCTCTTCAACAGGTGCCTCCACGTAAGACTTCTCAAAATATTAGCAGGTAACTGTTTGCGATTGCTTCTCGTTCTTAATTTCTGTCGAGTGCACGCAACAGTTGTTCTATACAGAAAATTTTACAGTGCTTTCGTGAATACCTCAACTTCAGGAATGCATTTTCAGATGATTTTGTGATCTTAAATGCTTATTTGATCCAGTAATACGAAGAATTTGGTCTAGTTGATTGAACTTTTTAAAGCGTTTCGGATAACAACTAAGAGAGACGTATATGTTGTGCCGAGGCTAATTTCACAATCTGGCATTTTACTTAATACAGACTGACGAAATTAATGTTCAGTCTATGATCTCTTCCCGAAAATGCCGATAATTTACTTTACTGAGTTTCGTCGATTTGCAGTTTTTACTTCTGACAGTTTCCAAATATAGAGCTTTTTGAATTGGGGTGATAGGAAACGTAATGTCAAATGGCAGAAATAAAACCACCGCAGTAAAAATAAACAACGCAACTAAAATTCATGTGTGTATGTAATAGAAAATATCTCTTGATTGTATCCGGTTATAAATGGAAAGCTATCTCTCTATGATTTATACTACACACATAATAAAAAATTTTTGCATCACCCCAATTCCGAGAACTCCTGAAGACAGACGTTGACTGTGGGTATTGTATCGCAGACAAAGTCCCTTTGACTGTTCAGAGACGTCACTAAACCTGCCGAAAGATGTAAACAACCATACACGAGCAGCGCCTATTCGAGGAAGGGGGTCAGCCAGCCGATCAGTTCCAGTCATTCCACCAGGAAGGAGGTACACGGCTCGTGTTGTCTGTAGTTCAACCATGCCTAGACGGTCAATACCGCGGTTCCATCGCGTCCGCATTGTTACTCTGTGCCAGGAAGGGCTCTCAACAAGGGAAGTGTCCAGGCGTCTCGGAGTGAACCAAAGCGATGTTGTTCGGACTGTTGAAAATATTTAATGTTTGGGGCAACAAACAAGGTGGGCGTCGGAGTCAAGTTTGTGCCGTCACCTCTCTCCTTATTACACATTCAACGGTGGGGCACTGCGGGACTGGCTTTGGGCGGCGCGGTTTTCTGAGCATCATCTTCCCTGTTGAGCCATCATAATAACAGGCTCTCTACTGCCACACTGTCGGTGAGAGTGTTTAGTACCACGTGCCTCAACCTGGCGAGAAATAGGACTCATCAACCGTATTCGCCGCTAGAACGTTACCTTGCGTAAGTATCGGCTCAGTGCGGCTTGTGTGGAATGGAGATCTATTGTATCAAACGAAGTTTTGTATTCTTAGCTCGCTGGTAACCTGTTGTGCGCCAGCGGAATTGGATTATAGACGTTTTATAAACTTGTTAAAAATGGTCGTAGTAAAATCTACTGTGAGCTGGGCAAAAAGGCATGCGCGCCAAAGTGCTGTCGTCAAGGTCAAAGTATTTGCTTTTTTTATTTCCAGAATTTTTTTTCTATTCATTACTGATTAATAGTCATAAGCCCTATATTGGCTCACATTGCCGACTGAATGGCAGTTGTTTTCGCCAAGGACATTTGTGATAATCGGTAGCCGTCTTTATTGCTAATGTTCTCGCTGTTGCTTGCTTTGGGTGGCTCCATTTAGACTCAACATTGTTTGCTGGAACATCTCGTAATTGATTTTTTGGAAGGACCATCTGGAGTTTTACGATCATAATGGTCTGGGTGTCTGGAACAACAATGATTGTGCAGTGTACTAACGACAAGAGAGCAAGTGGCTAATGTATTCACACGAATGCATGTTGGGTTAGTGTATCAACGGAAATGTAAATGACATCATAGACTTTCGGGGTATTTCTTTTTTTATTTGTGGCACTCGCAATTGCGTAAAGTAAGAGTTAAATTTTGAAAATTTCTTCAGAGGTGATGCTGTCCTGCATTTTCCTCTTTTATGCCCGTTTATTGGGGCTATGATAAGTCGTATTACTGAACTGTAAATGTGAACTGGCGACCCACCTCTTGATTTTGATCTGTCAGTTGAGATTTGTAAGTTTTTAGTGAGGATGTTACCTAAATGTTGTTGCACGCGGCTCTGTCTGGCACCACCACTCTTAAGTGCCATCACAAAGTATCAGTGCTCACTGTTCACGTTTTGAGACTTTGACGTGTTTGTGATATTAAGAATGAACTAGCAAACTGCAATTATGGTTCCGGAAGAGATCCACAGTATTTCAGTACAAACGAAAATTTGTGCCGGACTGGGACTCGAACCCGGTATTCACGCTTGTCAAGAGCGGGCGCCTTAACAGCTTCTGCTATTCCAAGATGCTTGCAGGGTCTGCCCAAATCTCCATTTACTCTGGTGACTAAACTCCCTGGCGCCCGCACTGTATTATGAGTTACTGTTTCCTCTCGTCATTGCCTCGCTATGGCCTGAAATCCCGCAGTGCAGCGTCTGAGACACCGCGCCGACGAACAACAGCATTTAATTAGGAACTAACTCACCAACTGCGATTGCGGTTCCGCTTCAGCTGTAGAATATTTCGGAACAAGGCAATGGTGAAGGTAAATAGTGTCTCACCCTGTGCGGTATCACAGTAACATAGTACGGGCACAAATGAGGAGACACCAGGACAAATGGAAAATAGGGCAGCTCCTGGAACCGTGCTCGCGTGGTTGAAATTGTTAAGACAACAACGATGTCCGTAGGAGATTAGTACATGAATATCTTCCAATATACATAGAAATACCTGTAAAGTTGGCCTTATTGGGCTAGTGATTGTATGACTGGCGAATGAATTAAAAAAAAAGTAAATAAATAAATAATAAAATAATTTGAAACTGTTTACTGTGAAATTCCTAAAGTTTTTCTTGATTCACAATCATTTGGAAATGCTAACTACGGAAAGTGATCCGTTGTGCGTGGCTTGCCGAGAAATTATTGCTAACGCGTGAGATCTTTATCAGTATTAACGACGTTTCTTCCCCGAGTGACATTGATACGACGAAATGTCGTTCTGGAAAAACTGCCGTCGCGCCATGGTCGTAGCATTTGGAATTCCTATGTTTCGAATGTTCCAGCGATGAGTACCATTCAAGCGGATGCACCAAATATTCCTGAAGAATAAAAATAAGATTAAAATATAAGAAACAAGAACTGATGTAAGAATGACACGTAAGAATGTGAGGATTAAAAGAGATTGTAAGCCCAAAAAATACCACATAAACATGTATTATACGTACAAGAATAGTATGACACTTATTGTGAAACCGAGCTGTAGTTTTAAAATTAATGTAACGCCGTTATATCCCCTAAGTTGATAAGAAACATGCAAGTAGTAACCGTCTACGGACATTGGTATTTAAATGAAAAAAAGTAAAATAAATACGAATTATAATGGGGTTTCGAACGGAAGACGCAAAAGCGAGAAGGCATCTAAGTTACTTCGAAAAATTTGACGGTCGTTTTCTCAGAAACGGTAGAGTATCTGCGGAGAAGCCGGGATACGTGTTCTCTTACTTTGACTCCTCTTCCACTGACCGAAGTTTCTTGGAAATCGGGTTATGGCAGTTGCCGTGATCCCCTCTTTAGCTGCTTTGTCCTGTGTACTGAAGATTGTTCTACGAAGATTCTTAACAGACACTGATTCATCCTTTCTTATCTTCAGTAATAGATTTTTGCGTACGTGTTAGGCATATGCTTGTCTCTGCCACCTAGTAAATAACACCCAACCTTTTCAATTTTTGTGTTGGTTAAGCGACAAGACGTGGGTTCATCGGTGGCTGGCGTACGAGTATTTAACAAACAAAAGCAACGTTTTCTGAAGTGACAGGGCTCCTTCGATCAAAAATCGATGTTATGAAATATTTATGCCAGTTTGCGGCCAGTTTCGTACAAAAGCGCGCGGCGCGGTGAGTGTAAGCACTGATAATGTCACGATTTGTTCCGTTACTGCGCAACATGCTGGGCGCTCTTAGCACTGTTACAAACAGAACCGACTGTCACAGTGCTTACGAGCAAATCATCATCAAATGGTTCAAATGGCTCTGAGCACTATGGGACTTAACATCTATGGTCATCAGTCCCCTAGAACTTAGAACTACTTAAACCTAACTAACCTAAGGACAGCACACAACACCCAGCCATCACGAGGCAGAGAAAATCCCTGACCCCGCCGGGAATCGAACCCGGGAACCCGGGCGTGGGAAGCGAGAACGCTACCGCACGACCACGAGATGCGGGCCCAAATCATCATCTGGATGAACTACAGTCACCCTCAGCTGAATTGGCCATCCACTCCTACTGTTAACACAGAAATTGATTTAATGAACAATTGTAAAGTTTGCGAATAAGTGAGAGTGAAAAACACAAAAACTTGCTAATGCTTTCCAATCATAGGAAGCTATATTTGAAAGATTCCACAGACGAACTGCTACTTAAAAATTAGTAGCCAGAACAAAAACTTGTTTTTAAATGTAGTTGCATTAATACTAGCCACATATTCATATCCTGTACACTGACTCGTTCGACGTCGTTGCAATGAAAGGTTGGTTGGTTGTTTTGAGGGAAGAGACCAAACTACGAGGTCATCGGTCTCATCGGATTAGGGAAGGACGGGGAAGGAATTTGGCCGTGCCCTTTCAAAGGAACCATCCCGGCATGCAATGAAAGAATCGTTCAAATGATCAATGGAACATGTATCTCAGTAACTAATTAACGAGGCGTCCAGAATCTTCACAACAAGAGCAGAATTCATGGCACTGCTCATTGAATTTCAGCCATTGAACTGAATCTTTTGATGGTGAATTATTGTTCTTTTCATTACAATCCTGACGGAGAAAAGTATGCAGGTTTTCTGTCGACATTCTTGGAATTTTTTAGAATCCTGTTCTTCGCGGAATCTAAATCGGATAGTTTCCTCTTCCGTTTCTTTCTTCCTTTTTTCTCGAAATTGCTATTCCAGTCGCTTTTTGTACAGGGACCTAGATGCTATTTCTGATTTCTTCCCTTTCGTCTATTTTTGTTCATATGTTTTCTTGGGGAATGAATTTCTTTGTGGGAGAAAAGGTACTTGGTCCTCGGTTGTGGTTAAAATTGCTCGCGAACCTAGGAGCTTAGACTGTGGCTGCATCGGTAAAACAGTTACTCTGGTCTGCAACATCGATGGCAGATCATCTTTCTCGATGAAAATGGGACGATCTGATGGATAAATGCCGCTAATCGAGAACTCCTTGTAGCTATGTACGGCGATGTCTGAGCCAGCTTTACTTATCACAAGCTCACTCGCTAGTTGTCGATTAGGTTCCCCAACTTTCAGGCTCTCCTTTCAGCTTCCAGCACTTCTGAAGTTCCTTCCGTTCAGTTTTTCAGCAGTTGGAGCCCCATCAGTAAAGCAAAGACCAACGATGCGGTTCTTGAAAAGACCGACCACACCTTGACAGACGAAAGTCGTCGTTTATCCAGTTCTCTCATGCAGCGTAAATTTCCAGCTGACCAGTAGTGCGTATTGTGAAGCATGGTTTATAATCGACACTCCATCCGTAAATAAAATTCTGCATAGAAACGCCGCATCTTAGAATGCAGTACAGCCAGGACATTACTTTGCTTAACGTATTCTATACACCACACTTCCGGTTTCCTGAGGTATTTTGCAAGCACAGACCGTGTAGGCTCGCCGCAATCGAAGTATCTTTCAGCATGTAACCGCACCGCTGCTCCAGCTCAGCTTGGTGACATTCTCCGTAGACTAAAGCCACTTTCGACTATCGTATACAGTGTGAATGTCTGAACACGTTCATGAGCAAGTTATCTAATCGAAGACAACAGAGCTGGTACAGATTTTCTTCATACGTACAGGTTAACACTGACTTGCTTCAAAGCTCCCAGATTAACATACGAATAGTACATCATTTTTATGCTGTCTTATACTTAGTACACTAGGAAAGCTGCTTGTGACACTTTCTGCTGACGGGGGAGGTAGGTGGACAAAGGATTTCGGCACTGCTGTCTCTTAACTATTTGATCGAGATCCATACGTGTTGTGTTATGTTATTGAAATTCTCTTCGAAAGCTACTTCCAAAGTAAATGAAAAAGTGTAGAGTTCAACTTAACAAACAAAACGAAACAGTGGTAAGCTACACCTAAGGTGGGGTAAACAGGGACGCCGTTGGACGATGGATGATTGCAAACAAGTGATTTAGAGGTGTGGTCCCCTTATTGCGCTTAAGAAAACGCTAAATGCGGAAGGATACGAACACATTTTACGACGCTGTGTACTATGTGCAGTAGAAGAACGTTTGTTTGTACCAGTATGACAATGCACCACTTCATAAGGCAGCATCTATAAGACAATGGTTTATGGACGACAACATTCCTGAAATGGCTTGTCCAGAGTTACGACCTGAGCCCAATGGAACACCTTTGGGATGAGTTAGAATGTCGAATTCGTTCCAGACGACAGGCTCCAACATTGCTACATTCTCTGGTTCGCCTTTTGAGGAGGAGTGGTCTCCATTCCTCCTCACACATTCAGACACAACGAATGTGTCCCCAGGAGAGTTCAAACCGTCATAAGGGCAAAGGGCGGGCACAACTCTTATAAATGTCGACTGACTGGTGTCCGTATACTGTTGCTAATATAGTGTATGTGATTACTTGTTCTGGATACATTTGGGGCGGCCTGTTTTAACCAACTCACTATATATAATCCGTTATTGTTAGGCATCAGCAGATTTACAGAACCACAAATAAATTATATGTATCTGTACCAACACAACGAAGATGAGTTGCATGTTTCGGTTCTAATGATTTTATGGCATTAACGTTACTAGAGAGGAGGCGCTAGTCAATTTAAACAAGAACAGGTAAGGAAACAGGACGCGGTCTCGTTTAAGGGACCATTCCAGAATTGCCTGAAGTGGTTTAAGTATGTAGATTAACCTGAATCTGGATGAATTGGCAGCGATTTGAACCGCAGCTTTGGCGGAAACGAGACCACTGTATCGACGGTTGTGACGCCTCGCTCGCTTTCAAGCATCGAGAGGCGATCTATGAAGTCTGAAGACAATAAAAATTAACTTCTAAGCACTACTGATTCTGTACTACAGATTGAACGTACTGAAAATAGTAACTGCGGACGACAGTAAGGTAATACAGGAGGGATAATTTAAAGACAAGGAAACAATTAAGTTCAGAAGGGTGTTAGTTCCACAAAAATGTTATAGACTATCTGATCAGGGCACGATGTAGGTGCTTACGATCCAAATTGCAGTATATTTCAAAATAACTTCCTTTCTGTGAAACAACAATGAGTTAAGGATGGGTCTACCTCTTGCAAGTTTTTGATTTGTTTTGCTTTGATACCCAAACATACTTCACCGCAGCTGTAGCATTCTCGTTGGGCTTTTTCCTTTTATTCTTCTGAAATATGTAAATACAGATTATGTTTAGGTTATGGAATATGTTACATCGAATTTTGTTGTTAATTAAATTACATATGTAGCTTTCCTTATAATTTAAGTTGTGTGTATCCTGTGGCTGCCAACCTAAATCAGCCACAGGCTTAAATTGTACACACGTCATCTGCAAACATAAGGGATGATACGATATGATCTGCATTGAAGTTTTGTTTGTAGTCCGAACTTTAAAATGCATATTCCGTTAAATTTGTGGCATATGCCGTTTTTGGCCTTAACGTTGCTCTATTTGGTCTATTTGGCTTGTCCTGGGCTGTGGCTGGTTCGTATTTGTGCGCCGAACGTGTTTTTGAGTTGGACTGATCTGTGGACATCTGTAAAAATTTTTGTTTAGCTTTGGTGTGGTATGTTTTCATGAATTATGTTTCGTATTTCGACAATGTTTACTCACATTTTCTCTTGCTCATTTGCGAATACTGCATCTACTCTACCCTGTCAGGTTGCTGTGGCTTGGAAACACGTTTCACCGCACTTGTCTCATGAGCTTTCGACTGTCGTTTACTTCATTGTTTTGATATGGTTTGTTTGGCGTCTACCGACTTTGAATTTGTTCCATTTGTTTTCAGTGTGTGTGTGTGTGTGTGTGTGTGTGTGTGTGTGTGTGTGTGTGAGAGATATTTTGAGTTACCTCTGTATTGTCTGATAGTTCGTTTAGAGTGTTTAATAGTGTTTTGTCGCAGCGTACCGTTTGGCATTGAAGCCTTTTTTGCCTTCTGTGATGCCTTTTTGGATGTGATAATTTTCTTCTATTGTTACACAATGTACAGGTGATTACTGTGTTTTAAGACTTGGCGGTCTGTTTCTATGTCACAACGGTGGTGGCTGCTTATAAGTAGGTAGTCTGGAAATGTGGAATTCTGCTATCTTATTATGTGCTGTTAAAGCTTCTGTTTACCTTGTCCTAAAATTTCTGCATGCCTATCCCATCTATACTAAATCGAAGTCTTTGCAGGTTAACTGGTATTTATCTACTTTATGGAGTTTATCTACAGTGGTGTTGGGTGTTTTTAATCTTTTCTGCAGCATGTTGTTTATTGTGTGTGCCACTCGTATATCTTGTTTCCTCATAATTCGATGTATTCTTTTATTGTCAAATGTGAGAGTGCGCCATGTTTTTTGTTGTTTGTGGTTTCTTCAACTCGTGTGCTCTGTGTGTTCTGCGCTGTGTGGTTGCTGTTGGTATGTTGTGCTGTGATACTGTTGCGTTTGTCCGGTGTCAGTTGTGTTTTTAATTTATGGTTCAGTTTATCAAAAGTATTTACTTGGTAGCCACTGTCTGTGGCAATCTGTGTTTGATTATCGTGCATAGCTGCCTTTGTCCACTGGTATTCTCTTGACCTGCTTGTGGGCTATCAGTGTGGTTTGCCCTGATGTGAGTAACTGTACTGTAGGTTTTTTTGTATATTGATAACCGTTATTTGTGATTTTCTGTTTTGACGTCTAAGAAATTTATCTTATTGTCTGTTTCAGTTTCGATGGTGAACTGCATCTTTGGGTGAGCAGCACTGATGTCTCTGTGTAACTGTAGTATCCTACCTACCTACATCTATACTCCGCGAGCCACCTTACGGTGTGTGGCGGAGGGTACTTATTGTACCACTATCTGATCCCCCCTTCCCTGTTCCATTCACGAATTGTGCGTGGGAAGAACGACTGCTTGTAAGTCTCCGTATTTGCTCTAATTTCTCGGATCTTTTCGTTGTGATCATTACGCGAGATATATGTGGGCGGTAGTAATATGTTGCCCATCTCTTCCCGGAATGTGCTCTCTCGTAATTTCGATAATAAACCTCTCCGTATTGCGTAACGCCTTTCTTGAAGTGTCCGCCACTGGAGCTTGTTCAGCATCTCCGTAACGCTCTCGCGCTGACTAAATGTCCCCATGACGAATCGCGCTGCTTTTCGCTGGATCATGTCTATCTCTTCTATTAATCCAACCTGGTAAGGGTCCCATACTGATGAGCAATACTCAAGAATCGGACGAACAAGCGTTTTGTAAGCTACTTCTTTCGTCGATGAGTCACATTTTCTTAGAATTCTTCCTATGAATCTCAACCTGGCGCCTGCTTTTCCCACTATTTGTTTTATGTGATCATTCCACTTCAAATCGCTCCGGATAGTAACTCCTAAGTATTTTACGGTCGTTACCGCTTCCAATGATTTACCACCTATGGCATAATCGTACTGGAATGGATTTCTGCCCCTATGTATGCGCATTATATTACATTTATCTACGTTTAGGGAAAGCTGCCAGCTGTCGCACCATGCATTAATCCTCTGCAGGTCCTCCTGGAGTACGTACGAGTCTTCTGATGTTGCTACTTTCTTGTAGACAACCGTGTCATCTGCAAATAGCCTCACGGAGCTACCGATGTTGTCAACTAAGTCATTTATGTATATTGTAAACAATAAGGGTCCTATCACGCTTCCCTGCGGTACTCCCGAAATTACCTCTACATCTGCAGATTTTGAACCGTTAAGAATGACATGTTGTGTTCTTTCTTCTAGGAAATCCTGAATCCAATTACAAACCTGGTCCGATATTCCGTAAGCTCGTATTTTTTTCACTAAACGTAAGTGCGGAACCGTATCAAATGCCTTCCTGAAGTCCAGGAATACGGCATCAATCTGCTCGCCAGTGTCTACGGCACTGTGAATTTCTTGGGCAAATAGGGCGAGCTGAGTTTCACATGATCTCTGTTTGCGGAATCCATGTTGGTTATGATGAAGGAGATTTGTATTATCTAAGAACGTCATAATACGAGAACACAAAACATGTTCCATTATTCTACAACAGATTGACGTAAGCGAAATAGGCCTATAATTATTCGCATCTGATTTATGACCCTTCTTGAAAATGGGAACGACCTGCGCTTTCTTCCAGTCGCTAGGTACTTTACGTTCTTCCAGCGATCTACGATAAATTGCTGATAGAAAGGGGGCAAGTTCTTTAGCATAATCACTGTAGAATCTTAAGGGTATCTCGTCTGGTCCGGATGCTTTTCCGCTACTAAGTGATAGCAGTTGTTTTTCAATTCCGATATCGTTTATTTCAATATTTTCCATTTTGGCGTCCGTGCGACGGCTGAAGTCAGGGACCGTGTTACGATTTTCCGCAGTGAAACAGTTTCGGAACACTGAATTCAGTATTTCTGCCTTTCTTCGGTCGTCCTCTGTTTCGGTGCCATCGTGGTCAACGAGTGACTGAATAGGGGATTTAGATCCGCTTACCGATTTTACATATGACCAAAACTTTTTAGGGTTCTTGTTTAGATTGTTTGCCAATGTGTTTCATGCACCAAGCATTCTATGTCATCAACATAGCTCTAACAGTATGTTAATTTGTGGCGTTTTCGTTTATTATTTCTTCAAAGACTTCGTTTTAAAGGTGATTAAGGAAGATGTTCGCCAGCTGGCCACTTACAGGTGATCCCAAGGGAGTTGTTCCTGTTGGATGTGGAGTTCATCCTCAAATTTGAAGTAATTTTTGTCTTGTAATTACTGTAAAACTGGTTGAGACTTCATGCGTCTGCGTTTGTGGGAAATGCTTGTCTGCCTTAGTTTTCTTTTAATCATTTTGAACGTTTCTTCAGTTGGTATGTGGGTGTACACTGCTGTAACGTCAAATGAATGTAATGTGGCTTTGTTGGATACATTCATATCTTACATTTTTGTCGGTTACGTCATTGCTGTTTTCTAAACTTCTGTTATTTACATAAGCGTAGTGTTTCTGGAGAAACATGTGATTCTTTCTGGCTAAATGATATGCTGGTGCTATTGGGAAAGCTATCTCTGATCTCAGCGGAACATGTGAAAACTCTTAAGGGTATACAGAATGAGTATTTCGATGAGAAAATCGAGTTTTGGGAAAATTTTCGAAATATTTAGACTCTCCCGCTTAAAACTGTGTACAAAATATTGAGATGATATGCACAGAAATATTTTAAATCGTTTGATAAACAATGCTGCACATAACATTCCGCACTGCATTTATCGGACTCGAAACATGCCTGCTATAGCCCGCCTTGCCAGAGACATAACTGAACCCAAAAGAGTTATCTTTTGTGTTTGCTGTACTGAAAGACAATTGACACTCGATTTTGCGCCATTTCTACTATTTCCTTGGTTGCGAAAGTCATATTTGGGGAAGTCATTGAGTTTTCTTCCCTTCAACAGGTCAATACCTAGTATAAAAGTATTTAAAACCTGTGTGCATTGGCGCAAGAAAGTAAGGTACACTCAGAATTCGTTTGATTCATCGTCTACATCAGTATTTGACCTCCTAGTAGCGTCTAATCCCTAAACTAGCAGCGAGACAATGAGTGATGTTGTTGCCACTACACTTGAAAGTGCTTTAAAAGGATAACTAGCTGGAACATTACGAGAAACTAAATGTTAGGATTACAACATATGAGGTAATTAATGTATCTTTATTATTAGATGTTTTGGAGAACACTGTATGCTGCAGATAATGAGGAAAATATGACGTTTCAATGAAGGCAAACGTACATGTAGGACTCGCTTGTGAATTACAGTTAATGTGCAATTATTCCAAACACAGTTCACATTTTTCAGTTCCTCACATGTTACTGCAGATACAGACAAACCACATGATATAAACATGAAGCTGGTTTTTGGATTACGGTCTAGAGTAAGGAAGGGCTGCAGGTGCTATGTTATGTACTGTGATGAACCCCCTGCTCCATTCTCAAAATCTAACTAACACATCATTGCTATAGGCCTTGCTGTTGAAAATGTAGCACAGGAAAATGTGAAAGGTGCTGTTGAGGAAGGTGTTGTTGAAATTAATAATAACAGGGACTTGTCCATAGCTATTGACGGGAGCTGGTAGAATGGAGGCCACACAGCTCTGAATGGTGGTGAAAGAGCAACAAGTGTGGACACTGACAAGGTAGTTAATGAGGCAATACTTTACAAGCAATGCAGATGCAAGGATAAAATGAAAAACATAAATGAAGACGAACGCGTAGCAAATTATTATGGTTCAAATGGTGGTATGGAAGTCGCTGTTGTAAGAAGTACTTATCATCTCTCACTGAAATGGCAAAACGTTACATACATAAATTATGTATGAATGCGTTCAAAGAAAGTGAGGAACCTAGGCCCTGTGGGAACAACATAAACATTTGTAATTAAGAGTGTCTTGCCAACGTTCAGGAACGGATGCGATGAAGACCTCTACGGTTCAAGGATAGCGTGAAGAGCATGAAACTGAGGGATGGATAAACTTAAAATGAGAAAAAAAGGTCGACCGCTGCTGCGATAGACCATATTCGGAAGTACTACTGTCCAGCAATCAGATAGAACATAGGAGATGCAGAATTAAAAGAAGAGCAGTCTGGGCTGCTTTTTCACTCAGCTTCAAGCGATGAGAATATCAAACATGGGATGTGTCGAAAAGGAGAAGATAGTGCAAGTACAATATAGGCAGGGTAACTAAGCAGCAATAATATCACCCTCATCACTTACCACCTGCCATAATGGACGAAATAAAACAAATATTCAGAGACCTCTCAGATATTAGTCTACTAAAGAAATATTTCCATGGCCGGACTAAAAATCCATATGAATGTGTGAACCATGCCGAACAAACTACATAAAATTGTGTTTGTGAATGTAAACACTCATCAGTTTGCCGTTTATGATACTGTTTCATCATTCAACCAGGGCAATATAACAAAGTGCATAGTTTGACAGACGATGGGGCTCTCTGTGGGATTATGAACTGCAACATCTGAGCTTTCTTTTGGCAAGGAACGGCTCAGGTCTTCCGAAAATGCAGCAATAATCTATTCAAAGATGGTGAGTCAGTATAGGACAGCCATCAAGAGAAAGCTGTTGGACTGTTCTTTGAAGCTATTTCCCCTAACTTTAATTTTTTGTCTATAAGGAACATTTTCTCCGAGTCTGATTATAGTAGAAAGATGAAATTATCAGAAGTTGTTCCTTAAGGCCTTCTAATATACCGTAATTTATCTGAATTTAAAAATATGAGAGATTATTGCGTATTAAGGGATTTATATTTTAGAATACTTGTTCAGATGATAACATTTTTAACACTCAGAAAAAGTAGAATACCTCAAAAATTAAACTTTCTTTTTCCAGAGTGATTGATTAAGGAGAAAAACTGAACATATGTCCGCGTTCTGTGAAAAAATCAAGAGTATAGTCCCAATAATTCACCAGGAAATATTACTGACTTCTAGCTCAGTTCAACATTGTAATCATTGGGTATTTCGTACACTCGAATGATTTTTCCAGCCATTCGTCGCTAGACGGCAGCGAACTGTAAGCTGTAACATGGCAGCGTATAACGCAGCTGTTTCGGTGAGTGAGAAATATCAAGTATGGAGTTCGAAGTGTTCGTCTCCTTCAAGATGACAATGCTAGGCAACACACGAGCGCTGTTCAGTGTCATGCATCATCCTCCGTACAGTCCCGTCTTGGCTACATCCGGTTTTCATCTGTTTCCAAAACTTAAGGAACACTTTCATGGACTTCACTTTGATAGTGATGAAGTGGTGCAAACAGAGGTGAGGTTGTGGCTCCGTCAACAAAGTCAAGCATTCTACAGTGACCGTATCAACAAACTGGTCTGTTGTTGAATGAAATGTGTTCATCACCAGCGTGACTATGTTGAGAAATAAATATGTGGACATGAAGAATAAAGATGTAGAATGTTAATAACGTTTGTTTTATTGAAAAAGCTGTAAGAGCTGCACCTACAAATTTCTGAGGAATTTTTCATGACGCCCTCCTAAATATCCCATTCACCTCCCCTATCACTGGCTTTACATGGTCGTTTCATTTAATATACTTTCTTAGTATTACCCTAAATATGACGCGGTTTGGAGGGCCTTTAGATGTTCATCGCTGATCTTACAATCAGACTACATCGGCTTCTATCTCTATGCTATAAGCATTTTCATACGTTTACCCGTAATTATACATGAAGCGGAAATTTTCGCGAGTGTTTCTGCATTTCGTTACGACCGTCCAACGACGCAACTTCCCTGCATACAACAGCAGCGTCAGCGAATAATTTTACAGTACTGCTGATCCTGTCTGATAAATAGTTTATGTACGAGGGTTGGAACTTTAATAGTGCCAACTATTTATTTGCAGCTCGTACAAAATAGATACGTGTTTCAAAGTTTTACTGAACTTCAAAGTAGTCATCAACATTGTGTATAACCCATTTCCAGCGATGTGGAAGTCGCAGGATACCCTTAGCAGTGCCAGTTGTGTTGACAGTTCGAGCGACGCGGTCTATTGCCAGACGAATTTGTAGCAGTTCTGAAGCGAATGCCGTGAAGTGTTTCCTTCAGTTTAGAAATCGAGTAGAACTCACGAGGGTTTAAGTGAAGGGAGTGCAGTAGGTGGCATAGCACTTAGCAGCCCCATCAGTCAAAAAAAAATCAGTAACAGCTTGCATGTACGTGCTTGAGCATTGTCGTGCGAAAAGATGGTCAAGTCCTGTAGTAAGTATCACCACTTCTTTCTCTATGCTGCTCATTTTTGGAACACAAAGTACGATCAGCTTGCACACTATGTCATGGTTGCAAAATACTAACGCGAGTAATGGATAGAAGAATCGAATCACTGCTAAAAGGTGACCTGTGGGAAGATCAGTCTTGGTTCCGCAGAAATGTGGGAACACTTGAGGCAATACTGACCATAAGAGCCGGCCGTTGTGACCGTGCGGTTCTAGGCGCTTCAGTCTGGAACCGCGTGACCGCTACGGTCGCAGGTTCGAATCCTGCCTCGGGCATGGATGTGTGTGATGTCCTTAGGTTAGTTAGGTTTAAGTAGTTCTAAGTTCTAGGGGACTGATGACCACAGATGTTAAGTCCCATAGTGCTCAGAGCCATTTGAACCATTTGACCATAAGACATATCTTAGAAGATGGTAGAAAGGCGAACACGGATTTGCAGCATTGGAATTTAGAAAAAGTTTTTGACAAAGTTGAATGAGTAAGCTCTTTGAAATTATGAATTTATCGCGGATAAAATGTAGACTGCTAAAGATAATACATAACTGTACAGGAACCTGACAATACCCAGAATAGTCACAACAGGTGGTAGCAATTTACGTTGTGGCCGTTCTCCTATACACCGAGCACGCAGTAAAGGAATCCTACGAGAAATATGAACGGAGAATTAAACTTCAACGAGAACAAACAAAAACATTTAGGTCTGCTGGTGACATTGTAATCCTAGCAGAATGGGCAAAAGCCTTGGAAAGTCAATCGAACTGAATAGATAATGTAAGATTTTAATGCGAGTAAGAAAAAAAAAGTGAAACAAGGATCATGGCCTGCATCCAGATACAAAGGGGCTGTCACATAAAAACGATGAATATGGAAAACAATATGTAAACTGTTTATTATTTCAAACGTGATCGCCTTAACTATCACCACATTTATCCCAATGTGAGATGGTCAGTGGCTTCACGGGAAAATATTTCCTGAAAGAAAACACCATTGTACGCAGGAGTGCACTTCTTCGTCCGAAGCGTTGTCTTTCCTCAGGAGTCCGACAGTACGGAAATCGCATGGGAAGAGATCGGGACTGTGTCTAAGGGCTTCCCAGAGAAAATTCTTCAGCGAGAGAGTTAGCACGGTGCCATGGCTGATCCGACTACGCTGCAGAAGTTTCGCTGGGAAGCCCTTACACATCTTCTGTAACAGTCTCGATCTCTCCCCAAGTGATTTCCACATTTTTTCGAGCCCTGAAGAAAGACATTCGTGCCCGTCTATAGAAGATGTGCACGTCGGGTTACAGACATGTTTTCGTAACGAACCACAAGCATTTTACCGTGAAGGAACTGACCGTCTAGCCTCAAAGTGGGCAAATGCATTAAGAGTTATGGCAGTTAATTTTGAAATACTCAACAGTTCACTTACATTTTTTCTATATTTCTCGTTTCAGTCAACAGCCCCTCATAAATCAGGCGATGCTGGGGAATTAAATGAGGAAATGAGTTTCTATAGACACATACATTATTTTCTATTTGGGTAACAAAATAACTAAAGACAGCAGAAATATAGGAGATATAAAATGCAACTGGTAATAGCAAGGAAAATACTTCTGTAAAGGAGAAACGTATAAACTTAATTGTTGGATGTATTTGTCTGGAGTGTTGCAGAGATGGAGACGATGACTCGCACAGATGAGAAGAGAAACGATGACTTTGAAATGTGTTACTGCAGAAAAATGCTGAAGATTAGTTGGGTAGACAGGATAACCAACGAAAAGTGGAAAACGTCTTTCTGCTGGAGGCGTGGGGGGGGGGGGGGGGGAGGGGGGGAGGTAGAAAATGAAGAAAGGAAGTCGTCTACAGAGGGCATGTTCAAATGTATGTAGGCTGCAGTATTTGTGCAGAGATGGAGAGACTTTCACAGCATAGGGTACCACGGAGAGCTACAACAAACAAGTTTGCGAACTGCAGACAACAACATCAACGCGGTAAAATGGAATGTGGAGCATGATCGTCCATACCTCGATGCAGCGAATGAGAGAAGGAATACTCAAATTATACGCCGTTTCAGTGGAACGTTAAATCCCCCGCCACGTGACAGGACCGTATTATCTTTCAGATGTATTGCGTTCCATCGTCTTTCACCGCAGAGAT
This sequence comes from Schistocerca americana, assembly GCF_021461395.2. Taxonomy (NCBI): domain Eukaryota; kingdom Metazoa; phylum Arthropoda; class Insecta; order Orthoptera; family Acrididae; genus Schistocerca; species Schistocerca americana. The sequence continues at coordinate 291,998,501 of NC_060124.1, forward strand.
TTATCATTTCAAATACGAACTATCTATTTCGCGAAGGAAATTCATGAACCGAGGCGATCCGTTTTTGCTGGAAAAAGAGCGGTTTAAATCACAGCCAACTCTGTATTTTTATTAGGTTTCCATTTTATTCAGAGGAAAATGGTTCAAATGGCTCTGAGCACTATGGGACTTAACTTCTGTGGTCATCAGTCCCCTAGAACTTAGAACTACTTAAACCTAACTAACCTAAGGACATCACACACATCCATGCCAGAGGCAGGATTCGAACCTGCGACCGTAGCAGTCGCGCGGTTCCGGACTGAGCGCCTTAACCGCGAGACCACCGCGGCCGGCTCAGAGGAAAATTTCCAGACATAAAAAAACAGATATTCCTCTCTCTTCCTAACTAGATTTAGTAACAGCTTCTCTTAGAACTATTCATCTTAATTTTTTCCTTTCCCTCCCCTTCCGATTCCGTCTCTATCTTTGTCTTTTTTAATTCAGTGTTCAGGAGAGCAGGCCGTTCTGTTGTGGAACTGGGTCACTTTATTCCTAATACCAGTATAAATGCTCTTCGAGATGTCGTGATCATTTAGTTGCACTATAAAAATAATACTCTCTTGGCCACAGTATTTTATTCATTTTAATACATCTTAAGCTTTTCACCGTTACGCCATTTTCGAAGGATCTACAATTAAATGGGTATCAATGATACGCATATGATAATATCCAAAAGAGTAAGAACACCATAAATGCGAATAGAACTTATACTTACCCAAAAATATAACACGATGTATAATCGAAAAAAGATAATCAAAATGAGCCTGTCCTTTATAGATACACAGTAACTCGTCAACCTTAATGTCATCACATTCAAATGCAAACTGATTAATCTACATTCACGAAAGCCTTAAGAAACGAATATCGCCAGATGGCATATGTCGTATTTTGGCATCTGAAAATAAATTTGCATTCTATGAATATCATACAGTATTGAATAACCAATGATTTCGATCAGTTCTTTCCACAACATAAATTTAAATTTTTTTAAAAAGAAACTGTAAGGAGTTTGGTGTGCGTAGTCCAAACTAGTTAGCACTGGTGTGTAACGCTGTCTACACTATTAGTGAATGTAGTGTCTAAAAATTTTATACGACTACATATCATTGATAGTGTTCGTACAAGACGTCGACTGTAAGGAATACACAGACATATACATGATCAAACACGTCAGCGTTGCAAACAATGAAGAACTCAAAATCAAATTTGTGAAAGTGACACTAGCGTTCGACGAAGAGCGCGCTCTGTGAATTTCTATAAGTTGGTTGCTAACACTCGTTGAAGTTGTCAGTACGTCATATTGTTCTACAAAAGCTGCTTTGTGGTAGTATTTCATTTCACAGGATTAGTATCGGGTGCTGCCATGATCAGCTGTACCTGGATTTTCCAAAAGACATATTTCTTATGAGTTACTCTTAGTATATTATATTGTAACGATTTATGCATATGCGATATTTCAATTCACTGAATTTCAACTTGCTTATATGTGATTTTCTGTTGCATATTTCAGTGACAATATTTCGTAATGGTCACGTAATAATACGATTACACGATTTGTATATACATACACTCCTGGAAATTGAAATAAGAACACCGTGAATTCATTGTCCCAGGAAGGGGAAACTTTATTGACACATTCCTGGGGTCAGATACATCACATGATCACACTGACAGAACCACAGGCACATAGACACAGGCAACAGAGCATGCACAATGTCGGCACTAGTACAGTGTATATCCACCTTTCGCAGCAATGCAGGCTGCTATTCTCCCATGGAGACGATCGTAGAGATGCTGGATGTAGTCCTGTGGAACGGCTTGCCATGCCATTTCCACCTGGCGCCTCAGTTGGACCAGCGTTCGTGCTGGACGTGCAGACCGCGTGAGACGACGCTTCATCCAGTCCCAAACATGCTCAATGGGGGACAGATCCGGAGACCTTGCTGGCCAGGGTAGTTGACTTACACCTTCTAGAGCACGTTGGGTGGCACGGGATACATGCGGACGTGCATTGTCCTGTTGGAACAGCAAGTTCCCTTGCCGGTCTAGGAATGGTAGAACGATGGGTTCGATGACGGTTTGGCTGTACCGTGCACTATTCAGTGTCCCCTCGACGATCACCAGTGGTGTACGGCCAGTGTAGGAGATCGCTCCCCACACCATGATGCCGGGTGTTGGCCCTGTGTGCCTCGGTCGTATGCAGTCCTGATTGTGGCGCTCACCTGCACGGCGCCAAACACGCATACGACCATCATTGGCACCAAGGCAGAAGCGACTCTCATCGCTGAAGACGACACGTCTCCATTCGTCCCTCCATTCACGCCTGTCGCGACACCACTGGAGGCGGGCTGCACGATGTTGGGGCGTGAGCGGAAGACGGCCTAACGGTGTGCGGGACCGTAGCCCAGCTTCATGGAGACGGTTGCGAATGGTCCTCGCCGATACCCCAGGAGCAACAATGTCCCTAATTTGCTGGGAAGTGGCGGTGCGGTCCCCTACGGCACTGCGTAGGATCCTACGGTCTTGGCGTGCATCCGTGCGTCGCTGCGGTCCGGTCCCAGGTCGACGGGCACGTGCACCTTCCGCCGACCACTGGCGACAACATCGATGTACTGTGGAGACCTCACGCCCCACGTGTTGAGCAATTCGGCGGTACGTCCACCCGGCCTCCCGCATGCCCACTATACGCCCTCGCTCAAAGTCCGTCAACTGCACATACGGTTCACGTCCACGCTGTCGCGGCATGCTACCAGTGTTAAAGACTGCGATGGAGCTCCGTATGCCACGGCAAACTGGCTGACACTGACGGCGGCGGTGCACAAATGCTGCGCAGCTAGCGCCATTCGACGGCCAACACCGCGGTTCCAGGTGTGTCCGCTGTGCCGTGCGTGTGATCATTGCTTGTACAGCCCTCTCGCAGTGTCTGGAGCAAGTATGGTGGGTCTGACACACCGGTGTCAATGTGTTCTTTTTTCCATTTCCAGGAGTGTATATGTAATCATCATAAGGAATTATTTACAAAATACATGTAGTTGCCATTGGCAATTGCTGTACATGCAAAAATTAATTTTGGTATACATCAGAGAGTATATATAATGCTATTTCTGGTTCTCATTGTCTCTGATAGTTGAATAGTAAATGTGTTTCTGTTACAGTCCACTAGCGAAATTTTCGATGACTTTCTTTGCTATTTGAACGGTCTGTTCATTTAAAGTAATGTCATGATGATTCTTTATATACATGAAAATTTCTATTTCTTCTACAACATTTCGTAAACAGCCTTTTTCTGCAACATGTAGGACTGACAGACATTGTGTCCAGTCACTGGCTGTGTGGTATTGTTCCTGAAGTGTGTACATAGGACAAATTGGACGAACTTTCAAAACAAGATTTGAAGAACATCTCAACCTTACAGGACCGAATCCGCCTTCGTTTAATACACTCTTTAAAGAACAAAACCAAATTGAAACAAGAAATAAGAGAGAACTGCTGCAACTTTATGACCGAGCAATTAAAATGTTTATAGTGAGAATCATTTCTAAAAACTGGTCAACTTAAGGACAAAGGATACAAGCGAATAGTAACCATCATCGGTGCTGTATTGTAAACGTTAATAATTACTTCGGCGTGTCAGGCAATTGCTCACATTCTCCGCTATAGCTTAGCGATAACCAGACCACTAGAGTATCCGATCAAAAGTATCCGGACACCTCTGTATAACGCGGCATCGACTACTAGATACCACGAGAGGCGGACCTGTACGTATAAAAGGAGGCGCGATCACTGTGTCGTCAGCAGCGAAGCAGTGGCAGCAGAGCGGGTAAGGCAGCAGAGCTAAGAGACGTCGAAAGTGGACGTGAGTAAAAAACCCATCAGGGACATCTGACCTCTTCCAAAGCTGCACAAATCGGCTACTGGTTAGCCAGATGAATCATGATACCTCAAAAAGAAACATGTACATTAAAGTTATTTGCACGCCGATTCTGATGGTGTAATTAGATTTTCAATATATTTTTTAGTTTAAAGTTTAGTATTTGACGATAAATTATACAAGTAACACCCAGCAACGAATTTCCAAAATCTAAACGCTTCATCCGATTTTGTCGCTCGACGTGTCTTTAGAAAGCTATTAGTGTAAACCTAAATTGGTATAAATTACAGGCATGTAACTTGAATAGTGCATGAGTTATTGGAGGTCAAAGTGGCTATTACTATAGATCGCGTCCGGCCATAAGTACTCCACAGTTACACGAAGAAACGGTAGCAGCATGCTTATAAATATATTTATTCATCTATGTCTTTGTTTATATCCGATACACACTATTATTGAAGAAAATGGTTAAATATTTACTGTGTTTTATAAAGCACAGAGACATTAGGCTACTGGCCTACCTTTTGTTGCTCTTCCTTTGATATCTGTTTATTTAATTTGTTTATGTATTTAATAATGTGTGTTAGAGCGTGTTTATGGTCCAGCCGTATGAATATTTATTTAATTTCAAGTTATTTAAATGTAAATCCAGCATTTCGAATGTGTTTCAAAATGTTTGTGAGTGTACGTTGGCTTGGAGACAAGACAGGAGCGCTGTCGCCAATCACAGCGCTCTTTACTAAGGGAGGCGACTGCCGAGGTGAATGGAGGGGGAGTTCTGAACAGTGCTCCGCGAGGAACAGTCGCAGAGGACACGTAGAGTCCTGGAAAGTACAGCAACGGCCGCAAGGTCACGAGAAAAGGCTTGGAGAGTGGAAGAGTCGGCGCGTGGTCGCGGGAGATAGAAATATTTCGTAGTGCCGACTTGTGCACTTGTAAGATTCCCGTGACTTCTGCAGTGAAGACGTAGTATGCGTTTAGAAGTGAATATTTCACGAGCTATGTTGTTGTTCTTAACTTATTACGTGAAGTAGGAATCTATTGTTTACCTGTTATTCAACTTATATTTTATTTAATTACTGGACCATCGACACCAAGTGTTTTGTAATAATAAACGGCATTCTTATAGGTACATCTACTATCGTACTCGTCATTTAAAGTCGTTAAGAATAGCACCTGCAGATTTTATTTAATTGCAATCTTTCGTTTGTAAATGTTTATTCATTCAAAATTCGCAACTGCCGAGTGATAGTGTAACACGCCCGGAAGTACAAATGGGTGGGGTACTTGAAACTGACTTCTCGTTTCGTGACCGTTGCTTTTCTTGACCGTGCGCCCTGTCCACACCACGTACCTGATAATCCCGCGGCGGTCGTACTGTTCTGCTCCACGCTGTTGTTGGCTTGCCTGCAATTATTTATCGAAATATGCAAGCGGGTTTAGGGGAGCCACTCAACGTTAAAACTCAACACTGTCCTATGTCTGGTATGAACATCTATATTCTGAGACGATATGGAAATCACAGGTTGCACTGTTTACACTCTAACTCTTAACTGTTTATCCCAATTAACAATCTTGATAATTAACAGTCCAAAAAAAAAATGGTTCTGAGCACTATGGGACTCAACTGCTGAGGTCATTAGTCCCCTAGAACTTAGAACTAGTTAAACCTAACTAACCTAATGACACCACAAACATCCATGCCCGAGGCAGGATTCGAACCTGCGACCGTAGCGGTCCCGCGGTTCCAGGCTGCAGCGCCTTTAACCGCACGGCCACTTCGGCCGGCAACAGTCCAAAAAAATGGTTCTAATGGTTCTGAGCACTATGGGACTTAACTACTGTGGTCATCAGTCCCCTGGAACTTAGAACTACTTAAACCTAACTAACCTATGGACATCACACACATCCATGCCCGAGGCAGGATTCGAACCTGCGACCGTAGCAGTCGCGCGGTTCCGGACTGCGCGCCTAGAACCGCTAGACTACCGCGGCCGGCAACAGTCCAAAAAGATCATTCGGACGAGCGTACGCGTAACCGACACGACGCGGGTGATTGTTGATGATGCGGAAGCCGAATGATCGAACGAAAGTTCTTACGCTCGTCACACATACAGATATCTGGTAATAGTCCTCCTTGTCACTAGTAATGATATAACACTATTCGTAAAGCTAATTTTTCAGTTCTCAGTTCTCACTTGTACGAGCGTTCGCATAACCGTCGCGGCGCGGCTGATTGTTGATAATACGGAAACGCGATGATCGAACGCACGTCCTCACGCTCGCTACAAGACGCTGGCATTTGACTACACTCTTTTAGGGTAACTAATTTCTACAAATTCACATCAGTTCATTCTGGGAGACCGAACACGGCGCGGATGATTGATACTGTGCGACACGCAACGAGAGGATACACAAATACGTTATCGGCGGCACTGCTCATTTTTAATTACATCTTGACGCACTTTCCTCTGAATAACTTCCAGATTTAATCACTTTCCTGTAGTAGCACTTGTAGCAACACTTCAACCTGAATACTAACAATGCTTCTTGCATACAGAGCTACACACTACACAACATAACAGTTTCGTGTCCTGTACTCGACACTCTACAGACGCGCCTGCCCGCAAAGATACTCCACAACTAAGCCAGCGATATGACAATACGCTTACAATAGGAACCTTCGACCATTCGATTCATGTGTATATTCGTATTGTATACTATAGACTCAGCAGTATTTGGCCTGTAATCTGGCAACTACGTATCCCAGCCCCTAGACAACGAAACCAGCCAAAACTTTTAATATTTCAACTCTGAGTCAGAGGGTACGTAGCTGAGGGCCACACCACATCGTATTTTTATCTGAAAGCCCGCAGGGTAGTCGTTATAAGCCATACATACCCGTAATCGATGACAAGCAACGTGGTGGTATAAAGAGCGACGCATCTGGACGGTGGATCAGTGGAAACGAGTGATTTTGGAGTGATGAGTGACGCTATACCCTATGACAATCCGATGGAAGCGACTGGGTTTGCCAAACGCTTGGAGAATGTTATTTGCCGTTAAGTATATTGGCAATAGTGAAAATAATGCGGTAGAGTTGTGTTACGGTATGGGAGTGTTTTTCGTGGTTAGGGTTTGGTTCCCTTATTGAGCATAAGTAAGCGCTATATGCGTAAGGATATGAACACATTTCAGGTCGCTGTGTTCTGCGTGCAGTAGAGGAACAACCAGGAGAATACGATGATGATGATGATGATCATCATCATCATCATCATCATCATGTTCGGTTCGCGGGGCGTTCAACTGCGCGGTCATCAGTGCCCGTATAAAGTCCGAATTTTTACACAGTCCAATTTTTACAAAGTCCACGAGCCGCAGGCAGAGAGAATTGAGTGACTGTACCATCAGAAAACTGCACTCTATCATGAAGCAACATTTTTGAGGCGATGCTTTATGGAATCACCACCTGAATCCAGTGGAACACCTTTGGCATCAATTAAGATAATTCTCATTTATTGTTCCGTCTAAAATACACATTTATGACTAGATTACATGTTTTGATCACTCTGGATCATTTTTGGACTTGCGTCAGCAACCCGCCTTTCCTTCACATCCATACATCAGAGTACTGAAGATGATCCAGAGTGATCGAAACACGTAAACGAAACAAAAATGTGCAACTGCGACGGAACAATAAATGATACGTATCTTAAACGTCTTCACATTTGCTGAATCTCTCAAACGATAATGTCGATATAGTAACTTTGGCATGAATTACAACGCTTTCGTCTCTTCGGACCCTATCGTCTAACATCACCACTTCCTCTGATCTCGCTCGAGACCCTAGCGTCTCTGATTTCGACTCTTGAGGAAGTCTGGGTTGCCATTCCTCCACAAACATTCGGACACCACACTGAAAGTATCCCCAGCACAGTTCCACCCGTCGAAAAGGTGAAGGTTTGACACACCCCGGGTTAATGTCCACTAGAAGGTGTAAGGCGGCAGACTGCACAGCCGCCCATGGTTGCACTCGAATCACGCCTTCTTTTTTGCTATCAGCGACCAAAAAGCAAAAGATGTTAAGTGGTACACTGCGTATACCAAGACATCAGGTTCGATCCGTCAGTCCTATTATTTTTTATCCGTCAGGGATCACTTCTTTTACCTCTGACAATGTTTGTTAATATGAAATAAACCGTGTTGCTCCGTTGTTAGGAGTTCATATTCAACTACTGGTCCTTCTACACTGCGGAGCAGATTTCAGGCATAACTTTTTTCAATATGCCATAACTGTCTCCCACTGCAATGCAGAAGTTTGACATTTTGCTCAAAAGTGCGTACAATATTCCTCTGTAGCTATGCAAAAGCGCTCTGCGATGTCAGCATTGGGATTGTCGACATGTCAAACAGCACGTGCGAAAAAAAGTTAGATCTTAGAAGTTCATGTGACGTTTTATGTCGATTAATGACCTCACATTGGTGCCAAATTTCGCCGCAATACTACCCAAACTCAGCTCGGACGTCACAAGATGGGAAGGTCGTCACCCCCCCTCCCCCTTATCAACATACCACCCCTTCTTTTAACGGGCCGGCCGGTGTGGCCGTGCGGTTCTAGGCGCTTCAGTCTGGAACCGCGTGACCGCTACGGTCGCAGGTTGGAATGCTGCCTCGGGCATGGATGTGTGTAATGTCCTTAGGTTAGTTAGGTTTAAGTAGTTCTAAGTTCTAAGGGACTGATGACCACAGATGTTAAGTCCCATAGTACTCAGAGCCATTTGAACCATTTTTTTCTTTTAACGCCTCTGCGAAGGAGGTCGAAATCGAGACGACCAGCGTTGACATCATGCGATTTTATTAAGGGTGGACGAAGAAAACTTTTCAGACACACCGTCGCTCAGAACTGACACGAAAAGTCCTATCGGGGTGGACCCCAATGAAATCACCCCTTTCTTAGGGACGTTGATTACCAAACATTTCGTGGTCAAAACGGTAGTTCGTAACGCGATGAGCATCAGGAGACGTTCTTGGCAACCTTTGACACTTGTGACACCCCAAGACGTTTCAACACTTCTCTGAGGACGCTTTGGGGGCAGCATCCCAATTGAACTTGAGCGCATCTCTTCGGAGTGCAGTGCGATAGCAGTATTTGCTCTTGTGTACTAGAAGGAATCACTGGGGTCAATTCACAGCCGTTCGACGAAATTTGAAAGTAATCCGAAACGGAAAAGGGTGCTTACACATTTTCAGCTCTCCTGTTGTATGATTATGGGGAGAGGGTCCGACACTGACACATCTGTGAATAAAACAGCAAGGGGTCCCTCCAAGAGCCGCTTATAGAAAACACCCTCGGTGGCAGCCGCCCACCTTTATTGAGAATTTTTGAAATGTGCTTTTACATAATATTTTGAGTACAGGTTATTCATATACTTCCACTAAAATTACTTTGTGACTGACAGATTGCAGTGGCTGTGGGCAGTGTTATCGGCGTGCAGCCAGCCACGCTGGACAAAACTCTCAGTATGTGCCTATAAAACAGTCAACACGGCAAGCACGTAGCAAACGAGAAACAGTTACGATTGGATGGCGGCTGGGTCATACCACTGGACTCGCGCAAATGTCGATCACAAAGCAATTTTAATCGGAGTATAATTGATTTTGTTTGGATTTTGTCTTTTACAATGTAAAGCACAATGTCTATCTCCAAAACATTTTTAAGATGAATCGTTTTTATCTTTCTTTTTACATTACTTACATTTTCGCTTATTCAACGTACGTTGGATATATTAAAACATTTATGCCCTGAGAATATTCTATTGTAACATTTTTGTGTGTAAGGGACGATCAAAAAGTTTCCATTCAAAGGCCGCACAGACCGGAATCTGTATGCAAATGAGGCAAAATAGCTATAAGCACAGAGACTCATCCGACCGACGCAAAAGGTAGCAGATGTCCTTTTGTTAAAACACCGTGTCCCGCTGCGTGAAGAGGTCCGTGACTGCCTGCTGCACATGCTCGTCCAACGCGAATCGTCGACCAGCCGGCCGGTGTGGCCAAGCGGTTCTAAGCGCTTTAGTCTGGAACCACGTGACCGCTACGGTCGCAGGTTCGAATCCTGCCTCGGGCATGGATATGTGTGTTGTCCTTAGGTTGGTTAGGTTTAAGTAGTTCTAAGTTCTAGGGGACTGATGACCTCAGATGTTCCAAGTCACATAGTGCTCAGAGCCATTTGAACCATTTTTTGAATCGTCGACCGTTCAAGGCCTTTTTTAAGAGACAGAACTCATAGTACTCGAATGGGGAGAGATCAGGAGTACAGGGCGGGTGCTCGCGTGTCTCCCGCTTGAGTTGACGTAACTTCTGCGTTACGCCAATTGTAGCGTGCGTCTTGCGCCGAATCGCGACCAGCACGGAATTTGGCGCACCATTCCACAATGGTGATTTTCGACAGACGTCACATACACATTCTTCGTTCTCCAATGAATGTCTATCCGTGATTGGTCTTTGGCATCCATGAAGAGAACAAAGGCACGTTTGTCCTGTTAGGACGCATTTGGTAACAACATCGCCATAGTTCGAGTTTCTGCACTTCCCAAAGGCATGTCTGAATCATCTGAATGCCACGCTAATCCCTTGCCTACATGTTGGTGCTTATATACTGCATCTAAGTTGCACTGTGTTCCATATAGGCTGCAGCAGCACACTAAAACGGCAGTTATTTGACGTCCCTATACTAGTGCATAATGTAATCTCTCAGTCACACTCTTTCGCTCTGTTTTGTCGTTGTAGCTCGCCCTATTTTTAAGCAAACATTTGTATGGCCTTAATACGAGATGACTTCAAAAATTAAGTGTGACTGATCGTCTCACGCAGATACCATTGCACAACAAAAGTGGTGGATTACGGGAAGAGAGTAGATGTTCCGGGCTTCCTACGGTAACAATTCTGGAGGAGTGAAATGGAGTGCCAACTTGAGACAGACTCCAAAGTTTTCGTACGGCGGAGACAACGATTTTCGCAGACAAAACGCCTAAATTGCACGCACATTCGCCTTTGTGTTCTGTTGGTGTAAGTACCAAACGCAGTGTCACGGCAATTTGTTGTGAAATACTCTACAGTTTGGTCAAGGCTGCACAGAGGTGGGTGTTGGTGATTGGGAATGAAGGCCATCGACAGTGGGCACAGTCGATATGTCCAGATAATCGAGGAAGTGATTCCCAGCAATCACAAATTTTCCGATGATAAAAACTTTCAAATCCTGAAGGTAGTAGGGGTAAAACACAGAGTGCGAAATGTAACAGTCGAGGGGCATGAAAGGAAAGCAGTGGTTGGGAAGGGAGTGAGACAGGGTTGTAACCTATCCTCGATGTTATTCAATCTGTATATTGAGCAAGCAGTAAAGGAAACAAAAGAAAAATTCGGAGTAGGAATTAAAATCCATGGAGGAGAAATAAAAAGTTTGAGGTTCGCCGATGACATTGTAATTCTGTCAGAGATAGCAGAGGACCTGGAAGAGCAGCTGAACGGAATGGACAGTGTCTCGAAAGGAGGAATAAGATGAACATCAACAAAAGCAAAACGAGGATAATGGAATGTAATCGAATTAAATCTGGTGATGCTGAGGGAATTAGGAAATGAGACGCTTAAAGTAGTAAATGAGTTTTGCTATTTGGGGAGCAAAATAACTGCCGATGGTTGAAGTAGAGAGGATGTAAAATGTAGACTGGCAATGGCAAGGAAAGCGTTTCTGAAGAAGACAAATTTGTTAACATCGAGTATAGATTTAAGTGTCACGAAGTCGTTTGTGAAAGTATTTGTATAGAGTGTAGCTATGTATGGAAGTGAAGCGTGGACGATAAATAGTTTAGACAAGAAGAGAATAGAAGGTTTAGAAATGTGGTGCCACAGAAGAATGCTGAAGATTATATGGGTAGATCACATAACTAATGAGAAGGTATTGAATAGAATTGGGGAGAAGAGAAACTTGTGGCACAACTTGACTAGAAGAAGGGATCGGTTGGTAGGACATGTTCTGAGGCATCAAAGGATCACCAATTTAGTATTGGAGGGCAGGGTGGAGGGTAAAAATCGTAGAGGGAGACCAAGAGATGGATACACTAAACAGATTCAGAAGGATGTAGGTTGCAGTAGGTACTGGGAGATTAAGAAGCTTGCACAGGATAGAGTAGCATGGAGAGCTGCATCAAACCAGTCTCAGGACTGAAGACCACAACAACAACAAGAACGTTCACAGACCGGTTCTCGATTGGCTCCGTGACGAGGAAGCAGACATCTGTTGTCGGGGAACTAAAAGACAGACAGAATGTTGGTTGGTTTGGGGAAGGAGACCAGACATCGTGGTCATCGGTCTCATGGGATTAGGGAAGGATGGGGAAGGAAGTCGGACGTGCCCTTTCAGAGGAACCATCCCGGCATTTGCCTAGAGTGATTTAGGGAAATCACGGAAAACCTAAATCAAGACAGCCGGACGCGGGATTGAGCCGTCGTCCTCCCGAATGCGAGTCCAGTGTCTAACCACTGCGCCACCTCGGACAGAATGTTCCGATCGTTGTTTACAAAGACTTTCTCACTGTACTGAGAAATTTATTTTGTATTCGTGTCACTCTGAAGTGTAGTGCGGCGTACATCTGTCATAATAATATGTAACCTACAATTTCTTTTTGAATGCCCTCGTAACTAGGCGCGCGCGCGAGCGCGAGCGCGTGCGCGCGCGCGCGTGTGTGTGTGTGTGTGTGTGTGTGTGTGTGTGTGTGTGTGTGCGCGCGCGCGCTGCTCTACACTATCTCATCTAAAAAAATCTAGAATATTGCTTACTGTTCGTCGAAATATGAACTACTTCGAAGTCAGTCAACTGCGCTATAAAACGACACAGGATTTTCGATGTAAGACTAATGCAACACTTATCTTTCAAATCAGTCGGTTAAATGTCAAGGTGCGTCGTTGCGAAACGATATTAAAGTGATGGTTGATGAAGCCTATGCGCATAACCATGCCGAGAAGGGAAAACAAAGAGTGACATCAAAAGACACTAACGTGAGACAGTTGAATGTTTGGGTACACAGCGCGTCAAGTGGGTAAGCCCTTGTCACAGAGTGCCAGACACCCGCGTCCCGTGTCTAGACAGTGGGCACGGCGTGTTGCTGGTTACGTCGTCGCTTTGGGACTGCAGCCAAATGCGAAGCTACCTGCTGCAACGCTTCTCCGAAACTGAATCCAAAAACAATAGAGCACCTGTGTGTACTGCCGTCATCAATTACTCAATCGGAAGTCCCGGTCTAATTCGGTTAGTGTGGTAGCACTGTTACCTCTCTGCGTCGCCCTTATTCATCGAAAAACAGTAACGTAGAATTTCGCATCCAAATAACTTTGCCCTAAGGAAACGACTCTAGCAAAGAAAAATATTCACAATTCTTATGAAAATTTATACGAGCACTTATTGTATTTGCAGTATATTAGATACAACGAAAATGTAAATTTCATATTTACCAACGACAATGTCGGAATTATACGTCAAGTAAGTGTGCTCTGTCTCTGTCTCCCACTATTAGGGCCTAGGTATAAGCTGTGTGTTCGCCAATATGGAAGAGCAATTCGCATGAGATACCTGATTTGTTATGTGTGGACATGATTAAAAAAGCTATTTCTCTTTGATCCCTCCTGATTCTAAGCGGGTGATCACCACAGTGGATGTCTAAGATCTTCATACAAATAATTTCTACGCATTAGCGAGGAATGCAAGTATGAATTTGTGTAATACTCTACTTATAGACTGACGTAACAAAATTCATGGGATACCTCCTACTACCGTGTAGGACCTTTCTTCCGGCATACCGTAGCAGAAACATTGAGCCATGCCGCCTGTATAGCCATTCGTAATTGCGAAAGTGTTGTCGTTGCAGGATTTTGTGCACAAACTGACCTTTCGATTATGTCCCATAAATGTTCCATGGAATTCGTGTTGGGTGATGTGGCTGGCAATATCATTCGCTCGAACTGTCCACAGTGCTCTTCAAATTAATCGCGGACGATACTGACCCAGTGACATGGTGCATTATCATCCATAAAAATTCCATCGTTGTTTGGTAACATAACGTCTATGAATGGCTGCGAATGGTCTTCAAGTAGCCGAACATCCAGAAGACCCAATCCATTTTACGTAACCACAGCGAACACCATTGTGGAGCAACCAAAAGCATCCACAGTACCTTGTTGACAACTTGAGTCCATGGCTTCGTGGGGTCTGCGCCACACTCGAACCCTACCATAGGCTCTTACCAACTGAAGTTGGATCTCACCTGACCAGATCACGGTTTCCTAGCTGTCTAGGGTCCAACCGATATGGTCACAAGCCCAGGAGTAGTGCTGCAGGCGATGTCCTGCCGTTAGCAAAGACACTCGCATCCGTCTTCTGCTCCGATAGCCCATAAACGCCAGATTTCGCCACATTGCCCTAACGGAAACGTCCGTCGTACGTCCAACATTGATTTCTCTGGTTATTTCACGTAGTGTTGCCTGTCTGTTAGCACTGATAAGTCTATGCAAACGCCAGTGCTGGCGGTCGTGAAGAGGTCGTCGGTCACTGCGTTGTCCGTGGTGAGAAGTAACACATTTTTCTTGGCACACTCTTCACATGGCGCATCGCGGAATATTTCATTTCTTAACGATTTCCGAAATGGCATGGCCCATGCATCTAACCCTAACAACCATTCCGCGTTCAAAGTCTTGTTAATTCTCGTCGTGCGGCCACAATCACGTCGGAAACCATTTCACATGAATCTCCTGCGTACAAACGACAGCTCCGCCAATCAGCTGCCATTTTGTACGTTGTGTACGAGATACTATATACCAGCATATCGATACGCTATCCCATGACTTCTGTACTTTGGTACAAGCACGTTACTCTGCCAAACGCAGATATCTCAAATCCTGTCGCTAATTTTCAAGTTAGAGATCACCTAAAATATCTGATCGAAATTACCCGGACACTCCTATGTATTTCGGAATGGACCACTAGATGTCACGAGAGGCGGTCCCGCCGGTACAGAGGGAGGCAGGAGCAATTATGTTGCCAGCGGTGTCTTCAAACCTCGCACGTACACTGCGAGCTGTGTGACACGCTGTGTTGTCCTGCCGAGCAAAAACAAACTGCATGAGCGGGTGGACATGGTCAACAAGAGTAGATGCATACTAATGTTGATCCATTGTACCTTCCGGAATAACAATATCACCCCGGGAATGCTCTCCAAAAATGTTCAAATGTGTGTGAAATCTTACGGGACTTAACTGCTAAGGTCATCAGTCCCTAAGCTTACACACTACTTAACCTAAATTATCCTAAGGACAAACACATACACCCATGCCCGAGGGAGGACTCGAACCTCCGCGGAACCCGCCGCATAGTCCATGACTGCAGCGCCGTAGACCGCTCGGCTAATCCCGCGCGGCGAATGCCCTCCGTCCTGGATCCTCCTGAAGACTGTTGCAGGGAGTTTGCTTTGAAGGTTTAAAGCCATACACACCAAAAAGCCATCAGCTCGACGGGGCGTAAAAGGAGGTTCAAATTCCAGGCTTTGTTGCCGATGAAGAGCACTTAGCACAGGTGCGTGAACCAGGTGCCTGCTGTCGAAGCCCACACGTAGAAGCATTGGATGAACGTCGTTGAGAGGACACTGCTGGTAGCCCCTCGGTTCATCTAGGCAGTCAGACGCTCAACTGTCACACGCCTATTCGCCCGTACACATCTCTGCTGCCGTCGTTCATTTCTGCCATCTGATGGGTTGTTGTGCACCAAAGTTGCCTCAGCTCCGGTTTTCGTTAGTGCCATTTTGCTATGCACTGTATACTTTAACCACTGCGGCACAGAAACAGGTTACAAAGTTAGTCATTTCGAAAATGATTCCATCCTTGGCCCGAAAGCCAATGATATTGCCATTTTAGACCGCAGGTAAATTGTTCCGTTTCCGTATTACGACGACGGCTGCACTGATTTCCGGGTTCCACCGACGCGCTTTGTATACTGTCGACTGCCAGTGATGCCACCTGCCGTCTGTGAGTGGTTATCGCAGGTCGACGTCAAACGTAGGTGGTGGTCACATTGATGTGAATGGCATGTAAGTCTGAATGGTGAAGAACGAAGAGACAGATCGTCTCTTTGTGGTGGACTGGGAATCACAAGAGGGGTGGAGGCCGCGGTGCTCGACGGCTGGCGTGTCACAATCGTGGCAATTGTGAAAATCAGTCGCGGATCAGTTTAGAACATCTTGTATGTTAGTGTGAATGTGGTGAAGTTCACCGGCAGCTAGGTTCCGCTCCACAACAAACCCCCACATCATTCTGCGCAGGATGCAGAATGATGCCGATGCGAATTACGATGCGGAACTTTTCTTGAACAGCCAAAATGTGGACTTCAGCAACCATAGTAGACACCCAGTCATCCGTCGCTGTGAAGGATGGGTGACATTGGTGGGTGAATTTGTAGAGGAACAACACCATCATCAAGTTTCACAATTGTAACCTTGTGACTACCCCTCGTAATTACAATAATACACCGGAACTACTTTTCTTTTCAAGGTCCGATCCGTCGCTAAATTAAAGCCACAGTGAAAATCCGATGAAGCTTTGTGTACTTGTGTTGTGAAGTGCCTGAAGTATGCCCGTAGACTGCGGGACATCGCACTTTTCAGGTCTGAGCGCATAGTGAGTGTGTTAAGTTGCCTATAACAACAGAATGTGTGCCGTCATTCGATCTCTTCATGGTCAGTGGTTGAGCCTGATTTCCATGCAGCCCACATAATGTAACTGTGATGTGTGACAACAAAGTGCGGCACTGATGCAGTAACCATGAAGCAGGACGTACAGCCGTTCTTAGTGGTTGAAAAGGCTCTGAGCACTATGGGACTTAACTGCTGTGGCCATGAGTCCCCTAGGACTTAGAGCTACTTAAACCGAACTAACCTAAGGACATCACACACATCCATGCCCGAGGCAGGATTCGAACCTGCGACCGGAGCAGTCCCGAGGTTCCGGACTGCAGCGCCTAGAACCGCTCGGCCACCGCGGCCGGCAGCCGTTCTTAATCCACGCAGTCAGGGAAGGATGCGAGTGTCAACCAGAGACCTTTATCAGCGAGTGGATCAGGCGATTCCACAACATAATCTAAGAAGGGTAATTCGGAACAAGTGAAAGGAATGTTGTGCTTCTTCATGAAAGTTCTCGGCCGCGCTCTGCAGCTGCAGCAGGGAGTCTCCCGCAGCGTTGTTGCTGGAAGGTGTTTGATCGCCCGCCGTACAGCACGGACTTGGCTCCGTCCTCTTTGTTCACGTGAACCGCTAGCTATGGGGACAGCATCTTGGCACGGAAAACGGGTAAGAGACCAGCGTGGATAATCAGCAGAAAGCTACACACACAGATAAGCCAAAATATTATGACCAACTGCTTATTAGCTTGTTTGTCCATCTTTGGAACTGATACTGCGTATCAGGGACCCCACAGTTTGTTGGTACGTTTGTAGAGGCACGTGGCATTAGAAGTCTTTTCGCTGTTATTGGCAAAGCATCAGCGGCAGTTACATTGAGATTGTTGTGATTCGATGATACTTTTTGTATCTTTGGTTTTTATAGAGTGAATGACAGTTTTGATTAAGAATGATATATTCGACACATTACTGACGGCATTTTCTGTTCCTTGTTTCACTTTCTCATCACAACTGCTCCTCATTTCATGTTATCAGAAGCTGGAATCGAACCTGGAATGCCATGATTCAATTTTGTTTAATTATCTTTGCAGTTTTTGAATCTTACTTTTTGGTCAATGCCTTTCTAACTGAAGAGACTGTTAGGTTTAGGTTATTATCTTGTTGAAGACATTTTTACCTCTTCTGTGAATAACCACTAGCTGGCAACTCATAATTCAATAAAAAATACTAAGACAACTTCTCTCCCATAAATTTCGCCATTACCTTGATCCAGATGTAAACGTGAAAAAACTGCTGAATTACTCATTTGTTAGTGCCTGATTTTTTTGCTTCTGTCAATTTTTCTGACTTAATAGTCACGCTGAGTGTTTTCTTAATTAGATTTGGTAATGTATATACATCTACTGTTACATTATCATACTTCCGTGATAGACCAGTAACGCTACTTTAGTATGACTGTGGAGTGAATATAGACCAGACCGTTTTAGAACCGAAAGTGCGTATTTTACTGCTTATCTGTGACAATTTGAGGTACTTTGTTTTATTAAAAAAGACTTTTTTGCAACTTTGTCATGATACATTGTAATTCATTTTTATTACTACAGTTCATACTAAAACGGTTTTTTGTTAGCTTATTGACACGGTGGAAAATATAAGAAATAATTCAGCAGCAATGTAGTCTCCTACATTATCTAAAACAGTCTCACAATGTTTGGGTAGTTTTTCGACTTCACGCCTATTGACAGTATGTTGGAATCATTCGTGTCCTTGTAAGGTATGCTGTGCCAATGGACAGTAATGCTGTGCAATTCAGCTCAAAGATGTGGCGATGGGTCTCGTTACTTGTGTCAGAAGCTGTTGCTATCTACGAGTATGTCACTTCGTTCCCACGTATTTTTTTCCCCTTCTAGTAACTAAAAAAATAAACTGAAACTAAACTTGACGTTAAATTATTTTCATAGCAACGTAAAATCTGTATGTACAGGCTTTCATTTGGACAAGGCTTCCATTTTTTTTACATTTACATGTGTTACACATTGTTCTGTTGCGATATAAAATTATTCCATTTACCGCTGTTTTTTCTACTTATAAATGGGGATTTGCTTTGTTTGCGATTTTTACGCCTTTATTTGCGTGTATCTGCAAATTTAAAGTCGAAGTAAGTGGTGTTTTATGCAATGAGTTGATAAAACACGTGTTTCATATGGGGTCCGCCGTTAAGGCTGGTCCGCAGCTCGTGGTCGTGCGGTAGCGTTCTCGCTTCCCACGACCGGGTTCCCGGGTTCGAATCCTGGCGGGGTCAGGGATTTTCTCTACCTCGTGATGACTAGGTGTTGTGTGATGTCCTTAGGTTAGTTAGCTTTAAGTAGTTCTAAGTTCTAGGGGACTGGTGACCATAGATGTTAAGTCCCATAGTGCTCAGAGCCATTCGTTAAGGCTGTCGGTTTCGACCAGTGAGAGTAAGAGGATTTTCATTCGTGTTTTTAGATTACGAGAGAGGATTAAATTTAAAACACATGTTTTGACTACAGTTTGTTTAAATATGAAAACGCGTCATACTGTTGTATTCTGATATGGGAAATTATCTACTTTGATCGACACCAGTAATAGTTTCAGTCCAATTGGTGTAATATTCAGTGTATTTTGGGAACAGTCATCTTTCATTTATTCCAAAACATCGTTCTAGAGACCTTATTCTTGTTTCAGTACTAATTGGTCAGGTTTCCCTACTCTTAACATTTTTTGTCAGATTCTCCTTTAATACGAGAGATTTATTTGTATTATTGTTTTTACGTGAAGTCGGTTATTTCTGATAGAAGTGATGTTGGGATGTTTGTTAGAACACTGAAAAAAATGAACGTAGCGGGGGAGGGGAGGGGGGCAAAAATATCTTGGAATTTATTTCAGAAACTGATTTCTGTACACAGAAATAAACGGAAATGCTATAATTAGTATATAATGTAAATACTAGTTTCATGAAGTGAAATATGAAATCAAATACACAAACAACCAAACCTTGAGGATGCTCTATATATAATAAAAAGAGCTGTGATGAAGATAGCAGGGATTTTCTTATCGACGTGCACATTTCCTCATCTATCTCCTCGACCTTAACGCTCTTGTGTTACCAAGCAGAAACAATCGTTCCCATCAGTGCAAAATCCTTTCTGTTCAAATCCTCATTCAGCCATTTTCCCGAAGTCTTTTTTAGTAGAAGGAACACGGCTCTGGAATACTCCCACATTATATCAGAGAACTGAATAACATCTCTAGCTTCAAAAGGCACTTAATGACGTATCGACAGAAGCAACGATTATATCTGACTTTGTCCCTTTTTGCACTCGTTATCCCATTACGTCCTTCTTTCCAACTAGATCTTCCTCATTTCCCAGTATTGCCTTAGCTTGTGCGGTCTACCTAAATTACCCTCCTTCAGAAATCGCTATATCAGAAAAACCACTTTCGAGCACCTATAAATACTTTTTGTATCAGCCTCTATCACCTTTACTATTACTATACTACTGGCCATTAAAATTGCTACACCAAGAACAAATGCAGATGATAAACGGGTATTCACTGGACAAATATATTATACTAGAACTGACATGTGATTACATTTTCACGCAAGTTGGGTGCATACATCCTGAGAAATCAGTACCCAGAACAACCACCTCTGGCCGTAATAACGGCCTTGATACGCCTGGGCATTGAGTCAAACAGAGCTTGGATGGCGTGTACAGGTACAGGTGCCCATGCAGCTTCAACACGATACCACAGTTCAGCAGGAGTAGTGACTGGCGTATTGTGACGAGCCAGTTGCTCGGACACCATTGAACAGACGTTTCCAATTGGTGAGAGATCTGGAGAATGTGCTGGCCAGTGCAGCAGTCGAACATTTTCGGTATCCAGAAAGGCCCGTATAGGACCTGCAACATGCGGTAGTGCATTATCCTTCTGAAATGTAAGGTTTCAGATTGATCGAATGAGGGGTAGAGCGACGGGTCGTAACACATGTGAAATGTAACGTCCACTGTTCAAAGTGCCGTCATTGCGAACAAGAGGTGACCGAGACGTGTAACCAATGGCACCCCATACCATCACGCCGAGTGATACGCCAGTATGGCGATGACGAATACACGCTTCCAATGTGCGTTCACCGCGATGTCGTCAAACGCGGATGCGACCATCATGACGCTGTAAACAGAACCTGGATTCATCCGAAAAAATGACGTTATGTCATTCGTGCATCCAGGTTCGTCGTTGAGTACACCATCGCAGGCGCTCCTGTCTGTGATGCAGTGTCAAGGGTAACCGCAGCCATGGTCTCCGAGTTGATAGTCCATGCTGCTGCAAATTTCGTCGAACTGTTCGTGCAGATGGTTGTTGTCTTGCAAACGTCTCCATCTGTTGACTCAGGGATCGAGACGTGGCTGCACGATCCGTTACAGGCATGCGGATAAGATGCCTGGCATCTCGACTGCTTGTGATACGAGGCTGTTGGGATCCAGCACGGCGTTCCGTATTACCCTCCTGAACCCACCGACTCCATATTCTGCTAACAGTCATTGGACTTCGACCAACGCGAGCAACAGTGTCGCGATAGGATAAATCGCAATCGCGATAGGCTGCAATCCGACCTTCATCAAAGTCGGAAACGTGATGGCACGCATTATTCCTCCTTACACGAGGCATCACAGCAACGTTACACCAGGCAAAGCCGGTCAACTGCTGTTTACGTATGAGAAACCGGTTGGAAACTTTCCTCATGTCAGCACATTGTAGGCGTCGCCACCGGCGCCAACCTTGTGTGAATGCTCTGAAAGCTAATCATTTGCATATCACAGCATCTTCTTCCTGTCGGTGAAATTTCGCGTCTGTAGCACGCCATCTTCGTGGTGTAGCAATTTTAATGTCCAGTAGCGTATTATTATTATATTATTAGAGGGAGTAGAAGTACTGCTGGCATTAGCTATATTAGTTCTTATTCTGTACTAATTATTGATGTAGTCCCTACATACATTGAAATAATTTTTAATACCAACTATGATGTAAGTAAAATATGTATGTATGAAATCCTGCTCCTGTGTGTGAGAGGGGCTGAAGACCCAAGTACAGCCAGATCGAATAAATAAACGTAGAAGTAAAAAATTAAAAAGTAAATCGCAATCTATCGAGAAGTCTGGAAGACGCATATACTAAACACTGCTTGACAAATGGCTGCTGTTGATGATGATGACGACGACAATATTGATGACGAACTAAAAAAAAGCTTATTTAATGACCGCACAAAAACATGGCATACACACAGAGACAGTGAAATTGCCGCTGAGGTAGTACATGTTCGGTGGTTTCTGTTCTACGTATTGGTTGTTGATGGAAGGAGTTGCCGCCTATGTAACAGGTAACTTTTGGAGATTTTATCAGTTTGTCACCGGATCACGCAACCATCTCTCTGCCCGACACCAAGGCAATCCATGTAATATAGCGTGTAATGATTAACTGGAATGTTGCGCGCTAATGTGTTAGTTAATTCAGAGTAAACCGAAATATATCAGTTTTTCAGAATCCATGGGTTTAGATTTCGGACATTCCTTAATAGATATGCAAATGTGTTGAAGTAACGTCAGGCAAAATATTTTCGCGCATTACAATGTAGGGCTATGTGTGGGAAATTCTATAGAGAAAAATGACGCAGGATACCTTACTCCTCATTTAATTTATTTTGAAGTGTTAGTTTTCCGAATAGCGTATGGACGCAGCAACAAAATAATTTTTGTGCTCACAAGAATTTTTTGTTTTGGATTTCACACCAGTGTTATAGTATTACAGCATTATAATCCAACACTGCAGCAAGGAAAAGCAAAGATCTGCAACTAAAAGAAAGATATGTTGCAAGAGACAATGAAGCAGTCTCTGTGATCATAATGATAAGAGCAAAAATATGGCAAACGCAAAGGAGCTTACGGGTGCTCATGGGATAGCAAACGCAATACCGAATTTAATCATCTAGTCCACATTAATGCACGTAATTAGCTGATGCGATGTATGTCGAGAATAATGAGATGCAAGTTGTTTTAAGGCGAAAATTAATTTGATTTGTATCGTGGTAGCTTAGCACTGTTCACCAATGGTGAATAAGTAAATTAGTTTTGCCTTTACAGGCCGATCCTTTTCTGTTTCACATTCTTTGAATTAACACCCTCGTTTGTATACTGATTACAGAATTTAATCGTAAACAGTTTGTTTGTGTTTGATATGAAGAGTTCTAAACTACATAGGAGTTCAGTTTTGCAGAGCGTCATCGTAACCTGAGTGTATTCTGATTACTTTGAAACAGAATATAATGTGGATTTTTCTTAACTCTGTACTGGAAGAGGAGCAATGAATGATTTTTTAAACATTTTTCTTGTGTTTCTACTACTGCTAAAAAGCAAATTATGGAAGAAAATAAAAAAAATTAAATAAAAATCTTCTCAGCACTGTGGAGGACACATCGTCCCTTTTTTATCTTGTGGTTTTGTGGTCTTCGTACTTTTCACATTAAGCAAGTAACCAGGTTCCTGCTCTTCTGCTGTGTATGCCTCCAGCTGCGGGTCCTGAATTCTGTATCTATGAGTGATCCAATGGTATCCTTCCTCTCAATCTCTTTTAATATGATGGATCATATCCAATGTTAAAGCCGAATCAATTCAGTGTGTTTAGCAAAATCTTCAAATATTCAAGGTTTCGTTCACTTTGGTGCTATTGTCCCTAAGAAAATTAAATTGTTGTTTCCTCATAATTGTGTAATATGTAACTAAACAATTGCGAGTATAAGCAGAATATGTAGAATCTAAAACAATATTTAATTACAAATTTCTTAATGTAAATTAATGTAAATGAGTCACCGATTTCACCATTGCGATCATCATCAGATGAACGTCAAAAAGACTTGAATGTTTATGGGTAACAGCATTGTAGTTTAGACAGTTGTCTTTCCTTCAGACTATTTGCGAGTGGAACAGGAAAGGAAATGGCTAGTAGTGGTACATGGTACCCTCCACCATATACCGTATAGAGTATCGAGGAGTATGTATAGACATAGAAGTAGTAAGTTACAGCAGTGTAAGTAGTAGCGTTGATTCACATGACCTGAGAACCATTTCACAGATACTTTTATCCTTAAAGTTAGTAAAAGAAGCAAATAATTTTAGCCATGTTTGCCATAGTCACAAGTTCTATTAATGTGATAATACTAACATGAACATTCGTGATCCTTGATGAAAGGACGTCCTTAGCACACTGTGCATACAGCTGAACTACTAGCTGAGGGGGCTTGGCCGCTAGGTGTCCGCAAGCATTGTTTTCATAAATGATCTAACGGTCAGGGTGAGCAGCTATTTACGGTTGTTTACTGATGACGCAGTGGTGTACGGGAATGTGTCGTCGTTGAGTGGCTGTAGGAGTACAGAAGGTGACTTAGACAAAATTTATAGTTGGTATGCTGAACGGCAGTTTGCTCTAAATGTAGAAAAATGTAAGTTAATGCAGATGAGTAGCAGAAAAAATCCTTTAACGTTTGAATACACCATTAGTAGGGCGCAATTTGACACAGTGACATCGATTAAAAATCTATGCGTAAGGCTGCAAAGCGATATGAAATGGAATAATCATGTCATTCTGTTACTAGGGAAGGCAAATGATGGAGTTCGTTTTGTTGGGAGAATTTTGCGAAAGGGTAGCTCATCGATAAAGGATACGGTGCATAGAACGCTTTCTTGACTACTGTTAGAACGTTTGAGATCCACACATTGAAGCAATTCAGAGGGGTGCTGCTAGATTTGCTACTGGTCAGTTCTATCAGCACGCGAGTATTACAGACATGCTTCATGAACTTAGATGGGAATCCTTGGAGAGGAGACGACGCTTTTTTCGCGAAGTAATACTGTGGGATTTTAGAAAACCCGTATTTGAAGTTGGCGGCGGCACGATTCCAGTGTCGCCAACGTAAATTTCGCGTAAGTACCAAGAAGGTAAGATGCGAGAAATCAGGGCTCGTATGAAGGCTTCCAGACAGTTGATTTCCCTAGTTCTATTTGCGAGTGGAACAGGCGAAGGAATGGCTAGCAGTGGTACATGGTACCTACCATCCGCCATGCACCGTACGGTACTTGCAGAGTATGCATGTAGGTGTACAATGGCTTGTTACAAAGCCAAGGTGGTCAGAAACAGCGTGAAAAGTTTATATGGGTGTTGCTGGGTAGGCTGTGCTGAAACTAATTGTTAAGAAAAATTCTATACGTTGCGCCGTTTCTGAGTTTATTGACATTGAAGTTAAACAATCAGAACCTTGTGCGCGCAAATTCAAGCAGCCCGCCAGATACAGTTAGTGTCAATTATTCTCATAGCGTAGATGATACCACACGAGACTCTTTTTCCTTTGGCCAGCGTTCGTCCCTTACTACCCTGTCATATCAAATTTTTGTATCGTTCTGTTGTTTGCTGTTAGGAAACGAAGCGAAAAATACGTATGGCGAGACCGTTTTTGGTGGGCTGCTTGAATTTGCCAATGCAACAGCCTGATTTCCTAACTTCAATGCTGATTAACTCGGAACAGTTATTTCTCAGGAGAACCTAACCTGCAACACCTTTACGAGTTTTTCTGACTGTTTCTCGACGTCCTGGACAAGGTCCTATATAAGCCAAAATAGGATGTCTCAAAATAGAGCTGGCCATACATCAAGGGCCGTGAGTGTTCATCACGGTGTTATCACGTTCTTCTATCTTGTTTCTAAGCCAGTCAGGGCTAAAAAAGCATTTGTTTGTTTTAGCAAGCTTAAGGAGACAAATATGTTATTTGTTAGATGCTTCGCAGGTCATGACAATGAACGTTCAAACTTTCTTGTTGCAGTTTAATATATCTCAAGCATGTCTTTTCTTTTGTAGATCAGTCTAATGTGATCGTACTGGTCGAAACCGGTAGCAGAAATGGATTAAAAAAATACTTTTATACTTGCAACGTCAAGGTCACCGCTCATCGATATAAGCAGAATAACCGCAAATTTTTCTTTTCACCTGTGAAAGGAGGAGAACCATTGAAAACAATAAACTTGCATCCTGTGGCGAACTGGAAACATGTGACACAGTTCTCTGCAATTCTAGACTCTTTGCTAATATCTGTTTAAGTCTTGTCTGAAAGGAACAGTGACGTTATCCCATCACGTGGTAGTCCTCCGGCTCTTTACTCACCTGTTCCTGTAGTCCTCAGTTGGAAGACTAGTTAGACGCAGCCCTCCACCCCAGTCTACCCTCTGCAAGTGTTTCCACCCTCAGCGAGTGTCCCCTCTCTCCCCTCCCCCTCCCCACCCCCTCCCGCCGCTTCATGTACCGTTATCAAATTGACGATTTTTGATGTCTCAGGACGTGTATCAATCGATCCCTTAAATCAGTCAAGTTGTGTTGTAAATATCTTCTTCCCAAATTCGAATCAAACCTCTTCGTTAGTGATACGATCCACCCATTTAGCCTTCATCCTCCTCTTGTTGCACACTGTTACACAACCGTTTTTTCGGAAACAGTCTCACAGCGTACTTAAAATCATATTGCAAAGACCCAGTCACTCGGAATAATTAATCAACGCAAAGAAATGTGATATGTAACATTACTACTGACTGTCAGTAGCTGACTAATGAAATTTACTCCTCATTTACTCTTTTATTCGAATTTTCGTGGCTTACATAACTGAGAGGGCATTGAAAGCAGTCTGGAAGGAGGCGGCACTGCCGAGGAGTCTAGGGAAGGGAAGGGAAGGGAAAAACTGAACGATTAAAACCGATACCGGTTAGTTCTGAATAACCGCTATTTTTTGGTAACTGACTGATCTCAGTTACAAGATGGCTGGTTCAAATGGCTCTGAGGACTATGGGACTTAACATCGATGGTCATCAGTCCCCTAGAACTTAGAACTACTTAAACCTAACTAACCTAAGGACATCACACAACACCCAGTCATCACGAGGCAGAGAAAATCCCTGACCCCGCCGGGAATCGCCCCGGGAACCCGGGCGTAGGAAGCGAGAACGCTACCGCACGACCACGAGCTGCGGACAGTTACAAGAGGTGTGTTTATTTTTTAGTAATAAAGTGGGTAGAAAAACCGAAATATCAGTTAACCACAGCAGTAGTACTAAAATTTTCCCTTTTTAAATAAACCTCTTTTTAAAAATGAGTAATTTTTATTTGCAAAATTTGCGTTATTACAGAGAATCTGAAGAGTTGATGATGACGATGATAGTTGATTTGTGGGGCCCTCAACAAATCGGAAGTGTGGTTATTGGTATTTTAGCAACAACATCAACAAATTGATCCGCAAACACATGACATAAGAATTGGTACAGCGTTGCTGAGACAATGATGCCTTCGTTGTAGTGAAGCGTGGGGTGAGTTCCGCGTGTACTTTCAGTGGGTAAGACCTGCCACCACCTGACCTATACGGTAGTTTGTCTCATATCATCTGCTTGTAGCCCCTGAAAACGGAAAAGTTAACATGAAAAATAAAGTTCTTCAACCTATGGTTTCGCGCTTTTGTACTCACTATTCGTAATGCCCAAATAGCGGTACGATCTACCGATTACAACATGAATGAAGCTTTAAGAAATCATAAATAGGAGAACGCTACTGTTTTTTTGTAGCATTCAACAACTTATTAATTTTTCAACAAAACCAGCGGTCGGTGGATTCTGAGTCGATGTATCTTGAAACTGAATGAGTCAACAATTTTAGTCTTTGCTCGATTTACATGTTTAATACAGAAAATAATAAACAACTGAAAATCGGTTACTTTAGAAACCGGTTATTTTGAGCGATTTTTAACAGTCAGGATAAACTGGCGTGGAAAAAAATCAGTGCAACCGAAAACTGGTTGTTTCAACGACAAGTTCCATTCGTAGTGGAGCCTCACG
The DNA here is from genome assembly GCF_021461395.2 of Schistocerca americana. Classification (NCBI taxonomy): domain Eukaryota; kingdom Metazoa; phylum Arthropoda; class Insecta; order Orthoptera; family Acrididae; genus Schistocerca; species Schistocerca americana. The sequence goes on from NC_060124.1 coordinate 292,026,066, forward strand.
CACTTCAGTGGCTCGCAGGCGGCTGGACTCTCATTTTGTAGTACTGTAGTTGGGTGGCCAAGGCACCGCAAGCAAACACAGGTAAGATCTTCTACGGCGGAAGGCTCCAGCTACAACCATTTTTACAGTCTAGTAGTGGAATGAGAATGGACACTGCTTTTACTGAAAACCAAGGAGACACTATTGTACAGAAAACGTAGAAAGTTGTGTTTTCTCCAAAAAGTGCCGGACGCTGTCTCAAAATGGAGTGGACAGCCGTAGTTTCGAGTCGCTTTTTATGCGTGACACGCCGCTGAACGTTGACTTCAAGAAAACCAAACGTTTACACAACATAAGAACCGTTAGGATTGGTTAATATAAATAAACCAGACGCTGGACAGAGAATCTCTACTGTGCTAATTACTGATTAACTATCTACAGACTAGCCCAGGGAAGGGGAGTTGTGTTTTATACGGAACATTTCTACTGATCTTCCCTCAGAAGATCCATAACCAAGCCAATCCAATAGATCAAAAAGCAAAAACGTGGCAATGTGAGTTTTCCTTTTACTTCTTTTTCATAGCTGTCATTGCTTCACCTCCAAGACTCTCGACCGCCAGGGTCCACCCCCAGAGCAGGTGTGTCGAGGGTCTTGGAAAGATTTCGGGCTGATTCGCACTTTTGCAATTGGCGAGATTCTTTGGTGCCGCCACTGACTGATTCTACAGCCACTTCAGCCTCCACATAATATTTACTGTGGTGAGATAGAGCCGCAAACGTGAGACGATGCGTAGGGACATTAAAACCATTTTATAGAATTTCACAAATTGAAGCTTCACTTTGAAGACTTGCATTCAGATTCAGTGATCAGCAATTCCCACAACCTGACCACAGGTTCGACGCTTTCCCTTCTTTATTACTATTAAGTTTTTCTACTAGCGTCATGAGAACCACGGTACCAATTAGCGTTTTTATGTAATTATTGGAGTCATATCCCAGATCATTTTACCACATTTGCCAACGTTTTGCTAGAATAATATTATCATTGTTTGTCAAATGTCTTCTTTAACAGAAAAAAATCTGTTTGTCAAATGTCTTCTTTAACAGAGAAAAATCTAACTAATCGTGTTTCTTGTGGCATTTAATAGTCAATTCCTAATTCATTATTTTGGAGCATTAACGCATGTCACTTAGTGAGCCCAATTTCCACACCTCCTCCTTAATACTCACAACTGAAAGCTAGCAACCACATTTCGAAACCTCCTGTTCCTTCCTTTTCAATTTATGGTCTAAGTTTCACTTATGAACAACTCTACAATTTACACAAATACCTTCAGAAGAGACTTCTTAACATTTAAATTTACATTAGATGTTAAAAATCTTTTCATTTTCAGAATCGCTTGGCTTCCCATTGCCAATTTGCACGTTACATCGCCCACTTTTTGGTCATCGTCGGTTATTTTGCTGGCCAAATAGAAAAACTCATCTACTACTCTTAGTGGCTAATTTACTAATGCAGTTTCTTCAGTATTAATAAATTTAATTCGACTACATTCCATCACTATCGTTTTAGAACAGGAAGTGGTGCACACAATTCAAAAGGTGAAAACAACAAGTCTGCAGGCGATGGCCAGATATCAGCAGGGATGTTAAAAGAGGGTGGAAGCAAACTACACGAAGAAATTTATAACCTTATCACAATGATCAGGAAAGCTGAAACAATATCTGAATACTGGAAAACTGCAATAATTTGCCCCACACACAAGAAAGGAAACAAAAATGGAATGTGGAAATTACAGAGGAATCAGTTTGCTGAACATAACGTACAAAGTTCTAACAATGATCACTCTCGAAAAGATTAAGCCTTTCACAGAAAACATTATTCAGGAATACCAGGTTGCATTTCGACCACACTATTCCACAAATCATAATTTATTTACTCTACAGCAGCTCTTTGAGAAATACTGGGAATTTAACGAAAAGATTCACTGTCTGTTCGTTGATTTCCAGCTATCTTAGGTTCAAAATCCACACAAGTAACCTCTTTAACACACTAAGAGAATTTGGGATACCCCGTAAAATCATTAGGATGATACAACTGTGCACGGATGGCTCACAGGCAGTAGTGAAGCTCACAGGATCCATGTCTCCCAACTTCCCAATCAAAATAGACTTATGACAGGGAGATGCTCTTTCATACTTTCACTTCAATCTTGCATTAGATAAAGTGGTTCGATAGAGTAATTTACAGCTATATAGCGGTCTGCGATTCCTACATTCCAACGCAGGGAAATAGAACTTCTGGTATACGCAGATGATACAGTCTTATTCAGCGAAACAGAAGAATATCTGAGGGACATGTACAGATTTCTCAGACACAGTGCCAGAAAAATGGGACCTTTGATCAATCAAGAAAAAACAGAATATATGGAAACAGGTCGAGTCATAAGCCCAAATTCACACTCTGAAACTGACCACCACTCTAGATTCAGGGAAGTTCATTAGCTTAAATACCTTGGATCGCGTTTCAGCAGTAACAGTATAATAACTTCGGACATAAATGAGAGTATTGGCTCAGGATCAAGGTGTTTGTACGCTGTAAGCAGCCCATTCAAAAGTAATGCTTTGTCAGTCACCACTGAGATGAAGATAAATGGCACCGTCATCTGCCCAGTTGTACTGTATGGTTCGGAAAGCTGGATGGTTACCAAGAAAGAAAGACTGATTCTTTCGAAAGAAAGACTGATTTTTTCGAAAGAAAGACTGATTTTTTCGAAAGAAAGGCGATGAGAAAAATCTGGGGACCTGTGTTTGAGAATGACATAAGAAGTGTTTGAAAGAACACTGAAATTTATCAATTAAGGAAGCAGCCCACTATCGTCCAGAAATTAAAAGAAGTAGGAGACTGCAGTGGGCTGGGAATGTAGCTAGAAAGGAAAGCAACAGAATTCCTAAAAACGCATTCGAGCGCACTCTCCAAGCAACAAGACCATTGGGCAGACGTCGCACAAGGTAGAAAGATGACATAGAGAAGAATGTCGCAGCACTAGGAATCCCTACCGAGTGGAGAGAGACAGCGAGAGATAGAAGAAGATGGAAGCAGATCGTTGATGCTCGGCAAGGTTTACAGAGCCTGTCGTCGCTGCAAAGAAGAGGAGGCCCAAAGACTGGTTTGAAACACTTCTCCATGCTAGTCTATCTCGTACAATCTTCTTCTTTTCTGCCTAACTGCCGCAACTTACATGCATTGGAACCTGCTTATTGTATTTGAGCCTTCACAGCGCCCTTCCGGAGCACGACATTTCAAAAGCTTCTGTTCTCTTCTTGTCTGAACTGCTTATCGTCCATATTTCAATTTCTTACAGTGCTTTACTCCAAACAAATACCCTCAGAAAAGAATTCTTAACACTTAAATTTATGTTAGATTTTAACAAAGTGTCATTTTCAGAAATTCTTTTGTAGTTATTACCAAGCGTGCATTTTAGAACCTCTTTACTTCGGCCCCCATCAGTTACTTTACTCCCCAAATAACAGAGCTCATCTAACACTTTTTATTTCACGTTTCCTGATCTAATTCCCTCGATATCGTCCGATTTGATAAGATTACAATGAATTAACCTTATTTTACTCTTATTGATGTTCACCTTATAACCTATTTCCATTCCCTTAAACAGTTATTCCAAATCCTATGCCGTCTCTGACAGAATTCTAATGTCAGCAGCAAATCTTCAAGTTTTCGTTTCTTTTCCGGATTTCTCCTTGGCTTCCTCCGCTGCTTGCTCAATGTACAAATTGAATAACACCAAGGAGAGGCTCCGAACCTGTCTCACTGTAACCTCTACCACCGCTTCCATTTTATGTCCTTCAACTCTTATAACTGTAGTCCTCTTTCTGTACAAGTTATAAATAACCTTTCGTTGACTGTATCTTATACCTGCTATCTTCAGAATTTCAAAAAGTGTAATACAGTCAATATTGTCAACAGCTTCACCAAATCTACGAACGGTATGAACGTAAGTTTGCCTTTATACAGTCTACCTTCTGGGGTACTCCATAGGGTCAATATCACCTCACATCGACCCGCATTTCTCTGGAGCCCAAACCAATATTGCCACTGGTCGGCTTCTACCAATTGTCTGGGCTATTGTAAATAATTCGTGTCTACTTTGTAATCATGACTTATTAAGCTGATGGTTTCGTAAAATTCACATTTGTCAGGATGTGCCTTCTTTGGAATTATAATGATTGCATTTCTCCTGAAGTCTCATGGTATTTCGGCTGCCTCAAAATCTTGTACACCAGGTGGAATAATTCTGTGAATCAAAGGCGCTACGGTCAGGGACTGTGCGGCTGGTCCCGGCGGAGGTTCGAGTCCTCCTTTGGGCATGGGTGTGTGTGTTTGTCCTTAGGATAATTTAGGTTTCGTAGTGTGTAAGCTTAGAGACTGATGACGTCAGCAGTTAAGTCCCATAAGATTTCACACGCACACACAATTCTGTGAAGGCCGACTCTCAACAATTCCGAAGAAATATCTCCTGTTAAGGCACTTTGTTTCCACATAGGTCTTCCAGTACTGTATCAAATTCTTTCTTTAGTATCATATCTTCCATGTCATCTACAACAAATACACTACCGGCCATTCAAATTGCTACACCAACAAGAACAAGTATACACTGGACAAGTATATTATACTAGAACTGACATGTGATTATATTTTCACGCAATTTGGGTGCATAGATCCTGAGAAATCAGTACCCAGAACAACCATCTCTGACCGTAATAACGGCCTTGATACGCCTGGGCATTTAGTCAAACAGAGCTTGAATGGCGTGTGCAGGTACAGCTGCCCATGCAGCTTCAACACGATACCACAGTTCAGCAAGAGCAGTGACTGGCGCATTGTGACGAGCCAGTTGCTCGGCCACCATTGACCAGACGTTTCCAATTGATGAGAGATCTGGAGAACGTGCTGGTCAGGGCAGCAGTCGAACATTTTCTGTATTCAGAAAGGCCCGTACAGGACCTGCAACATGCGGTCGTGCATTATCCTTCTGAAATGTAAGGTTTCACATTGATCGAATGAGGGGTAGAGCCACGGGTCGTAACACATGTGAAATGTAACGTCCACTGTTCAAAGTGCTGTCAATGCGAACAAGTGGTGACCGAGACGTGTAACCGCCCGCATCTCGTGGTCGTGCGGTAGCGTTTTCGCTTCCCACGCCCAGGTTCCCGGGTTCGATTCCCAGCGGGGTCAGGGATTTTCTCTGCCTCGTGATGGCTGGGTGTTGTGTGATGTCCTTAGGTTAGTTAGGTTTAAGTAGTTCTAAGTTCTAGGGGACTGATGACCATAGATGTCAAGTCCCATAGTGCTCAGAGCCATTTGAACCGAGACGTGTAACCAGTGGCACCATACCATCACGCCGGGTGTTACACCAGTATGGCGATGACGAATACACGCTTCCAGTGTGCGTTCACCGCGATGTCGCCAACCACGGATGCGACCATCATGATGCTGTAAACAGAACCTTGATTCATCCGAAAAAATGACGTTATTCCATTCGTGCATGCAGGTTCGTCGTTGAGTACACCATCGCAGGCGCTCCTGCTGTGATGCAGCGTCAAGGGTAACCACAGCCACGGTCTCTGAGCTGATAGTCCATGCTGCTGCAAACGTCGTCGAACTGTTCGTGCAGATAGTTATTGTCTCGCAAACGTCCCCGTCTGTTGACTCAGGGATCCACACCGAGACGTGGCTGCACGATCCGTTACAGTCATGATAAGACAGATAAGATGCCTGTCATCCCGACTGCTAGTGATACGAGGCCGTTGGGATCCAGCACGGCGTTCCGTATTACCCTCCTGAACGCACCGATTCCATATTCTGCTAACAGTCATTGGATCTCGACCAACGCGAGCAGCAATGTCGCGATACGATAAACCGCAATTGCGATAGGCTACAATCCGACCTTTATCAAAGTCGGAAACGTGATGGTATGCATTTCTCCTTCTTACACGAGGGATCACATCAACGTTTTACCAGGCAACGCCGGTCAACTGCTGTTTGTGTATGAGAAATCGGTTGGAAACTTTGCTCATGTCAGCACGTTGTAGGTGTCGCCACCGGCGCCAACCTTGTGTGAATGCTCTGAAAAGATAATCATTTGCATATCACAGTAACTTCGTCCTGTCGGTTAAATTTCACGTCTGTAGCACGTCATCTTCATGGTGTAGCAATTTTAATCGCGTGGTGTAGGTTGAACACATCAGTGTTACGCTCTTCTCTGCGTTTCTGTCCCATCTCCTTTCCCGTCATTCGTCTCTTATAACTGCAGTCTGTATACCGCGCAAGATGTAGACATCCTTCTTCTCAGAGAATTTTATTCCTCATAACGTCAGAATCTCTTTTGTAAGTTGCTGTAGTAGTATGAAAAGTTACGGGGAGAATGAATAGATGCGGGGTGGTTTCGTCCCGTTTGCAGAGGACGCAGCCTTACACATCCCGAGCAGACACGCAGTGGGGACGTAATTAAACGGCGGCGTGCGCCTCCGATGGCCTGGATGCGTGCCAGCCAACAGCCGCGGACGGCGCCTATCGACCCGCGACCGGCCGCCGAGTTTGGAAGGCTCTCCGAGGGCCTGGTGCACGCACTAACAGCCTCTAATTTATTACAAACCGCGTGAGCAGTAAGTTCGTGCATCACAAAAACTGGAGGCATAGTCCTCCACTGCTGATGAGCTTGCTCTTTAGCACCGCTAGTGCAATCTGGGGGAGGTCGTTCGCTGAATTCATGTATTCCACTGTGATATGCACGGAGTCCCATTTATCTTAGCTGCCACTTTTTATCCAGAAGAAACGTCTCAAGCAAATGTTCATTAGCTACCAGGGGGGCATAAACCAGCACAAATGCCTTTCTTGTTCCTTGGTTTCTTACAAAGACATGAACAGCAGTCTCTACGGAAAAATCTGGACAAGTGCGAGGAGTTGTGCGGCGAGGATTCCGTGGGGACTTAATTACGTACCGGGTGGTTATAATTAAAGCGCAGCTTCTTACGGAGGTGCCACAATTAATGAAAAAAGGAAAGAAACTGGTGAATATCTGCAGCCCTCTGCCGCTAAAGTGCTCCGAATTGTAGCGTCTAACACGATGGAGAATATCTAGCGCGATGCCTGGTAAATACCGTTTCGAATTCGAAAAGTTTGTGCACACATGGAACACCCTCTCTCCCAGAACGCCAGTGCTGTGAGATCTGCAACTGCCCGGGGCCTTGGGCTCTCTGCCATCGGTCACCCTCCATACAGCCACGGCTTGGCCCCATCAGATTTCGATCTATTTCCGAAATTTAAAGAACACCTTCGACGACTTCACCATGATTGTGACGAAGCGGCACAAGGGGATGTGAGGTTGCGGCTCTGTCAACAAAAGCAAACATTCCACGGTGACGGTATCAACAAATTAATCTCTCGACGGGAGAAATGTGTGACCGGCAGAGTGCCTATGTTGAGAAACAAATGTGTAGACATGAAGAGTAAAGGAGTAAAATGTTAACAACGTTTCTTTTATTTTAAAAGCTTTAAGACTTTACATAAAAAATTCGGAGGCATTACTTTCTAGCACGCCCTTTTACAGTTATTTCATTTCCCAAATATTATTTCTCTTCAATCCTAGATTTGGTTCAACATCAAAAAGTTCCTGTGTACATATATTTTAGTAACTCTACGGCACAATTTCGTAAGCACGTACTTGTCAACAGACGTCATTAAAAGTTAATTCGTAAATTATATTCTTCACATTGTCAAAGAAAGAGTTGTTTCAACGTCTGCAACAAACATAAGAGAGTCGATGCAGGGTTCGTTTTTCCACAAGTGCCGAGTTACGAACGTTCTGTGTTTGGAGGCGCAGTAGCTACCACCCTGCAGTGTGTATGGGCTGCTACAAGCTGCACCACGCACGAGAGTGCAATTATAGGCCGGGCTGCAAGCGAAGCACATACGTCGCGGTCAAAATTCGCGCCAGCCACCTGGTGGGCTACCACTACCCAAAGCTGTTCCGCGGTTACCATGCAATTTACAAACGAACGAACGGCGGATGAACCCAGCAGCTGTTGTGACCAGTCCCATCTCTGAGACCCTCTGCTTACAACCTCTTCTCGTACATAAAATGTCGAATGAAAACTGCTGCGTCGTCCGAACAAGACGCAGCCAGGGCGAAAGCACCACAGGCGCAAAATGCGACCTGGTGTCAGTGACACAGAGACTTCGCACTCGCGCGAGTACCACCAGCGCCACGGGCGGCGCTGAGGACGAAGATATCGACTTCTTCTCGGCCAACTGCCGGCCGAGTACAATCCGCCAATGACCGGACGACAACGGGCAGAAGCCTATTCGGGAGACAGAAGAGCAGCTTTCGCCCGCTTAGTTACAGATCGTCGTCGAGGGCTGACTTAGATAGGGAACGTCGTTTAGAGAACCCTTAGAAGCGAAAGACAGTTGTTGTAAATTACATCTGCTATGTACTGATAAGTCTATCTACGATTATTGGACTTAGCCATTGAGGGCCTTTTTCGTGTTATCTTACATGCTGTGTCGCGGACTTCATTATTCGACAAGTCACAACGATAAGTAAACCTTTTGAACTCATTTGTGTGACTTTGTTACTAGTAATTTGTTAGAGTTTTGTAGAACCTTCGTTCTCTTATCCTGTAACCTGACCCTGGTGCACAGCTGTGTAACAGCAGTAGGGAGAAATTGTCATAGCGGTGTACTGCACCAGACGCCCTTTCACGGACTCACAAAGTCGGCCTATCGCAACAGTGGCAACTCGGCCTCCACAGCAGTAGCAACGATGCCTTTACAGGGTTTACGCGCGCCCACACACACCCACACCCACCCACCCACACACACACACACACACACACACACAAAACAACAAAAACACCTTCAGCTGTCTAAATTTTAAGTTGTTATTTTATTCGAGAAATTAGTTTCAGCGCTACATTACGGCATCTTCAGGCCCGCTGACCTTCCTCTGGTTTAGTGAAAATAGGGACCAGCATTCACTGACTGATATCCGTAGATTTCTCCTTAATACAGTGATCTTTTCGATGATCACTTGCCGAGAAATGTTAATCTAAGGGATCGCTGTGTTAATAAGGACTCTACGAATACCAATCACTGAATGATGGCACCTATTTTGCTTAGACCAGACGTAGGATTCTTCCAACACGTCCGTGAGGGGACTGCAGATAGCGTGATATAGCGTTGAACCTGGCTGCTCTAATGAAGTAACAACTGGAAATTTAGACTGATAAAGACGTTTTGATACGCTGTTTTATAATGAACAAGCGAGGTCTCGCAACCATCTGTATAGAGATCGACTTGTAGATACTCTCGTATATGTCCTGAGCGGAAGAACAGAATACGAAAACATATACAAAGAGGTGAACTGCAAAGTTCATATTTTGACAAAGTTGATAATGCGAGAGGCCGGTTATAAGGGGGAGGCAGCGAGCAGGTGGAAGGATCAAGGGGCTGAAGGTCCAGATCTCCAGTATACTTCTCCAGCAGACTCAAAGAGAATCTGGTTGCCGTCAGGAATGGCGACCCTTGGTTCATGGGGTCATGACCCTCAGCAATGAGTACATAGACTTGTGACGATGACGAATTTGATGGCGCACTCTACTTCCTCTTATCGTATTTTCGAGATCTGGGCGGAAGTAAACAAGCTGGTTGGCGATTATGGAACGTACCTGAGACGCAGCGGCGCCTTCCTTGGAGCCTGCGCCGCCCATAGCAGCGCCTTCCAGTTGGGTCGGCGGCGCACTACCGCAACGAGCGCGGCGTCCGGCCGCTCCAGACGCGACGCTTGCCAAGCGCCGGCCGCCGGATTTACGCCGGCCATCTGCATAATCTAGCCCAAATTGCCCCGCACTGCGGCCGCGCACATACGGACCTCCCGCCACCAGCATCGGCTCCACGCGATGGCAGAATGCCAGGGGACGATCTGCTAGCCGGGCCGTAGCACGGGCGACGTAAGCCTACCGAGTTCCACGAATGTCCCGCTTCTGTGGCAACCTACTGCGTCCAGTGGCTGCCTACAGCTCAGCACTCGCCGACACAGGTGCGCGGGTACATTTCGCGTGACCCTGGCCTACAGCCAAGTTCTACGATTCCACATTTCCATCTATCAGCAAGTTACACGCGAATGGTAACCAGAACATTTTAATTATCACCGAGAAAAAAATTCGGATGTCCGCAGACGGTGTCAGTCATTCTCTACATACACTGCCTGGTCAAAAGTATCCGAACGGCTCTTATGGAAATTAGTATAGTACGTGTCCATCCTTTGCTGTGTACAGCCTTTGCTGTGAAGGAATGGTTGGTTCGGCTGATCTGGGAGAGGAGACCAAATAGCGAGGTCATCGGCCTCGTCAGATTAGGGACGAATGGAGATGGAAGTTTGCGGTTTAGAGAAATCACGGAAAACCTGTGGTGCTAATCACTGCGCCTTCACTCGGTCGTAAAGGAATGGCAGCTCATTTATTCTCAAGGACCGAAACGATAAAAGTTAGTGATGCTGGACATTGGAGCTGCGTCGACGGCCCAACTCTTGCCAAAGATGTTGTGGTGTCACAGCCAGAAACCACACTTCGTAGGTGGTAGCCTTTAAATCGGGCGCAGTCCGTTAGTATACGTCGGACCCGCGTGTTGCCACTATCAGTGATTGCAGACCGAGCGTCGCCACACGGCAGGTCTAGTCTAGAGAGACTCCCTAGCACTCGCCCCAGTTGTACAGCCGACTTTGCTAATGATGGTTCATTGTCTACTTACGATAGTTTAGCATAGCCTTCAGCTACGTCATTTGCTACGACCTAGCAAGGCGCCATATTCAGTAATTAGAATGAATTCTGAACAGATAATATTGTGAATCATGTGCCGTCAAGAGTTAAAGTTAAGTATCAAACTAATTACGTCCACTTTCTGAAATCTAATTCCTTGTCATGTTCCAGACCTCACGTCAGTATAGTTCTTCCATCCTCACTCCAGCCTGCGTGAGCTAAAACGCGTGCATTTCGGCCTCCTCTAGTAAAACGGTGTTGGCTCTTCTGGCAACACAACAGTTGTTCCATTGGTTTCGCATCGGAACTCTGGCCAGACCAATCCATTGCAGAAATATTATCGGCGAGAAACCATTGTCTCAGAAACGGTGCTTTGTCGCAATGTGCATTCTCATGTTGATACAAACGATCATCTTCTCCCAGCTGTTCTCCTACTGAAAGCAATACGCTTTGCTATGAAATGTAGTCATATCCTACCGCATCTAGTGCTTTCTCAAGCGAATTAAGGGGCCGCAACCTAAGCACGAAAAGCACCCCCATATCGTAACGGCACCTCCTCCATACTACACATTTAGCACTATGCATGGTGGCAGGTAACTCTTCCATCAGATCACCACAGGACAGAGCGTGATCACTACTAATCAGTCATTTCAAGTCATCCAATGTCCAATGGCTTTGCTCTTTCCACCGCTTGAATCCTCACTTATCACTGATTAGAGAAATTTATGGCTTATGAGCAGTTGCTCCGCCATTGTACGCTATTCTTAATTCCGTATTCACATTAGTGCCAGATGAACTGCTAGTAGCACTTTAGAGTTCATGAATGATTCCTTCCTCCGATTTCAGGCGATCCTTTCCACCCTGTCTCCCCAGTGTTCGACGCCCCTTGTCCATCAGTAGATGAGTTATCCCTGCTCTTGGATTAGCTGTGGTACTTCCTTCGCTTTTCCTCTTCACAGTCACAACACCAGCATTCTGCTTGAGCAGCCTCAGAAACGTTGAAATATTCCTTATGGATTTGTTACTGAAATGACATCCAGTAACTAGTCCACGTCTGAAGTCACTAAGCTCCCTTGACTGACCCATTCTGCTGTCGCTGCTTCTCTACCGGCGAAACAGTGCTTCCTGCTGCTATTTATAGCGGCGGGATCGCCTCTCGTGACGTTTACTGGTGAATCCAGAATTTCATAGTAGAGTACAGATAATTTTGAACAGATAGTGTAGATACCTGCTATCTTGGAAATTAGTGTCAGGATTTGAGTTACCTGATATCAGTGATAAAATCGCTTAATTTGACGGTACAACGTGATTATATCAACATATAAATATCACACAAATTCATAGTTGCATTCCAAACTACAGTGTACAAGTTAGTTGTGTAAAGGATTTAAGCACTTCCATTGTCGTGTTTAGCTCCTCAGCATGTAAAGAGACCAAACAGAAATAGCTTTTTTAGTGACGTGCACATACAAAGAATCAGGATCTCATATGAATTGCACTCCCATATAAGGGAACCATAGACCCTAGAGGTGGGAGAGAGACACAAAAAACACTTGTTTAATATATAATTTTGACACTATCGTTGGTAAATGCTGAACGTTTCAGTTTCGGGGAACTAATTTAACACAAATGCAATAAGTATAAATACTGGGACGAACTGCGAATATTTCTTCTTCTTACAGAAATATACTTAGGAAATAGGTATTTGCGAAATGCAGATATAGTGGCAGGTCCGCCTCTCCTGACATCTGGTGGTCAATTCCACGTTATATAGAGATTATGTTCTGATACGTATGAGCAGATGGCGTATTCATCCTTCAATGCGGCAGTTTTTCCCCAACATACACGGCGAAGATCTTGGTTATACAAGTTTACATTACGGCTGTTCAGGAAACGATTCACCTCGACAATCACGTCATTCTGGAGATGCCTATCGCATAATGGTTTCATCATCTGAGAAAAGAGAACGAAGTCAGAGAGTGCCACGTCAAGAAACAAAATTATACAGGGTGAAAGAAGCACCATGAGTGTCCTGTGCAGAGTGAGCTGCGGCATTGTCGTGAGTTAAACCATTCCTTTCGACAGCTTTGTGCGACGTTTCACCTTTACAGTTCCCATTAGGAGATTCCGGTGTAATCGTCCTGTGATGGTTTGCCTCTTACGAGCTACACCATGGCAGTCCCAAAACGCACTCACTGTCGAATCCTCTGAGGGTCGTTGGCAAACAAAAAGCAAAGCTCCAAGTTCGGGCACTGACTGGCCAATAGGGACCAACCACCCGCCGCGTCATCCTCTACCAGTGGCGTCACTGGAGGCAGTATGTAGGAGCGTGTGGCCAACAAGACCGCTCTCCCGGCCGTTGCCGGCTTTATTTATAGTGGAGCCGCTACACCTCACTCAAGTAGCTCCTCAGTTGCCATGACGATTCTGAATGTACGCCTTTCCAATCCTCCCACCAAGGAAAAATACGTGGCAGTGCCAGGAGTCGAACCGAGGTCCTCTGCATAGCAGCCAGACACACTTAGATAGGCGGACGAAGGTAGTTGGACTTTCCCTTTTTTCTATGGTTTTGAATACATACATGTCAACCGCTTGCTTTGCTTGTCTGGGCTCATAACAATGCAGCCACCACTCTTCCTTGACGAATAGGCGCCTAAAGAAGTCACACGGATTGGCCTGCGTCGGTTCGGAGGTCTTCTTGAGTGGGTGTGAGCAGTCGCGTAACTCATTCTGATTCTGATACACCAGTCTTCGAGTACCAGAGCCTCGACTTCTCGTGGGATTCATGGTTCATCACAGAGAGATTCAAGAGGCTGCACTACGTAACCACTGCGTCATACACGGCACAGTCACGTTAACCCTGCATTGTTATTGGTGGATCTCCCAGCCCCTGACTTGTGTGAGCGATTCATTTTCGTTAGGTTCACACCTCTGCACACGTGCAGCGTTCCTTGTAGCTTCCTACCTGACACAGCTGTGTCATTTTCTCGTCAAGTGATTGTGGAAGTCCACCGTCTAGGGGTGCTTGTAGCGTGTTTGGGTCTGCCAGATCGACCATAGCAAGGAGGTAAGTGCTTGTTGGGGCTATAGAACGCAGAGTAGCAATGATGCTATCGTTTGTCCCAACACAAATTCGTTTGTAGCACACATTTAAATTGCTGAATCAGTCTGTTTATTTCAGACGAGGGCTATAATGGGTGTAACAGAAGATCTGTGTAACGATGCACTGGGAAATGAAATCGTTAGTGACGAATCAGGTGACGAAGATGGAGACGTAGACGTCGAACTATATAGTGAACACGACACGGAAAGCAACGAAAGTGGGGATGGCAGTGATATATGTCAGAACAATAACAAATATTTTGTTGGGAACGACAAGCGTACTAAATGGATGAAAGACATGCCTACTCCTCGTATTAGAACGACGTCACACAATATTGTGTCACATACTCCTGGTGTGAGGGGAATGGAAAAGAGTAAAAGGACATTGTAGAAATATGGCGGCTGTTTTTCAAGGATGAAGTAGTTCAAATGGCTCTGAGCACTATGGGACTTAACATCTGTGGTCATCAGTCCCCTAGAACTTAGAACTACTTAAACCTAACTAGAATAAGGACATCACACACATCCATGCCCGAGGCAGGATTCGAACCTGCGACCGTAGCAGTCCCGCGGATCCGAACTGAGAGCCTAGAACCGCTAGACCACCGCGGCCGGCAAGGATGGAGATATATATAACCAATGTATCGAATCCGCTAAGTCGAGTTATTCATCTCAGACCTTCATTCATGAGATAGATAAAAGTGAATTGAAGCATTTCCTTGTCTGTTGTATTTGTGTGGAATCTACAAGGTTGGTAGGGTTAATTAGAAGAACTCTGGGACAGAGATGAAACAAGATTGGAATTATTCTACTCTACACTAACCCTACAGAGATTCAAGTTTCTGGCACAGTATCTGAGATTTGACGATAAGTCAACGAGGTCCAATAGGCGAAAAAGAGGATAAATTGGCTCCTATAAGAAATATGTTTGATTTGTTCACCAAAAACTGCATAGCACACTATTCTCTTGGAGAATATGTCACTGCAGATGAAATGCTTGTCAAATTTCGAGGACGATGTAGTTTTCGAATGTACATTCCTTCGAAACCTGGCAAATATGGAATAAAAGTGTTCAATGTAGCCGATGCAAGAACGGCGTACACGTCAAATTTGGAAGTTTATTCAGGTCAGCAGCTAGATAGACCGTATAAATTGAGTAATCGTCCAGTTGATGACGTCAAAAGGTTGAGTAATCATATTTGCAAAACATCAAGGAACATAACGATGGATAACTGGTTTACAAAGTATGAACTGGCCCTGTCACTTCTGAAAGACGATAAATTAACTCTTTTGGGATCAGTAAGGAAGAACAAGACGGAAATTCACCCAGAATTCGCGAACACAAGGGGCAGAAATGCTTTTACAAGTATCTTTGGCTTTCAGGAGACGTGCACATTAGTGAGTTATGTACCAAAGAAAAACAGGCGCCTACTTCTAATGAGTAATATGCACCATGACAACAAAATAGATGCAACAACTGGGGAAGAAATGAAGCCAGAGATGATAACTCTGTATAATGCTACTAAGGGTGGGGTAAATTTAATAGATCAGATGTGTGCCACCTATGATGTAGCAAGAACAACTAGAAGGTGGCCGTTGGCCTTATTCTTTTGCTTACTGAATGTAACAGGCATAAATAGTCTCGTCATCTTCAGAGCTAACAACCAGAGGGAGATCAGGAGGAGAGACTTCCTGAAATCGCTTGGCATGACTCTTGTCAGAGGACAATTACTACACAGGGCTGGCAGTAAGCATATAAACCGACCTGCCAACAGACTGGCGGGGGTCGAAAAGCAAGGCGATGGGAGTGTGAACCGGAGTATGGTGGCTAAGAGGAGACGCTGCTATGGGTGGGAAGATAGCAAAACGCAATATGTTTGTTACAAATGACCTAAGTTTGTGTGTCTCAAAAGACACTCAAATTTAATTTGTGAAAAATGCATGTAGTGGCCTGGTGTGGTTAAACGACATGTGGAAACAGTACGTTCAAAAGACATTGTGGAGACTCTGTTTACTTACAGTGTTTTCGTATATGTTTTCTACTCATCTGTTCATACCTGAGTTTGGTTTTCGTAGCTTCCACTTTCTACTTTGTGTGCTATGACACACGACGGTCGCATTGTGTAACCATTTTTGGCCTGTATGGTATGTAAGTGCTAGAAACTCTAATATGGTTACATAGTAATAAAGGACAACAATTTACTCAAACCCAAAGCAGAAAGTGTTTGTTTACTTCATCTAGGAAACATATGTGAACGTGAAGCCCTTTTGTGCTCCCTATCCTTAACAAATCAAACTGATACGCAGGTCGGGTCAGTGAGACACCTGGTGGTACAAACGAACACAGTAGCAATGCAGGGTTAATAAGATCACCGCTTATGTTCGATGTCAATCTGGAATAAGCAGTCATGGATGCCAGGTGACAGCGTTAATAGTGGAGAGTATATAAGGCGTGTTGGGGACATAGAAAACAAAGCGATCATTGTAATGCGGAAACGGAGCTATTTATCTGACATCCAAAACAGCATGATCATTAGCTTTCAGCCAAGGGTGGAAGCATTTCCAAAATGGCAAATTGTGTTAGCTGTTCGCATGCCACTGTGATTAAAGTGTAAAGCGTCCGGATTTTATGGACCTTACATAAGCTTGATCCATAACAACAGTATAATAGAGTATGAGATTCTCAGAAAATAGTAATTATATTATATCAACAAAAGGCAATTGCAGTTAATCTCATGTACCAAAAATTAACAAAGCAATACCTATGAATATACGCACAGGGGCATGAATAAACAAGTTAAAGTAAAACGCATTTTGGAGACGAACTGAGCAGGTGGTTAATGGCATTGGAAAACTCCATTTAACAAGAGAATGGCGAGCTTCAGCCCAGAAAGGGATAGGGCCAGAACAATATATTATTCCTTTTAACGTAAATACGTCTGGGACCCGAGGGTAAGTGGCTGCACGGCATTAACGGGGCTAGGCTGCAACACAGCAACAAAAATAAAATTCACCTCTAGCGAGACAGTGATTGGCTGAAGCCATACTGGACTTGGTGGGGAGATATCCATTATATAAGAACATTTTGAGACCTAAAATTGTCATCTCTCGTCTCTTGAAGGACCACAAAAGTGTGTGGAAGGAAGCGAGGGAGTTGAAAAAAAATGGTTCAAATGGCTCTGAGCACTATGGGACTTAACTGCTGTGGTCATCAATCCCCTAGAACTTAGAACTACTTAAACATAACTAACCTAAGGACATCACACACATCCATGCCCGAGGCAGTATTCGAACCTGCGACCGTAGCGGTCACGTGGCTTCAGACTGTAGCACCTAGAACCGCACGGCCACTCCGGCCGGCGAGGGAGTTGAGAGCTTTGCTTTCTGCGAAGTGAGGACGATATGCTTCACGTATCGTGGCGACAGATAGGAAAGAGATAGTTAATTATTCCTGCATGAATTTTTGCGGGCAAAGAAATTGTGCACGTCGCTCCAACGCTTAGCGAGTGTGCAATAGCCATTGTTTCGACCAGTGAAAGATTGACGTCCTACAGACCGCAGAAAAGTTGAGACAGAGAGAGTTCAGTCAAGGTCAGAATAGGGAATTGGCGCTTCAGATGCAGCATCGAGGGAACGCCATTTGCAGATGCCACTTGCTAAAGTAGCATCGCGCATTAGGCCACAGTAAATGTTGACTCTAGATTTTGCTCACTCCAAGTTGCTTATGCTTTGACCATTGAATATCAAAAGCTTGGATACTAACCTACCCTTACACTGTGCACATGAGTGTTTCTTCATTGGTTCAAAAAGTAAACTTACCCTCCACCAACTAAGAGCATACGACAATGCAGATGTAAATGACGTGATGAAGATTTTTGATCATTCTTTCCTGTCTTAAAAATTTTTTTTCATGTGTGTAGAGATAATGATTTTAATAATCGTCAGTTCAGTATGTCCAAGAGTTAAATATTTTGTTACTGAGTGTCAAAAGTGTTTGAACATGAGTGTGTCACTTGATCCCTGAAAGCACAGCTGATAAATTATATGTACAATAAAAAACGGAATAGCGGTTTTGTCTTTCTAGAGTAGACGTCATACTTTCACCTTCATTAATTCATGCATTATAGTTACGTGGCAGCAGTATTTCTAGTGATTTTTGTTACTATCCGCACTTGATATTAGCTGCCTTAAAGGGCCAAGTTCATATTTATTTAAAATGTCTGTTTAACACCCTGGGCGTGAGAAGACAGTTCAGAGGTGTTTTGTCCATTTATGTGCTGACAAAAGTATACCACGGATGGCAAAATGGTGCTATCCAAAACCGGCGCTGTGGCAACTGTGGTGCACCTTGGGCCATAGATGTCAGGGTTGGTTGACGGTTTGGAGATGTGTATGATCGAATATACGTTCAAATGACCATCCAGATAAACCAAAGGGATACCAATTGTGTCTTCTCAACGACCGTTCAGTAAATGTTTCTGCGTATGAGCCTGCGTAGCAGGTGGATCGTTCATGCGCCCATGCCGACTGCTGTCCATTGGCGATGAAGACGGAATTCGCACTCCAGTAGCGCAACTGGATGTCCACTGAGTTGTGACAGATGTTCTTTTTAGATGAATCACGTTTTATGCTCCATCGGTTCAGATGGCTGTTATTGTGTACGGCGTGAAACGTCTGAAAGCTGACACACTGCAACAATCGTCACGAGGTCTCATATCCGAGAAGGGGGTATTATGATTTGAGGAATGTTTTCGAGACATTTCCTGCGTGATCTCGTCATTATAGAAGACACAATGGATCAAAACATTTTTACATCCATCCTTAGGGTCCATGTCGACACCTACATGCAGTTTGTTTTTCCACGGCGTGATGACATAAAACAGTGGAACAATGCAATGTGTCACACAGCTCGAAGTGTACATGCGTGGTCCGAGGAGCACCAGGATTAGTTTGCCGTATTCCCTTGGCCACCATACTCTCCAGATTTAATGCCCATCGAGAATCTGTGGGACTACTTCGATTGGGCTGCTCGCGCCATGGATCCACTGCCGACAAAGCTAGCGCAGTTAGCCACGTCACTTGAGTCAGCATTGCTCCGCGTTCCTAGCAGTGCTTCCCAGAACTTTGTTCACTCTCTTCCTCCACGTCTCGCAGGCGGTTCGCGATTGTCCAGGATTTTGACAGGTGTTCACATTAATGTCTGGACAGTGTATTATGGTATATCATCGCCGTTTGCTTCCACCAACTAACCATTGTTTGTTGCAGCGTTGCTCCCCTGCAACTGCAGTAAACGAATTACCGTATGGTACTTCACTTTATCGGAAGGCTGACGCATTTTCCCTTGTCTCCTGTAGCGGCGTACTACGGTACTACGGCGCTGTGACTGCTATATTCCTGTATAACGGGGCTGCAGGCATGTACGTGCAAACAAACAAACAAACAATTACGTCATTTCATTTTTTCTTGGCGCAGATGAAAACTTTATGACTAAGCCTGATATTTTTGTCCGTAGTGCAAGTCGGTCTGTAGTGTTTTCGCTAACTGTGACCACCACTGAGATGTTACGCTGAGCGGCGCTAGGCAAGTATAGATACAACTCACAATTCTGGATTACAAATTTTAAATGAATTGTTGTAATAAAAATGCTACTTTTGTTGTTTCATGTTCTACGATCGAGTCTTCACAAGGTGTTCCAGTGCTCTGCTGACGACGCGGCTGCGTGTATACTGGACGCTACGGGATTCCAACCAACGGCCAGCGGGCGACAGCCGACCTGTAATATGCCCGAAACAACAGACAGGTGCCGAATCCGCAGTTGTGATGCATATTATGTAAACTGACGCTGGTGGGGTGAGAAAGGTTGGTTGGCTGATTTGGGGGAGGGGACCAAGCAGGAGGTCATCGGTCCCATCGGATCAGAGAAGGATGGGGAAGGAAGTCGGCTGTACCCTTTCAATAGAACCACCCCGGCATTTCCCTGAAATCACGGAAAATCTAAATCAGGACGGTCGGACGTGAGTTTGAACCGTCGTCCTCCCAAATGCCAGTCCGTTGGGGGGGGGGGGGGGGAGGGGGAAAGGAAAGGTATCAGAACAAGTGATATCAGCTCCAACGGGACTTTCTACGCAGTGCGCCACTCAGACACAGTGTTTTTCGCAATTGCGCCGACTGTGTCGGCACGCCTCTCGGCCGACCCACATTTGCACTTGGTGCCACCTACCTGCACTCCCCGTCCATGTCTTCCATGCTCGCTACTTATAGGTTCCCACAGGAGGGATAACGAATTGTGGACCCGCACTGAAGGTGGTGGATTCATTGACCATTGAGACGAATCAGTTACATGAATATGTGGTGGCTGTTGCTTCTGACATGCCCGAAAGAACAGACATCATACATTCATTCCGGGTCCGGCACGCACTTTCACTCGTCGCCGCCGATTTCGCATGTAGTCATGCTATCGCTAACATCAAGAGTTTCTTTCCTTTCCTTTCCTTTCTCCGTCCTCCACCTAGAAGTCAGTGTCGCGATTTGTATATTATTAAAACGTTTTGCTAATGAAGTGTGATGATGAACTTGAACTCATTATTGTATCTGACATCAAGCTGTGAATATTGATATTTGTGTTCTGTCAGACATGTGTAGTGGTGATTCTTGTTATTGAAGAAACGATGAAAAGAAGTATTGAGATAGCTCAGAAACGACTGATAATTAAATATGGAGATACATAATATTTTGAGACTTATATTTAAAGGACGATTTATTAGCCCACTTTAATGCACTTTCTTAGAACTCGCATGAAGTCTACGAAAGTTTTAAATGAATTTTAAAGACGATAAAGGTTTTCACCCATCGCGTAATAGTAATAACTTTGATAGCGAATTCTGAATGAACTTTGATGATTAATAGGCACGTAAGAGTTAGATCTTGTAATGGACTTTTTAGTGAAGTATTAGAATCGGTATAATTCAGTTAACAGTCATTCGCTATTTCAAAGGCAACAGCGAGACTTATTACAAAAATTTTCGAATTCAGTTTCCGGGGATCTTGCGGCGAGCGATCCAAAGTTGAACTATTAACGGCATTTAACTTGGACAAGGCTTTATGGAACCTAATTGTGAGTACTATAGGTTTATTTCAGTCAGTTTCATCTCTCAATGACAAATACCAAAGTGAAATTTGTGAACGGACACTTACGATTCTTGGTGGGCCTGTTATCTCTGACTGCATTGGTCATTAACCTATATTAACGAAGTATGTAGTGTGAAAGTTCACAAGGCATTTCTCTATTCAACAAAGGTTTATCGGAAAAAATTACCACTATAGGTGTATAAAATGAAGGACGTGCAACAAGAGAGTATCGAAATGTTTGAATATACTAAAAGTCTGTTTCACAAAATTGCAAATTATTTACCCACGAATAGTATTCAGCATCCTAATTCCAAAATATTCCTGCTTCTACTTCTTGTTAGTGAAGAGATTCTATTACTGAGGAATTGGACTTAATTGAAGTACAATTAATTGCATTAAGTGTAAAGCGGGTTCCTTTTGTTGCTAGTTAGACTACGATTGCTCACCTGCTGCGTGGCGACAGAAAAGAAGTTCGCAGTTGGATTAAAGACGTCCTTGGGAACTTAATTCATGAATTATATCGAATTTAATGAGGAACCGTAACAAAGTGCAACGAAATTTTTTTGTATGTTTCCTTTGTTCCCTTTATCAGTCAAAGCTTACTAATTATGGTTTGAGAAAAACGAATAAGAGAAAGACGGACTAGTTGTAGATATGCATCTCGGACGATATGTCGGAAGTCGTCGTGAAATTCCCACAATATTTCATCGACGCAACTGACCCACATTTTCGGGTGCAGAGAACAGGTTACTGAGGCTGTGTCCGAAGCCTCCCACTCGTGCCATTCTAAAAAGGCACAGCGCAGGTGTGAACACGTCGAATTCGGCGACCAATAGTGCGTATATCCTGACGGGTGACGAGAGAGACAGCTACTCCACCTGTCGGGCGATGAACGCACTCGCAGAGTCTGCCAGTCACACTGCCCCCTGCCGTCAGCCGCGCCGTCGCCCTCTGTCGGGAGCCGCCTGCCGATATACGCGTCCGCGCTGGCGTCTGCCATCCTTCGCCGTTGTCATCCGAATATTTATGTCGCCACCGCAACGTCATCCCGTGCTGTACGATCGACAGTTCCTCTTTCTGATCGCTGTGATTTTCATATGGCCAGCGCTGGATCCCGTGCTGTATAAGTTGATATCCTGTGTCCCTGTTCCGCAAATTAGCCGAAATGCGGATTTCCACTGCTTCTTTAATAACGCTGTCCCAGTATGAAGACGTCGACGAGAGAATTCTGGTATTTTCGTAGCCAATACCGAATTCTGTACCGAGACACTGTTCGGCCATAACAGACATCTCTGGCTAGTCCAGACGTGTGTGTCGTCGATCTTCAGCACATCTGTCCTTCGTGGTGTGAAAGACGACAAGAGCCGTAGCCGATTTCCCAGAAACTCCCCTCACTGGAACAGGGGCCAAAATAAACGAAGACGTGAGAAAACGACAGTCATAGTTTACGAGATACTTTACGTGCCTTTTAGTGAGTAAACAACTCAATCGAGGCGTTGTCCACTGGAAAACACAGGGGTCGCACATTTTTGTGCCCCCTTTTCAAAACTACATTATTATGGCTCTGAGCACTATGGGACTCAACATCTGTGGTCATCAGTCCCCTAGAACTTAGAACTACTTAAACCTAACTAACCTAAGGACATCACACACATCCATGCCCGAGGCAGGATTCGAACCTGCGACCGTAGCGGTTGCGCGGTTCCAGACTGAAGCGCCTAGAACCGCTCGGCCACTCCGGCAGGCTGTATTGACTGAATCAGAAAAAATCCAATAAATATGAAACTTATTTGAAATTTTTGGCAGTGAAATTTCTGTGGTGTATCTTGATTCATAATAAATTCCAAGCGCCATTTCCCGGAAAAGTTGTGTGTTATGTGTCGTTTGCACGAAATTATTGCTAACGCGTGAAATCTTCAGTGCTAACGACGTTTCTCAAGAAACAAGATAAGTCACAATAATTATTTTCAATTTTCGTACTGGTAATGATATTTAAGGGGTGTTCAATAAGCAGTGCAACACGTCTCATTCTGAAAGCAGGTTTGTTTTTATCATCCAGTCTTTTGGCTACAAAACCCTGTTTTTCAACATAATTCCACTTCAACGCGACGGCCTTATGGCGTATTACTTGGAGATCCCGTATGTCCGCATGATACCAATCTACTGGTCGACGTCGGAGCCAACGTCTCGCTGCCTCAGGAATCCTCTTCCTGCGGAGTGCATCCTTCACTGCGCTAAACGGAAGAAGTCTGGAGGTGTGAGACCCGGACTGTAGGGTGGATGACGAAGAAGAATCCAATGAACAATATTTTACAGATAGATTTCGGTCACTGAGTGACCATCCTCAGTGCAAATTATTGGAAAGTTGTAGGCCCATATCATAAAAAAAGGTTCAAATGGCTCTGAGCACTATGGGACTTAACATCTCAGGTCATCAGTCACCTAGAACTTAGAACTATTTAAACCTAACCAACCTAAGGAAATCTCACGCATCCATGCCCGAGGCAGGATTCGAACCTGCGACTGTAGCGGTAGTTTTGATGATGGTTAGTATATTTTGAGGTTAGGGGCTACACGTGCACGTCCTCACAGCCAGAGGTGTTGCGATCTTCGTCTGAGAAATCTGACAAGGGAACCTCCCCATCGCACCCCCCTCCGATTTAGTTATAAGTTGGCAGAGTGGAGAGGCCTTGTAAAACTGAACACAGATCAATCGAGAAAACAGGAAGAAGTTGTGTGGAACTATGAAAAAAATAAGCAAAATATACAAACTGAGTAGTCCATGCGCAAGATAGGCAACATCAAGGATAGTGTGAGCTTAGGAACGCCGTGGTCCCGTGGTTAGCGTGAGCAGCTGCGGAACGAGAGGTCCTTGGTACAAGTCTTCCCTCGAGTGGAACGTCTAATTTTTTATTTTCAGACAATTATTATCTGTCCGTCCGTCCGTCCGTCCGTCCGATGCGAGGTAACTGCGCCGTAGTATAGGGACGCTACACCCAAACAAACATCGAAACACACGACGACAGTCGACTACAGCGCCCGGAAGAGAAAGTATTCCTGCTAACGAGGCTCCCTGGCTGGCAGTTGACTGTTCGCTACATTGGACGAGAGTGCATTAAATACGTGAGATGTATTCCGTGAGCAATATGAATCCAGCAAAACACAGACACTAAACTAATTACAGTGAACAGAGACATCAATGAACGAACGGACAGATCATAACTTTTCACTCGAGGAAGATTTGAACCAAGGACCTCTCGTTCAACAGCTGCTCACGCTAACCACGGGACCACGGCGTTCCCGAGTTCACTCTATGCTTGATGTTGCCTATCTTGCGCATGGACTACTCAGTTTGTATATTTTGCTTATTTTTTTCATAGTTTCACACAACTTCTTCCTGTTTTCTCCATTGATCTGTGTTCAGTTTTACAAGGGCTCTCCACTGCACCAACTTATAACTAAATCGGAGGGGGGTGCGGTGGGGAGGTTCCCTTGTGAGTAATGTTAGACAAACCCAAAATTCATCATTGGTCATACCACCCTTTATTTGTAGACCCTCTGCTTTTCCATACTGAAAATATTGAAAATAAGCTCTTATAAACACGAAATTTTAATCAACGTGCCCCACAGGGATGTAAATACTGCAGCGTAAATTCTCTAGAAAATGGTTCAAATGGCTCTGAGCACTATGGGATTTAACTTCTGGGGTCATCAGTCCCCTAGAACTTAGAACTACTTAAACCTAACTAACCTAAGAACATCACACACATCCATGCCCGAGGCAGTATTCGAACCCGCGACCGTAGCAGTCGCGCGGTTCCAGACTGAACGCCTAAAACCACGAGACCACCGCGGCCTGCATTCGCTAGGAAAATTGTTCAAATGTGTGTGAAATCTTATGAGACTTAACTGCTAAGGTCATCAGTCCCTAAGCTTACACAATACTTAACCTAAATTAGCCTAAGGACAAACACACACATCCATGCCCGAGGGAGGACTCGAACCTCCGCCGGGCCCAGCCGCACAGTCCATGACTGCAGCGCCCCAGACCGCTCGGGTAATCCCGCACGGCAAATTCGCTAGCGTTCAATCAATGTATACATGGTGTACCAGTTCCGATTTCCGTTGGTGTATGTTGATCAAATATGTCACCGCAATGCTAGATGGTGTGTGTGTGTGTGTGTGTGTGTGTGTGTGTCCTGATTTACTGCCGTGAAGGCCGCAGCATTTGTGGACTCGGGTAGCAGACGGTAGGAGAGCGAGTCGGCGCCGCTGAACGTAATCCTACTTGGCGGCGCAGCGCACTCCGCAAGCAGAATCCCGCGAGGCCGTAAGCCGCTCACAGCGAGAGGTGCGCAGCTACTGCACGCAGCACAGCCGGCACCGCCACGGCGCCAGTGCAGACTGTAGTACAGGGGGAAGGCGCCCCCGCCGACCTGCCCTGTCAGTTAATAGCGTCTCCCGTACATCGTATGAACATTTTTATCGACATTATGCGGAACCAATCAGTTTACATGGTATTTATACACAGCCTGTTGGGAAACCGGAACAGAATATGAAGTACCTGAGATGTATTACAGAAGAATGTCGAAAATTAGGTGGACCGATAATGTAAGCAATCAGAAGATTCTCCACGGAATCGGCAACGAAGGGAATATATACAACACGCTGACAAAAATAAGGGAAAGGATGATAGGACATTTGTTAAAACATTTGGGAATAACTTTCATGGCGTTAGAGCGAGTTGTATACAGTAAAAGCTGTAGAGAAAGGTAGGGACTGCAATACATCCTTGCAATTAAACTGACGGAAAAAATTTCAGCACCGAAAAATAATTAATGTAGAGTAAAGAGATTTCGGGTACACATTTGTATGGGTAACATATTTAAGTAACTAACATTGCAAAATCACAGGTTAATGTAAGGGCGAGAGAAGCCATTGCTAATGTGAAATACTGGTTCATTATACACGGTATAAACGCCAGAATGTTGAATACAAGCTAACGTGCGCGCATTGTGTTGCACAGATGCCAGATGTCAGTTTGTGGGATGGCGTTCCATGGCTGTTGCACTTGCTCGGTCAATATAGCGACGGTTAATGCTGTTTGTGGATCACGCTTGTGCAGTAGTCCGATGTTGTCCCACAAATGCTCAATTAGAGACAGATCTGGTGA
The DNA here is from genome assembly GCF_021461395.2 of Schistocerca americana. Taxonomy (NCBI): domain Eukaryota; kingdom Metazoa; phylum Arthropoda; class Insecta; order Orthoptera; family Acrididae; genus Schistocerca; species Schistocerca americana. The sequence goes on from NC_060124.1 coordinate 292,052,284, forward strand.
TCGAGCAGTCCATGGCAGTAAGTCGACACACTATAAAGCATGTTGGGTTACAACAGCGGTATGCGGTTGAGCGTTATTCTGTTGAATAACACACTCTACAATATTGTTCAGGAATGGCAGCACAGCACTTCGATTTACCAGCCTGGCGTCGTAATTTGCTGCAGGGGTGCGTGGGATAACTAGGAGAGTGCTTCTGCTGTCCTACGAAATCACACTCCAGACCACAACTCCAGATGTGAGTCCAGCGTGCCTAGTGTAACATCATAGATTAGGGGTCGACCTGCGACAGCAACAGCACAACTTGCGTACGGGTCGCTAGACGCCGCGGCGAGCGCTAAGAGTGCATTGCGATCGCAGGCGCGCGTATTGCGTACGGGCCGCGAGCTGCTGCCACGAGCGCAACCGCATGTAAGTGGCGACGGAGTTCGGCCAGCTCTCATTTTGTTGGCATCTCATTTTTGCCTAGTCTCTTATTTGCTTAGTTGCTTAGCTCTTATTCGTTTATGGCTCGTTTTATTGTGCTCTCTTTCAGCCATTCTGATTGTTTAGATTTACTCCCAATTGAGAAGTGCTCATTTTGGCATTTCACTTTTGCATATTTCTCGTTTTGTCAATAATATGCTCCTTAGCTTCTTACAGTTGAATTGATTAACATAGTCTCATGTACTGTTTGTTTATTTCAGTCTGTTCATATTTTGATGCTCTTTAAATACTGTAATAACTATAGGAAGCATTTCTTCCCTTCCTCTCGATGCAGGATTTGTGCTGTGACACAGGTGTACGGTTTTGAATATAAATTATATACGAAACTGTGTTTTAAAAGGAATTTATTTTTTCAGTTTGTACTACATCAGACGACAATTTTGTGATATGGGGGAGAAATTTGAGGGGCGAACCCATGGAAATAGTCTTAAGTGATCCCCTTTAAAAATAAAAATTTGTGTGACACTGAAAGACGTGACACTGTAGGCACCGAAAATTTATATATATATAAAATTATGCGTCACACTAGCTCACAAAAAGGTTTGTTGCAAGTCCTCACGTGGCCTCCTCCTAACCAACAAATGGCCATCATTGGCACGAGGCAGAACCAGGTTTCACCAGAAAACACTACAGACCTCCACCCTGCCCTGCAATGAGCTATCACTTGACACAACTGAAGTCCCAAATGGTCGTGGTTTGATTGGTTGTTTATTTTGGGGAGGGAACCAAACAGCGAGGTCATCGGTCCCATCGGATTAGGGAAGGACGGTGAAGGAAATCAGCCGTGCCCTTTCCAAGAAACCTTTGCTGCATTTGCCTGAAGCAATTTAGAGAAATCACAGAAAACCAGAATCAGAATGGCCGGACGCGGTTGGAACCGTCGTTCTCCGGAATGCGTGTCCAGTGTGCTAAACACTGCTCCACCTCGATCGGTTGGCGCTGGTTTCTGATCAACCCTTTCTCGGAGGTGTCCTTGAAGTAAATGACTTTTAACAGTTCGTTGTGTCACTGTAGTGCCAGCCACTGCTCAAATTGCTGCTGCAGATGCAATACGATGCGCCAGAGCCAACACGACAGTCCTCGCTTTCGGTAGAGACAAGTGACCGTCCGGAGCCCGGTTTTCTGGCGACCGTTCATTCTCGTGATCACCGCTGCCAGCAATCACGTACAGTGGCTACATTTCTGCCAATTTCAAATGGTTCTGAACACGATGGGACTTAACATCTGAGGTCATCACTCCCCTAGACTTTAGAACTACAGTACTGGCCATTAAAATTGCTACACCAAGAAGAAATACAGATGATAAACTGGTATTCATTGGACATATATATTATACTAAAACTGACATGTGATTACATTTTCACGCAGTTTGGGTGCATAGATCCTGAGAAATCAGTACCCAGAACAACCACCTCTGGCCGTAATAACGGCCTTGATAAGCCTGGGCATTGAGTCAAACAGAGTTTGCATGGCGTGTACGGGTACAGCTGCCCATGCAGCCTCAACACGATACCACAGTTCAGCAAAAGTAGTGACTGGCTTATTGTGACGAGCCAGTTGCTCGGCCAACATTGACCAGACGTTTTCAATTGGTAAGAGATCTGGAGAACGTGCTGGCCAGAGCAGCAGTCGAACATTTTCTGTATCCAGAAAGGCCCGTACAGGACCTGCAACATGCGGTCGTGGACTATCCTGCTGAAATGTAGGGTTTCGCAGGGATTGAATGAAGGGTAGAACCACGGGTCGTAACACATCTGAAATGTAGTGTCCACTGTTCAAAGTGGCGTCAATGCGAACAAGAGGTGACCGAGACGTGTAACCAATACCCCATACCATAGCGCCGGGTGATACGCCAGTATGGCGACGACGAATACAAGTTTCCAATGTGTGTTCACCGTGATGTCACCAAACACGGATGCGACCATCATGATCCTGTAAACAGAACCTGCATTCATCTGAAAAAATGACGTTTTGCCACTCGAGCACCCAGGTTCGTCGTTGAGTACACCATCGCAGGCGCTCCTGTCTGCGATGCAGCGTCAAGGGTAACCGCAGCCATGGTCTCCGAGCTGATAGGCCATTCTGCTGCAAACGTCGTCGAACTGTTCGTGCAGATGGTTGTTGTCTTGCAAACGTCTCCATCTGTTGACTCAGGGCTCGAGACGTGGCTGCACGATACGTTACAGCCATGCGGATAAGATGCTTGTCATCTCGACTGCTAGTGATACGAGGCCGTTGGGATCCAGCACGGCGTTCCGTATTACCCTCCTGAACCCAACGATTCCATATTCTGCTAACAGTCATTGGATCTCGACCAACGCGGGCAGCAATTCGCAATACGATAAACCGCAATCGCGATAGGCTACAATCCGAAGTTTATCAAAGTCGGAAACATGATGCCTCCTTACACGAGGCATCACAACAACGTTTCACCAGGCAACGCCGGTCAACTGCTGTTTGTGTATGAGAAATCGATTGGAAACTTCCCTCATGTCAGCATGTTGTAGGTGTCACCACCGTCGCCAACCTTGTGTAAATGATCTGAAAAGCTAATCATTTACATATCACAGCATCTTCTTCCTTTCGGTTAAATTTCGCGTCTGTAGCACGTCATCTTCGTGGTGTATCAATTTTAATGGCCAGTAGTGTACTTAAGCCTATCTAAACTAAGGACATCACACACATCCATGCCCGAGGCAGTATTTGAACCTGCGACCATAGCGGTCGCACGGTTCCAGAGTAAAGTGCCTAGAACCGCTCGGCCACCGCGGCTGGCTTTCTGCGAAGTCTTTTTGCTGCACCGTAGAAGAAACATCCAGCTCCACGTAGCCCAATCACACGACTTCGTGCAAACTCTGGTGTTGATAATGGCGTCCCGTCACCTTAAGGGCATTTTTGACTAACATTAACTCACAACGTCCAGTGTGGTAGGTAAGTAAACTTACGGCCGTTACAGAGCGTATTTAAAGCAAACCTGATTTGTAACCTCGCAGTGCCGTTACTAGTGCCAGTCTTACGCGACTGGCGTGAAATTTGAATGGACATCATCTTTCAAAAGTAGAAACACACCTACCAATTTTCACTAACTCATTCTTGGTGTTGTAATTTTTTTCTGTCAATGTAACTGATGACGTAGGTTGCAATTGCTCCTCTCTTAGATAAAAAGTGTGCCACATGAGAGAAATTCGTGGGGACCGCATCAAACCAGTCAGAAGACTGAGAGACGCTCAGTAACTCAGTACGAGTAAGTTTCGAGAACATACGTTCACCGAGGAGTCAAGCAGTATATTGCTCCCTCCTACGTATATCACGCGAAGAGACCTTGAGGATAAAATCGGAGCCGGCCGGTGTGGCCGTGCCGTTCTAGGCGCTTCAGTCTGGAACCGCTTGACCGCTACGGTCGCAGGTTCGAATCCTGCCTCGGGCATGGATGTATGTGATGTCCTTAGGTTAGTTAGGTTTAAGTAGTTCTAAGTTCTAGGGGACTGATGACCACAGATGTTAAGTCCCATAGTGCTCAGAGCCATTTTGATAAAATCGGAGAGATTAGAGCCCACACAGAAACATATTCACAATCTTCCTTTCCACGAACAATACGAGACTGGAATAGAAGGGAGAACCGATAGAGGTACTCAAGGCGCCCTCCGCCACACACCGTCCGGTGGCTTGCGGAGTATGGATGTAGATGAATATGTCTTCTTCTTCTGTAGTGGTCAATCCAAGGATTGGTTTGCAACAGCTACAATGGCAGCTTGTCTCCATTCTGTGCGTCTTTCAGCTTTTATCTTCATTTCTTTATAGGTGTTACATCCCACATCTTTCACGATTTGCTCCATGAACCTCAGTCGTGGTCTTCCTCTTGGTCTTTTTCCCCTCGACATATCCCTCTATGATTGTGTTCAGGAGTCTTTTATGTCTTAATAGATGACCTGCAAATTGCACTCTTCTTTTAACAATGAAACTCCAGAAGCTTTGTGGTGTCACCGCCAGACACCACACTTGCTAGGTGGTAGCCTTTAAATCGGCCGCGGTCCGTTAGTATACGTCGGACCCGCGTGGCGCCACTGTCAGTGATTGCAGACCGAGCGCCACCACACGGCAGGTCTAGAGAGACTTCCTAGCACTCGCCCCAGTTGTACAGCCGACTTTGCTAGGAAAGGTTCACTGACAAATACGCTCTCATTTGCCGAGACGATAGTTAGCATAGCCTTCAGCTACGTCATTTGCTACGACCTAGCAAGGTGCCATTATCAATAGATATTTAACTTGTGATGCCTGTACCGTCAGACCGATGTTCTCCAATTATGGATTAAAGTTAGGTATTACATCAACTACGTACTTTATTTGCTACTATTAATTCCCTTAACTGTTCCAGACCTCACGCCAGTCTGCGTGAGTTAAAAGCGTGCATTTCGGCCTCCTCTAGCAACACTGTGTTGGCTCTTCTGCCAACACTTCATATTGGCGACGAGTATAAAAACGGTCTTCTTCTTTATATTGCACTAATTTACTTGTGTCACGGCTTCGCCACAATCTCCAGATGTACTGTCCGAATTTTATCGCTTGCAGAATCAGCAGACCCAGGCCTTATTGGATGCCCTTGGACAGCTCGTCCAGGGTCTACATGCAATGCAAAACGATGTGGCAGCCGCCGCTCCACCGCTACCGCAGCCACAACACGCAGTTGCACCACCTTTTCGTCCTATTGATGCGGCACTGGAAAGCTGGACGGAGTGGTCACGCTAATTTGGATTCCATCTCGCCGCCTACAGAATTCAAGGTATTGAGCGGCCGCCTTTTTTGCTTTCGTGTGTAGGCGTCCAGACGTACCGTGTGATAGTGAAATTATTTCCCTGACGCGACGTAGCAACTCTGTCCTACGAAGAAATTTTGTCTGCATTAGATGCATATTTCAAAGACTCAGTCAATGTAGTTACCAAATGGTATACGTTCTTTCGTACCAAACGTACGGCCGGTCAAACTAATCGGGAGTGGGTTGCAACCTTGCAAGGCCTTACTAGGGATTGTGCTTTTGAGTGTGAATGGGGACTCCCTTATTCAGATACTATGGTACGTGATGCAACTGCACAGAACGTTTCTGATGTTCGTATAAGGGAACAGATTTTGAAACTCGTCAATCCCACCCTTTAACAAGTGATGGACATATTGGATCGGCAGGACCTACTTGACTTTGCTCAGGAATCATTTGAAACTTCGCCGGGCGAGCTGCACGGTACAGTAAACAGCCCTCGCGCGCGTCCGCGCAGCTGCCGCCGAGCGCTCCGCTACGTGTGCCGCGCAAGCAAGCAAATGCAGTGCTAAAATCATGTCCACGGTGTGCTACTAGACATTCGCGTGAGAATTGCCCGTCACGCCAAGCTATTTGCTTTTTCTGTAATAAAAAAGGACGTGTTCAGAGTGTTTGCCAGAAAAAGCTCAGATCGGACACTCACAACGATTCCAGGCCCTTTGCTTCACGCCGGAATCGAACCAAGAATACTCAGGCTCGTGAACCTTCACCCGTGGAAATTCATGCAGTTCATTCCACTCCGCCCAGTGCCACTCTCTCTAATGGTGACTGTGTTTGTCCCACAAAAAGTGTGCGTCGACGGAAATCCCGTCAAGTAGCAAGTGCTTCTGTACCAGTGTCTGTTCACGTTGCGCGAGACAGTCGCTCTTGTCGTCAGCAGGACAATAAACTTTTTGTAGATTTGGACATTCATGGCACCGTGATACCATTCCAGCTCGATACCGGAGCTGCAGTTTCGCTCATCAATAAAGACACGTACATACAACTGGGCACATCTCCGTTGTGTGCCGCAAATATTAAGTTAAATAGTTATTCTGGTCAGGATATCCCTGTGTTCGGACAGTGCAGCCTTCTTGCAACACACAAGGGACAAACAAAACTTGTGTCTTTTTACGTCCTTCGTTCTTCTGCTGCAGTGAACTTGTTTGGTTTAGATTTATTTCAGTTGTTTAACTTGTCTATAGTAAATCAGGTCCTATCAGTGAACCAGACTGTGCTTTCAGCCGGTGTTTCTCATCTATGTGACGAATTTGCAGACATATTTGCACCGGGCCTTGGTTGCGCTAATAACTATAAAGCACATTTGGAACTGAAAGTAAACGCACAACCGTAATTTTTCCACGCGTGCAATGTTCCCCACGCATTGCGTGATGAGGTCGCAAGAACATTACACAATTTGGAATCACAAGGTGTGATTGAACGTGTGCAGGCTTCTCTCTGGGCATCACCCTTAGTAATTTTGCCAAAACCTTCCGGAAAATTGAGACTTTGCGTGGACTTCTAGGCAACAACACAACTAGTGATTGCAACTTTTCCTTTACCCCGCCCAGAAGATCTTTTTGACAAACTGTACCCGGGTAAATATTTTTCGAAATTGGACCTAGCAGATGCGTACTTGCAAATACCGGTGGACAAAGAATCCCAGCGCGTTTTGGTGGTTAACACGCATCTTGGTTTGTATCGATTCAAAAGACTACCATTCGGGTGTGCATCCGCCCCTGCTTTGTTTCAGCAATATCTGCAAACCGTTTGTGCCTCGGTCCCTACTGCAGCAAACTATCTGGACGATATTGTGATCTCCGGAAAGACGGAAGAAGTACATTTAGCCAATCTCAGAACATTATTTCAGGTCTTGCGACAAAATGGTCTTCGCTTGCGGAAGGACAAATGTGTGTTTTTTGCTCGGGACTTAGCCTACCTGGGCCATGTACTCAACGCCCAAGGCATACATACGAGTCCAGAGCACCTCCGTGCCATACAAGACTTGCCTTCGCCGCAGAATTTGAAGCAGCTACAGAGTGTGCTGGGAAAAATTAATTATTACCATAAGTATGTGCGCCACGCCTCTTCCATTTAAGCTCCGCTTCATCGCTTACGCCGTAAAGGTGTTCCGTTCGTCTGGACGACGGAATGCGAACGCGCCTTTCGCCAGTTGAAATCGGCGTTTCTTTCCAATACTTGCCTTACGCCATTCGATCCCCAGAAACCCCTTTTGTTGATGGTAGATGCATCGGATTTCGGGATCGGTGCTGTGCTTGCGCACAAAGATGGATCGCATGATCGCCCTATTGCCTTTGCGTCCAAATTGCTCTCGTCTGCGCAAAGAAATTATTCACAGATCGAGAAAGAAGCTTTGGCTCTCGTATTTGGTGTTACTAAGTTTTATGATTTCTTGTATGGTCGTCACTCTACCATCATCACACACCACAAACCTTTGACGTCACTTTTTCATCCGAACAAGCCTGTACCTCCAAGTACAGCGCAGAAATTAATTCGCTGGTCTATTTTCCTCTCGCAGTACCGCTACGATATCAAAAAATGGTCCAAATGGCTCTGAGCACTATGGGACTCAACTGCTGTGGTCATAAGTCCCCTAGAACTTAGAACTACTTAAACCGAACTAACCTAAGGACATCACACACATCCATGCCCGAGGCAGGATTCGAACCTGCGACCGTAGCGGTCGTGCGGTTCCAGACTGTAGCGCCTTTAACCGCTCGGCCACTTCGGCCGGCGCTACGATATCTTGTATCGGTCCACTGCTAAGCACGGAAACGCCGATGCGTTGTCCCGTTTGCGTGTTGCTGAGGATAGAGCATTCGATTCTTCCAAACTTGCTTGCATGTTCGTTGATGCGGACACCGATGAAGTGGTCGAATCGTTTTCGATTGATTTTCGTCGTGTAGCTACAGCCACAGCTGCTGACCCTGTCCTTGCTACGGTTTTGCGTTTTGTTGCTACGCAATGGCCCTTGTCAAAGTCACGGATCGAGGATCCGTTGTTTCGCCGATTTTTTGCTCACAAGGAGAGACCTTTTGTACGTCGTGGTGTTTTGCTGTTGCGTTCTGATAATGATCAGCCCAGGGTCGTGGTCCCACGTTCATTACAGTCCTCTGTCTTACGGCTTCTCCACCAAGGACATTGCGGTACAGTGCGAACGAAACAACTTGCTCGTCAGCACTGTACTTGGTTCGGAATCGATGCTGCGATTACGAATATGTGCTCTTCTTGCATGGCGTGTGCCGACCAACAGTCCGCCGCACCGCGGAAATTCTTTGCATGGCCGAAAGCCACTTCCCCTTGGCAACGCTTACACATCGATTTTGCTGGTCCATTCTGGAATGCTCGATGGTTGGTTGTGGTAGATTCATTCAGTAATTTTCCTTTTGTTGTCCGGATGTCTTCCAGGACGTCATCTGCCACCATCTAAGCGTTATCCGCTATCTTTTGCATTGAAGGTCTTCCACAGACTATTGTTTCCGACAATGGCCCACAATTCATGTCCGAAGAATTTCAGTCATTCTGCAAGGCCAATGGTATTCACAATCTGACATCCGCGCCGTTATTGCCTCACTCAAACGGTGCCGCTGAACGATTGGTCCGGACTTTCAAGTCACAGATGTAGAAGTTGAAAGAGTCGCATTCTCGGGAGGACGCGTTATTGCTCTTCTTGTCCTCGTATCGCTCTCAGCCCCGAGATGGTCGCTCGCCGGCTGAGTTGCTCCACAGTCGTCCTCATCGAACCTTGATGTCTTTGCTACATCCACCGCATCAGGTTCCTGTGCAGCGGCAGCCACCTGCTTTTGCTCCAGGCGACGTTGTATACTATCGCACCTATCGAGGTTCACGGCGTTGGCTCGCAGGGCGCATTCTTCGCTGCCTCGGCCGCGCTATGTATCTGGTTTTGGGGGCCTCTGGTGAGGTGCGTCGGCATCTCAATCAGCTGCGCCTCTGTCGTCGCAAGGGTTCTGCCGCTCCCCGTCTGCTTTCAGCGACGGTGCCGTCCGGTCAGCGCCCTGGGGACCCATCTACTGGCTCGCCTCATCCCCAGGTGTTACCGACGCTGCCTTCCATTTAGCCCCATGGCGACGCGCCGCCGCCTGTTCTCCCGCCGGTGCCGCCCGCAGTGGACGCAACGCTGCAGCCGCCGGGCGCCTCCCAGGGTCATGCGCCGCCGATCGCTTCCCGTGACCAGCTGTCCTCCGACATGGAACTCTTGCCCGCTCCGGACCAGATGTCGTCTTCCCCCGTCGGGTACCCCGACGCGATGGAGGTCGACCCTTCCGCCCCTCCAGTCTCTCTACGGCCGCATACACCGCATGTTGGCGTGCACCCTGGACTAGGTTTTCAGGCGTTTCCTAGATCCCCTCGGACCGAATGGCCGGGTGCGGGTGGCACAGCCTCGCCTGTTGTTAGGCTCCCCACCTCGTCGCATACGTCAACATGGGGTACTCCCCACGGCGGGCGGAAGCCATATGCCACGACCGTACGCCGATTTGCGGGGGAGGAATGTGGTGTCACCGCCAGACACCACACTTGCTAGGTGGTAGCCTTTAAATCGGCCGCGGTCCGTTAGAATACGTCGGATCCGCGTGGCGCCACTGTCAGTGATTGCAGACCGAGCGCCACCACACGGCAGGTCTAGAGAGACTTCCTAGCAATCGCCCCAGTTGTACAGCCGAATTTGCTAGGAAAGGTTCACTGACTAATACGCTCTCATTTGCCGAGACGATAGTTAGCATAGCCTTCAGCTACGTCATTTGCTACGACCTTGCAAGGCGCCATTATCAGTAGATATTTAACTTGTGATGCCTGTACCGTCAGACCGATGTTCTCCAATTATGGATTAAAGTTAAGTATTACATCAACTGCGTACTTTATTTGCTACTATTAATTCCCTTAACTGTTCCAGACCTCACGCCAGTCTGCGTGAGTTAAAAGCGTGCATTTCGGCCTCCTCTAGCAACACGGTGTTGGCTCTTCTGCCAACACTTCAAGCTTCTCTTCTCACCTGCTCTTTCCAGAACCACTTCGTTTGTGACCTTGTCGATACATTTTATTTTAAGCATGCGTCTATAGCACCACATTTCAAAAGAATTTAGCTTCTGGTCTTCCTCTGTCCCGAGAGTCCATGTTTCACACCCATAGTACGCCACACTCCACTTACATGATTTCAAAAATCTTTTCCTGATTTCAAGGCTGATGCTCTTAGATGTTAATATGTTTTTCTTCTTGTTAAAAGCAGCCTTTGCTTGAGCTATTCTGCTTCTCACTTCTGCCTTGCTCCTTCCATCCCTGGTAATATTACTGCCCAGATTAGTAAATTTATCAACTTGTTCAAGCAGTTCATTGCCTACATGAACTTGGACTTTCACTTGATCTTCTTTGTCGCATGTCATTACTTTTGTTTTTGCTTTATTAATTCTCATATTATATTCTTCACCCATAACTTTATCTATTCTATTCAGTAGGACTACAAGATCTTCTTCACTTTCAGCCAGGACAGCTATACCATCGGCATATCTTATCTATTCGTTGGCGATGAATTACTACACCTGTCTGTGAATTTTCCCTTACTTTTTTCAGCGCCTCTTCAATGTATACGTTAAAGATAACAGGGGATAGTGCGCAACCTTGTCGGACACCTTTCCGTACCTGCACCTCTTCTTGTTTTGTCCGTCCACGGATAACTGCTGTCTTGTTTTTGTACAGGTTCCATATCATTTTTCTATCTTTATGGTCTATTCCTACTTTTTTGAGTACCTCAAACATCTTATCCCATTTAACATTATCAAAGGCTTTCTCTACATCTACGAAAGCTATGTATGTTTTCAGGTTCTTATCTAGTCGTTTCTCTACTATTAGTTTTAGAGCAAATATTGCTTCTCTGGTTCCTCTATCTTTCCGGAATCCAAACTGGTCTTCGGAGAGAATAGCTTCGTCTTTTTGCTCTATGCGTTTTAGGATAATTGAGGTTAATATTTTAGAAGCGTGCGTAACTAGGCTGAGCGTCCTATAATTTTCACATCTTGTAGCATTTGCCTTCTTTGGAATTGGGATCATAATGTTTTTCTTAAAGTCTGTAGGAATTTTACCCTGCTCGTACATGTTGAAAACAAGATTATGCAACTCCTGATTCAGTTTTGCTCCTCCAGATTTCAGAAGTTCGACTGGGATATTGTCTATTCAGGCGATTTGTTGTTTTTCAATTTTTTCAGAGCTAGTTCAAACTCTTCCTTTAATATAGGTTCACCTATGTTGTGTGCATCTACTTCTGTTTCTTCTTCCATGATGTTTTCAGACAGGTCTGGTCCGCTGTTCAGTTTTCCTATATATTGTTTCCATCTTCTTGCAACTTCATCATCGTCATCCAACATATTGCCATTTTCATCCATCACAGCCCTACACTTGTTTCTTCTGTCTCCAAAGCAATGTCTCACACATTTATAGGCATTGCTCATGTTGTCTTCAACTGAAATACAGAGATCATCAAGGTACTTTTCTCTTGCTTGTTTTGCCTCTCTGTTGATTCCGTTTTTCAGACTCTTGTATTTCTCTTGGTCTTCCTTCTTCACAGAATTTTTTAATTTCCTTATTTCTTCCATCATATTTAGTAGGTCATTAGTGATCCATTCCTTCCTTTTTTTTCCTATTACTTCTTCTGCTGCTTCTAAAATACCAGTTTTCATTTTTTCCCACCTGCTTTGGATGTCATTGCAGCCCTGTGCATTTGTTTCCTTGTCTGTTTCTAATTGATAGTGCTTCAGTGTATTTTCGTTTTTCAGGTTTGTCAAATCCCATTTACATGTACTTCTTTTTTTAATGTTCTTGAACTTTAGTTCAGTCGTCATCATAACGAGTATGTGGTCACTTTCCACATCACAGCCTGGATATGATCTGATGAAGATGTAGACTCCCAAAAAAAAGGGATTAGTTTTAACACCAGTCTCTCTCTCTCCCCCCCCCCCCCCCCCACCACACTCCTCAATGCCTATTCTTTGAAGAATGGAACTCCAGTGTACGAAACAGCTTCAATAGCTCCGGTCTAAGAGAAGCTAGTTTTTCATTTATCTCAGTGTCTGTGACGACACATCTCCTGAACAATATGTCGTACAACGATATACTTTTGCAGGTATGTTCAATGGTGTATGTGTATCCTGTCTCCAAAATTTGTTCGAATAGTTTTTACAGTAAAGAAGTAATAAATTAAAATTTGCTTCATGGTGAAGTTTTACTACATGTACAACGAAAACGAGTTAAGCGATGAACTTTTTTCCTGTCCTCATTTTGTGGGTCAGGGCGAGGGCTGGGTCGGGGAGAAAAAGTTTCAAAAAGGCTTGAAAGTATGTCTAAAGTTTATTGGAAATCGCTAAGTACGCTCATTCTCAAATAATGGATGAATAAAATCCGAGTGATTTGCCCGCCTTGAGTTACGCTGCCTCAAGATACATACAGGGTGCCTACTTTAACACTTGACGTACTTTTTAAACCTTCAATGCAAGGTTATTTTATACCTCTTAATGAGTAGATTAGGAAAGTATTTTAAATCTTAAAATTACATCAGTAATTATATGAAATACTGCTAATTAAATTTTTGTCGTCTGTATTGTTCCACCTACGTGTCTACTGCATTTCACATTCTGGTAAGTTCGTTAAAACAGCTCTTCTTTCATCTTTTAGCGTCTTTTGAGTAGTCTCTTTCTGTAAATCTGTATCCTGTAAGCTGTCTTTATTGGCTCTTAATTAATATTTTTATTTTAGGTTTCCTGATTTATCATAGTTTTTATCTGATCTGTCTTTCTGCCTACACGCGATCCTGTGGTACTGCCATAAGGGTCTACTTCGTATTATGTTTGCTCTCCCAATGGCGTGTTACTCCATTATATTCTAGTTTTATTAACTACCTTCACTTTAATTCCACATTTTCAGACTCTGAACATTAGAGCGTATCTGCTCTCGACTTTTTTTATTGTTTTATCGTTTTGTATCTGGGGTGATCGACCCTATAATTCTGACGACTTTGTTAGCTACTATTCCTTCTATGGACGTCTTATTTTAATATGACTGACAATGTAGAGCAGTCCATTTAACTCCTGTGTATAACTTACGTTAATGAATTGTGAGTAATTTTATCAGTTATTTACTACATATTTTTTTACCTCGGGGTATGCACAGCATTGTTTTATTTTTCCCTTTCCCTACTCAAATGAATACCTGAGTATTTACCTGTAAGTTGCGAAACCAGTCATTTCCATGATCGTTTAAAAGCTGTTGCGGTTCTTCGTTTATCAAGACAACCACATTTTCCAGTACACTGAAAATGAACCGAAGTCTGCCACCTGCCTTACCAACGATAGAGTCCATGTTATCTTTCCATTTGATATAACTACCAGCTATAACATCCAGATATTTGTATGAATTGGCTGAGCCAAATTTCGACTCACTGATGATGTAGTCACATAACACTACTTTCGTGAAGAGCATAATGTTATATTTCTGTACCTTTAAAACAGGCTGCTAATTTTTTGCCGATTTTTGAACGCCTTCGAAAAATTATCAAAATCTGCCTCAGAATTTTTCCAGCTTTTTACGTAGTACTTCATTACAGATAACCGCATTCACTTCTCACTGAGCACGTCAGTTTTCTTATTTGTTGCCTAAGAACTGCTATTGTTTTACAGAATAGTTACAACATGTTTTATCAGGAAAACATTTATAGCGTATTTCAAACGAACTGGATATATTAACCGTGTTATACATGCTAGAAATTCTGGAATACGAGTTTTTCTTAAGTAATTTGTTTCAGGTAATGTAAAATTTAAATGTCATGTTGATAATTTTCAGGATAGGTCCATGTATCTACAGGATGGTCAAGAAAAGTCATTAAAGCTTGTAAGGAAGCTGAAGAGTAGATTGTGTTGTGAAATAATTGTCAAGAAAAAAACACTAAGCTGTGAGCCGTTTCCGAGTAAATTAGCAATGAAGTTCACCAATCAGACCGTTGTGCGCGTAAATTCAAGTGGTCCGCCAGAAACAACTAGTGTCAGTTGTTTTCATAGCGTAGATCCTAGCGCACGAGACTTCCCAGTCTCTGGCTGGGGTTTGAACCTTACTACAGTCTCATATCCCATTTTTGCATCACTCTCTTGTTCGGTTTTACGAAACCAAACGAAGAACATGTTTGGCGACACCGACTCTGGTGGGTCGTTTGAACTGCGCGCGCAACGGCGTGATTGCCAACTTAAATACTAATTAACTCAGAGACACCGCAATGCAACGAATTTATTTGTTAAGAATTATGTTGCAGCGCAGCCTACTCTGCAACACCCTTAGCATCTTTTAAGGTTGTTGCTGAAAAATGGTTCAAATGGCTCTGAGCACTATGGGACTCAACTGCTGTGGTCATAAGTCCCCTAGAACTTAGAACTACTTAAACCTAACTAACCTAAGGACAGCACACAACACCCAGCCATCACGAGGCAGAGAAAATCCCTGACCCCGCCGGGAATCGAACCCGGGAACCCGGGCGTGGGAAGCGAGGACGCTACCGCACGACCACGAGATGCGGGCGGTTGTTGCTGACCACGCCGTGTGTTACTAAAACGCTATCCCGGAACCCCAGTCGCAGTGCAGTGGCAACAAACATTCGAGTTTCAGTATATCGCTTAATTATTGCCGAACTGAAAAATTGAAAATCCTTTCATAATATACTCATTAACAGGTATAAACTTATGATGAGAGTTTACACAATACTACAAGCATTACAGTTCGAAACCATGTGTTAGTCTTGAGGAAACTGACGGCGAGCAAATAGATGGGTTTCATCCGCCAGTATTTGAGACTCGGAGTACTTGGCCACTTCCATCAAAGTTAACACATAACTTCCATCTTTCACGAAACTTTTTCATGCTATCTTCAAAATGATCAAAGAATATTTTTTATCGCTTACTACATATTGGCCGTTCGTGTAGTTACACTTGATCATCATGTAAGTAGGCTGTTTAGGTTTTTATATTGGTAAAGCCACGTAGCGCTCTGTATGAAAATCACTTGCTGTGCTGTGTGCAGTCTGTGGCTGGTTTGCATTGTTGTTGGCCATTGTAGTGTTGGGCAGTTGGCTGTTAACAGCGCGTAGCGTTGCGCAGTTGGAGGCGAGCCGCCAGCAGTGGTGGATGTGGGGAGAGAAATGGCGGAGTTTTGAAATTTGTAAGACTGAATGTCATGAACTGCTATGTATATTATGACTTTTCAACACTATTAAGGTAAATACATTGTTTGTTCTCCATCAAAATCTTTTATTTGCTAACTATGCCTATCAGTAGTTAGTGCCTTCAGTAGTTTGAATCTTTTATTTAGCTGCCAGTAGTGGCGCTCTCTGAATTGCAGTAGTTCGAGTAACGAAGATTTTTGTGAGGTAAGTGATTTGTGTAAGGTATAGGTTAATGTTAGTCAGGGCCATTCTTTGTAGCGATTACTGAAAGTTAGGGTGCGCTAAAAATATTGTGTCACTTCAGTGGCAGCACAGTAATTCATAAATTTTTCTAAGGGGACGTTTCAATCAGGCATGTCGATTTAATTACTGCTACTTTACTGCTGACACTATTCGTAACACAATTTGCAGACAGTATCCACATACAGCACTGAACGTTGTCAACCTGCAAAGTTACATCACTGTGCGACACACACTTAAGGAGGTACGACGTCAAAAAATTGAGATGCGTGGAAAACTAGCTTTTGCTTGAAATTGATCGCAAATTACACAGTTTATACTAACCAACTTTTCATAATGACACCATTTAGCTATTTACAAAAAACTTCAACTGTTATTTAGAAATTTTCCTAATTTTATGTTACACGGTTACAGGCAAATATTTAACACGTTAATTCATTTGTAAAGTAATCAGACGTTTAAAGTTGTTTTATTCATTCTTTATAAAGTCGGAGGTTTACAGGTACGTAAGTAAATGAAACCAAAATTTTTATGCCGTACGCCTTTCTCATTTATTTTTGGAAAGGCGTCATCAGAGACAGGAATTGTAGAGGCTGGTATACATGGCATGAGAAAAATTCGTTTCACCCGGTGGTATCTAGACGGACCTAACGCAAAAATTACATACATAATGGTGCAACGGAGGAAAAACAAGACAGTAAAAATGAAAGAAAATTTAAATATTGGGCAGCGTACCAGCTTTTGTTGTGGAAAGAAGAGACGAGGCTCGCGTGAGCGTGCATAGGTGCTTTGATCGTGTGGCTGATTCCCACGCGCTATTGTCCGGCACTAGGTCTCATGTCTGGGGCATATTGGCCTTACGGACGAGCATGATACAGCGTTAATTACGATGCGTCTGTAAGCGGAAATTAGTTTCGTTTTATCTCTGTAACATATTACGTAAAAAACGGGTCATAAAACGTTCTGAATAA